>NW_026915998.1:3000000-3352656 GCF_034315485.1 Pezoporus occidentalis
TTCCCAGAACTTTCTACCCTATTAAAAGCTATTTTCTTCTCAAAGTTTTGATGATGAAATGTTCATGCACTTTGTTCAGTGGTAAATTTCACAGCATCTCCTGCCATCTGCTTCACTGCAAAAGATTTTCCCCTTATGAAGACTAAATATATAAACACAGAAATGCAGATTTCATGTCAGCAAGTTCTTCTCCAGAGATTAGGAACTATTAGCATGAGCAGAGAGTTAGCTTGATTGTATCTTAATATTGAACAGTCCCTAAATTGCTGATTAAATAAAGCCAGACAAGATACAGATAGGCTGATTTTTATTTATATAATGTATATAATTAAGATAATACATAATCTGAAGGAGGTGTAAGAACACAAATCTCTATAAATGATCAGATCTATGCAAATAACTAACTTGGGGCATGATGAAAGGAGTTTCTGGTTAAATTAAATTAACTGTTTGGCCTGACAATTCTTGTTTTGGATGGTTTTGACACTTCATTAAACTTTCATGTATGAATCAACTTTTTTAAACAAACTACAAAAGCCAAAACTTTATTGATATGCCGATATTGTAATCCAAATCTCTTTCAAGCTGATCTGAATTTTAATTTTCCTTTTCTTCCTCCTTAAATGCCATTTATTTGCTATGGCACCTAATTTATTCATTGGAAAACGACTTGCTGCAGGAACAAGAGGGGAAATATTGTGAGCTCAGTGCCTCTCACTACTCTAACCAAAAAGACCGAGGACTTGCACTGTAATATGCACATGAACTGGGAGTCTGCAGAAAGAGTAGGGCAGGGAAGATGTGGTCTAGTCCCAGACAGGAGCGTGGCTGACATGCACACACAGTATTTGGAGGAAGGCAAGTGTTGTCTTGCCTCACCCTCCATAAGAGTTGCAGAACAGCCTTGAAATATTTTCCAGAGTCTAAAACCTGAACAAGTGCAGTTGATGCATGCTGAGCAAAAGAGAATGGTTTCCAAAGTGACCCATCATAACATCAACACATCACAATCCATCAACACACCTCTCTGGGCTCTCAGTGTTTGCTCAGTGTTGAAGAGCAATATTAGACTTATTTAGTCAGTTACATGAAAACTTGGACTTAGGTCTCAGTCTAGCAACACTTCTACAATTGCTGAACTCTGTTCCTGTGGCCAGTTGTCTTGATTGGTTTTGGATTGCTCAAGGTTGTAAAGTCAAGGATGTGCTTGCACAACTGAAACTCAACAATACACAACCTGCACCTGTAGCAGAGGAAGAAATGAGCCTGATCTTTTTACCTATGAAACTACTCAGGAATCATAAATCTAGTGGAATATGTGGTACTTAAAATGCAAGTGCTGTACTGAACTCCCCTTATCTGAAGGAAAATAACTCAGTCTGAGAGACTTGCCATATGAATAGTTGCTACTCAGTGTCTCTCCTTCTTTTCTACTGTCCTTTCACTGAAGTGGTGACTTCCAACAAAGACAGACAACTCTTTTCATCTGAGAGAATTCCAACTTTGAAATATCCACATATACCAGGGATATGAGACAGTTGTCATGGGGACACTTAATAAATTTATTAGTCCATCTTTTAGGAAGCCCTACGGAATGGTTAGTATGGGAAAGCCTGTCTAATTTAACAGTTGATTATCTGTGTTTGGCATCTTTTAAAGGTTTACTGCTATAAGGGGCAACATCAAGTTGTTGGTTTTCAAAAACTTAAAAGCAGAACTCATGGTGCAATTATTTGGCTGGAGTTGATCTAGTAATAAGTAGAAGTGGTAAGAACCACTAACTAGTACAGCCCACCCCTGAAAAAGCACCTCTTCTCTTCTGATGTTTGACTTTGCTGCTTCATCTCTCACCAAGGCTTCCACTGATTTGTATTTTTTATGGACTTTTTTAAAAACGCTAAATGCAGACTCTTTTGTGTTTATACTAAGTTTGGCACAAGATATTGTTTTATGATGAATCGTGATCAGAAAATAAGTGAATCTTAGAGGCTTGTGAACATTGCTCTTTGAGATACAAAGAAACACTGATATATTTTCCCCAGACTTTCTGTTTTATTGCAGAAGTGATAAACTTGCAATGGAGCAAAGGGAGATTTTTTACTTCTAGGAAAAAAACATCATTAATTTATAGCAGTGTTTCTCAAAAAGGTCACAGATTTCCCCCAGATAAAATCCATGTGCTTCTGTGGGGATTTTTGCAAGCTTCTGTGGTCTTGTGTGTGACTGTTTATAATTATGATCATTCTTCTGATTTTTTGGGAAACCAGTAACAACCGATCTAGACTTACTAATACTTATTTGCAATCATTCTGTTTTCCGGATATCTTTTTTCTACTTCCACAACCACCCTATTTAAATTCTGCTCTGCAACAGTATTTTTTACTTTGGCAGGAGTATCACTGAGGCCCAAAATGAAAAATCTCAGCATTGGGTGATATGGATTCCCATCTCTTTCACTCCTGTTCTAACAGTGTTGTTTCCTGTGCTATTTAATTGCTTCTCTGTAGTGTTCTGCACCAATCAAAATTCCTACAGAACTAGTTGCAAAGTACATGAGGGCTGATCTCTGAACTGAGCTCCTGTTGCGCCACTGAATCACGCACTACATTAATTTATACAGCTGAATTAGCTCTTTGGGATTGGGGAAAGAAATAGAATGCAAGTAATATCTCTCATCCTTGCTAGGCGCCTGAATCTAGATTGCTCCAAACAACATGCACTTGAAACCATAAAAGAAATGTCATAGTAGAATCAGTATCCAACAGAATTACTTGAAGAAAACAAGGACTAGGGTCTACAGCAAAATGAGATATATAGTGTGATACCCACAAAGCGACCCAGGCTCAACTGAAGAAAAACCATGGAAAAAGAAACTGTTTCCTAATGAGTTTGTCTTACAGGAAAGGCATTTTGTTGCTTTTACAAATTATTCACTATTGCAGTGGTGTTTCTCTTAACAGCTTTTTAATAAATCTGCTGGTGTGTAGTAGAAGTAGCACTCACTATCAAAAAAGAAAAAAAAAAAGGCAGGTTTTGCAGGACATTTAACTTCTAGAGCATTTAACAAAGCCAGAAAATTATTTTCTCCCATTAAAGTACATTGCAGAGAGTTACAACAGGCACTTAAAATCCAGAAAGTTTAAAGCCTAAGAAGTAGATGTGATTTTATTCTTATTTTCTCAGTAATATTTTGGTGGTTATGAAAGTAATAAGACTTTTCAGACTCAGCTGATCACACATCATACACTGTGTATGATACAGTGTATGATACACATCATACACTGGAAATGATAAAAGCTCAGAGCTAACAGTCCAAGGACTAGACTGGTCTGTAGTGAGGAACCCATAACCCAGCACCCGGAAAAGACAATTTAAAAGGCTGGGCACTGGTTGCATAGCATGGGTTAAATTCTGCCTGTTGTCTTAGAATTGATCTGTAACGCAACTCCCCATTTAGAGATGCTCTTTAGCTTGTCTGTGCAGAAAATTTAGATTCAGAACTCAGTGGTATCAGGTAAGTTTCCTTCTTGATAAAGAGTAAATATACTGAAATTGAGTAACCTGATCTCAGGTTTGACTGGTTTCAGTCTGCATGGTCTGACCCTACAACTGACCATGCTTGCAACAAAAAGTTGGAGTAGACAAGCTCAGAGATCCCTTCCAACCCAAACTACCTTGTGATACTGTGATACTGGATTTTGAGTGAACAAAATTACTTATGAATTCCAATTAAGCTTGGTAAATAATTCTGCCTGGAAAATGAACAAAAGCATTTTCCAGTTTGTGCTAATATCACATTGTCAAAATTATTTATTTGAAGAACGTAAATTGCTTCACTCTTACATTTTCTAAATTAATTTTTTCATTACAAAATATGGTTTTTCATTTAAAACTGAACCTAAATTAGAGGAAGATACTAGGGGAAGAATCTGGAAGTTAAGAAGCCCTGAAGGGCATTGAACAGAACCAAATACATACATAATGAAGTCCCAAGAATATTTGAATTTTTAGACTAATTTTGCCACATTTGTCCTTTTTTTATAAGTTTGAAATATATCTGTATATATGTAATAAATTTTAACTGCCAGCAAGGCAGTCTTATTATTGCAAATCATAAATAGGGAACTATGAACAAAGGCCTTTGCCACAACTGCAGTTCCTGCAAGCTTTGCTGCCAGCTTGCTGAGGTGCTTACAGACCCCATCCTCATCCTGAGCCTGGCTGTGCCATGGGTAGCTACTAGCAATGTCCCCTGGGCAACAGATGTTTCACTGCTGCGGGTCAGTGGCCTTGGTACTGGAGCCAGGTTTGCAAATTGCTGCAGTTTGATAACAAAACCACTGTCTCTGCTAGAGAAAGAAATTTACAGCCAGGGATGAGATATTAAAAAAATAGTGTTTCAGCCATGCTTGATTCCTGAGTGTGTTTTAAGATATCTTGATAGTGGTTTTATGTGTGCAGCCCTCAGAAGCAGGTGCTTAGAAAGGCAAAGGACCATGAGAACCTGACTTGGAGGTGGACTATCAGTTCATATGTGGCTTTCCTGCTTTCAGGCTGAGACACTATACCTACCCAGTAACATGCTATATTGCATGGACTAACAGATTCAGGCCAATGTGAGTTTAGAATCTCTGTCCTGCCTTCAAAGATTCCCAGGTCCTGCTGGTTTTCCTTGCGAACCCAACTTCAACGTGTCTACTTATTACATCTGACTTTTAACTTCTTGTTTTAATAAGCTTTTCAAATGTGCATCTTGATGCATTCTTTGGGCTGTAGATTTTGTTGTGTGGTTTTTTTTTTTTCCCCTATTTGCATGTTTTTCTCAAGAGAAGTTGAGGAATTTCTTCAAGACTTTGCTCTGTTACTTTGAGTAAGATATTTACTTCCTATCACAGTAGCAGCCTGAAAACAGCAGCTTTTCTCTCTCAGGCTGGTGAGGCAGAATGTAAAGGAAGCCCTTGTGACATGATAGAAGCAGCAAGATACTATTCCCTATTTAAAATCCTAGGAAGTGTTAATGATCATCCTTTGAATGAAGTGTAGGCTTCTCTTCCCAGCTTCAAAAGCACATCTTAACTACATATCAACCCTGGAACTTCTTTTCCTCAATCAGTCTAAGGTTAGCAGCAAGCAAAAAAAAAAAAAATAAAAAAAAAATGGGAGAGTGACAATTGTATAAACCCCTACATAAACTCATTTCCCTCTAACCACAAAACCTGCTGTTTTGTTGTTCCAAAGCATCTAAATTACTTTTTTGAGACTTCTAATGAATTCACTCTGGACATTGAAAGTTCAGCCTCAAGTGGTAAGATTTTAAGAAAACTAGAAGGATTCAAGCAACAGAACTGACCAAGACTTTACTGCAGATTTCTTGAAGAAAAAAAATATAGTTCCCAATTCAATAAAGCTTTTCAGCTTTAAGCATGAGCACACTCATGACTGGCACATATAGAAAAAAAAAGGGATAAATATTATCATTAGTTAATCTACTCTCAGGTTTAAGGTCCACAGCATATCTGCATCTTTTCCTTAATAACAGGAGGAAAACCTGTAAGTTACACAGATATTCTTAAGACTCTTTGTTCTTAAGAACAATTCTGTTCTTAAGAACAATTAATAATCATAATAATCTCTAATTAATAATCACTAATTTTAGTGCTTTGAAGATGTAAAGTGTCATAGGAATTGTTACTGCTTATGAATTATCACAAGAACAGAAGAATACTGTAGTTTACTTAGAAAAAGATGGGAAAATACTTCAAATAATGTCCTAAATAGGTACCATCAAAGCTAGCTTTTGGCTTTTTATCTTGTCAAGCTGGATATTATTCACACAAGCAGATGTAAATCATTAGTAACTTCTCTGAAATCTGATAAAGCTATTTATCCTGGTATGATTTAGAAAAGACTGTTTCTTGAACATTTTTCTTTCTTTCAGCTGAGGAAGTTTTTCACCTACAAGTAGAAAGGTGTTACTTTATTCTGGGAAGAAAAACCTATTTTGTATTTGAAGATTTCTTTGGCAGAAAAGAAACTCAGTTGTAGAGCTGCTCTTAGGATCCTCTGGGAAATAAAGGAACAGAGTATGCTGAAAGGGGGGAGGGAAAGGATATGTCTTCACATATGTGTCACTATATTATTCTGATCCATACAGGCCTTTCACAGTGTAATGCAATGCAATTTATTCTAGGTGGCACAGCACCCCCATAAGGCACAATTTTGAACTGACGGATGTCAAAATTGGCTGGGGGTGGAGAGCGTAAAGAACACAGAAATTGCTGCTTGCTTCTGGCACATGTTTATATAAAAATCAATTTGCTGTGAATAATAGTGGCTTTGGAAGCAGAGTAGAGGGAAGTGTACAGTAAAAGAGAAAACCACACAGCTGATTTTTGGTGCTCTCTTCACACATCTATGTGTGTAGTTATGTTAGGAGAAGATTATGATAAATGTAAATAACTGTTGTAATGAATGTAAGGATTAATTATATTAAACTAAGAGTCTGTCTGAATTCTAGGGGTGTCTGAATACCAAAGTCTGCTGGTATTACAAATGGATTAGGAGGAAGATCTTTTCAATGATCACCTAACCCTTCAGTAAATGACTGGTAAGAAGTAAAATGCACAGTGTTTAAAATTAATAGCTTTAGCTTTCTTTCCTTGGAAAGAGGTAGGAAAAGCCAGAAGGAAATTCAGGATGATATACAATTAGTATGCATAAAACCATGGACATAAAGTTGTATAAATGTCCTTAGTGTGGAGCACCCTTAAGTCCACAATGCCCCTACTACCTACTGCCTTAGAAAACAGCTGCACACATGGTGTGGTAGTCAATCAGTAAGAACTATCTAACTTTGTACTTCTGAATACATTTCTGCTGTCTGCCTTCTAGGACATGCTCAACATTTCATGCAGTAGAAGATATTTTGGAGTTGCAGATAAGTGAGCCATTTAGTGCCTGAAACATCTCTGCATCATAGGTCAATAGGAACTCTTTAGTCAGCTTTTTCCTCTTTCTGTATTAAGACAAAATGTCAAAACATGTCACTCAGCCCAAGAAAAAAGCTGATGCTCTGAGTAGGTATTTTTAAATTTTGGTTTTCACAAACAGAATATCTAACAGACTTCTTAATTTGTTATGCCACTTCTTGGCTTCAAATCTACAGCACCATTTAGGAACAAGACCAGTGTTGCTGTCACCCTTACTACCTGCTATGTGGTACTACTATACTACCTGCAATCTGCAGTACTCAATGACAGCCTTTATATTTTAACTTGAAGCAGCTTCAACTATACTTTAAGCAAATTGTTTATTTGATACAGGGGATCAGAATGCTTACAATGCATGTGTTTTGCTACCTTCCACATATGAGCTGAGGAGTTCTTAGCTTATATATCTAATTTGAGTCGATGAAAACATGGTGTCATACACCTCTAATATAGGGCAGGGGGACATCTTACAGCTATGTGGTGAAACAGTAACAGTAGAGGACTTCTAGCCCTAGCTTTCCAGTGTATTTCTTAGGTTACCTGCGAGAAATTCTCTATCATGCTCAGAAATGGCTCCTACAGTCTTGGACTGCTCAAATTAACCTGCCTGTGCCTCTTTGAGACACTGCCAATAATTGTCTGAAGGTGGAGTGTGAGGAGTTGAAAGCACGTTAAAACTTTGACTCCACGTCTCAAACTTGACTTCAGTATCGATTACAAACTTCAAGACACAGGCATTAGCCTAACAATGTCTCTATATATGTCCTGTTTGGAAAAACCTGAATACCATCTTAGTGAATACTGACAGCTATATGGAAAGCGTTAAGGGGGGTTGTAGGTTCTGTTGTTTTCATTTGTATTTTCTGATTAAATACCCTGCTTCTACTCAAAGGTTTCCACAAGCACCATGCTCAGCCTCAAAGTCTCTTCATGCATGCCTTGCTCTGTGAAAGCCTTTATGTTCTACAACTGTGAAAAGTGATAAATAGGTTTTCTATCATCTGCCTTCTTTAGCAGCTTTTTTTTTTTCACTTTCTATTTAACAGTCATACTCAGAACTCCTTCTTTTCATGTTATAGCATAAATTTGATAAATGTTGAAATCGTGTACCTTACACTTCTTACACCTTATACCCTTTCTCTAAAACTATTTTGCCTACTCATACTGTCAGTGGTTTGGGACAAGGACAAACCGACTACTCTACCATGCCAACCAAGTGAGCTCTCACTATAGGCTCTATCCAATGCAGCAAATGTGGCAAGAGGAAACTGCAGTGAAAGTCACTGAGAAGCTGGTTGCTAGACAACTGAAAGAACAAAAGAGAAAATAAAGGCAATACATTTGCAGGTAAAGTTCAAAGATGTCTGAAATAGATTTAATAGAAAAAGTAAATATGGAATGGTAGACTAAAGAAAGCAGCAGAAAACAAGAACCTGACAAGATCAAATTAAGTCAGTATTTTAAACTTGATGTATTTGCTGAAAAGTTCATATTCTTGCAGCTGTCTAGACTCAGTTCAGTCCTGATTATTTCTATTTCTTTGATTCTTATGATTTCTTTTTTTCTTTTTTTTTTCCCTGATTTTTAAATTCTTCCTACCAAAGCAGGCTTGTTGTTTTAGCATAAGGTCATCTTCCTCTTTTCTAAGCCACTAACTCAACCATGTACTCAGAGAACTAAGTTGGTATCTGGTGCAATAAAACAGATTTTGGTGTTACCAGCACAGCAGAGGACCACCACCCACACCCTATAATTCTTTTCCAACCCACTCTCCTATGTACTTCAGAGGAATGATTGCAGACTCAAGCCTTAAGGTAGGATCAAATATATCAACCAACACTGCTCTTTAAACAAAACAGTCCCAGGTATGGATGTAGTCTGTGAAGTGAAATCTCAAGCTTTGTGGCATTCAAAATGACCTGCAATGCAAACTTAGGATAAAAAGGAGTCTTGATTATTTTTTTAATACCAAAATCTAACACAACTAGTCTAAGAAAGTTGGGCTTTTCCACATATGTTAAACCCCAACAATACATGCTGAGTGCAGGAGTGCTATTAAATATAAGCATTCTTATTAGCAAATTTTTACCACAGGAAACAAGATGTTATTGTTTCTGATCTCTAACGTACTGAATAATGTTTTCAATAAGATAATTCCAAACACGTTTCCTCTTGTAGATCTCTTATTACATTTCTTACAGATAACACTTACAAAATTACCCCACTTATTGTTATTACTACAGCCTGTGGTTCAGGAGCCAAACTCCAATAAAAGGAAATGTTCTGTTTCACATTTCTTAGTTCTAACAGGGATAAAACCCTCCTGTGTTTAGCTTCTGTTATCAAAGCTTACAGTGATAAGTGACCAAAAACCCATATATTAATCTAACTTCTAAAAAAGTCCTCAAACCTCCAAGCATCAATCACCTCTAGCCTATCAAAGGAGAGAAAATACCTTCAGCATTGCTTCCAGAGAAGTTATAATTACTCTGTTTCATGTGAATGAAAGACTAGAAAGATCATGCCATATTTTAGGGAAAAAAGGAAAAATAAATTGAATAATCGCTTGTTAATGACAGGCTTTAACAGCAAGATAGGAAAACCAATGTTTTTGTACTATGGTGCATCTGAAACTATGATGTGATAAGGGAAAAACTGACTAATGCAAACTGTTCTGCTTTATGGTACTGACCAAAAAAAGAAAATCTAATCCTGTTTTCTAGCTAAAAAGGCTTTTTTTAGCTTTGCATAAGGAAAACTGATCAAGCAAGCAGTTCTAGGAGATGGCAAAAAACTGTAACAAAATACAAATTTCCCAGGAAACCATTTGATAGACTTCTGTATACTACCTGGAGAGTTAAAAGTGAGTACCTATTATTCTTTCATTAAGACTGTCATCAGATAAGCACTCATTTTTCAAGGGACCAAGAGTACTAGATAGGAACCAAGGCTGCATGTTTTGACAGGCACATTGCTGTATTTACTCAGCTTGGATAAAATCTTAATGGTGATTAATTTGACATAGATCAGGTAGAGTAAAGTTTTCAGGGAGTTCAGACTTTTAACATATATATCACTAACAACAGCCACTGAGGAAGACCATGCTGATTTTCTTCTATCTGTATAGATTCAGATGCTAATAAAATAATCTCAAATACCCCTCCTTCATTCCCAAACAGGCTAAGTTCTGTTCTTTTATGTGGTGAGGTTGGAGTATTTTACTACTTGTTTTCTCATAGTCTTTCTAGTTTCCATCAGGATCGTTGGGAAATTTGCCTTCATGTGTGCAGAAACCAAATAAGATCTTTAATTGCTGAGAGCCTTTAATGCCTTGCATGTTTAGAGCATGTGCTTTAGGCTCTGTGAGAGCAGAGAAAAGTCTCTTACTGGTGGACTGACCAAGAAGGATGTCATTACCTTAAGTGTTTATTTAATTTAGACTGAAAACAGACTTGAAAAGAGATACCTCAGTTATAGTTCCTTATTTGTCTTCCTAATGCCCTAAATACTTTTTATTTGAACATAGATCCTCACTTTTCTCCTTGGAGAATTTTTGCTCTGTTCTGATGCACAGTGTTGTTATCCACAGGGGCACATATGCCTCTCAATCACCTTTTTCCTCATTAGTCATCTCTGAATAACTTATTTTAGTAAGTCCTTTTCACGTCAAAGCTTAAATCAAGTGAACACATCAGCAATAATTAATTACTATATATATACAAGCATTGCTGAGATTTGATAGACTTGTTTCATTCACAGAGCATTTTTTGGGTCTACACTGCTTCTATTCAGGTAACAAACAAAACCATTCTTGACTGTAATAGGAATAATTCTTACTTGGTATTGTCTTACTGGAGTGCTTTAATTAAGGTTGCTGACCTATTATGTTAGACCTCAGAGATAAAAGAGAAAGATGATGTGCTACATAGCCTGCCCAAACCCTTCCTGCCCTTCACCAGGATCATACTTGGTGGCTTTTCATCCTGTCCTCCCACACACTCTTGCAGAACAGAGGTCAGGGCAAAGGTGGGAACAGGCTTTATACCACTGCTCTTTTTATAGAATCATAGAACCATAGAACAGTTTGGGTTGGAAGGAACCTTCAAAGGTCATCTAGTCCAACCCCCCTGCAATGAGCAGGGACATCTTCAACTAGACCAGGTTACTGAGAATCACATCCAGCTTGGCCTTGAATGTCTCCAGGGATAGCACATCCACCAGCTCCCTGGGCAACCTGTGCCAGTGTTTCACCACCCTCATTGTAAAAGATTTTTTCCTTACATCCAGCCTGAATCTCCCTTCTTTTAGTCTAAAACCATTGCCCCTCATCCTACCTAAACAGGCCCTGCTAAAAAGCCTTTTTGGTGTGTACCCTGGCTTTTTCAGTTCATCCAGCTTCATCACTAGCATACTGTTGGCTCATAAAGCCACTTGCACACCAATAAGTAGTTCTTTTCATGTCCAGGATCACGTTTTCATCTGCTTCGGTGACATCTCCTCTTTGGCCTATAATCCTCCTCACAATTGCACCATCCAGAGCAGGAGTTCTTAATTCTTCTACCTGTCTTCTCTGCAAAACTCTTACTAGCATTTTGATAAGAGTCATCTTCCCCAAGGCTTCAGGCCAGAGCTGAGATTTATTTTTGTCCAATCAAAAATGAATAGTTGGGAAATTACCTGAACAGCAATACTGTTCCATCTTCTCTCCTCAGGTAACCACAGTCCTGTTCTTCCTTCAGCTGTTGGAAAAAGTATGATGGGTTTCCAATGGGCCTAAAGTTTTAACTAGCTTTATTTTCTTCTCTTTCAAGAGTGACACAACTTAAGCCATCGATAGCCTTTACAGTTTACTGTAGAAATATTTCTCTTCATATGAATTGGTACAATAATTTCTGTTTACACTAGTCAAAGCTGCTGCACATGAAACTGCCACACTACTGTATTAAGTCAAATTCCTTCAGGGTTTAAGATGCCTATCATCATAATGTCATACAAGAACAATTGGCCTCTAGTGATTCTGACTGATAATGCTTGTCTCTTCCTGGGAAATGTTAGACAGTAATTTCGGAGACATTTTCATTTTATTCGGAGATGTTTTTTTCTCAGCTGTTGGTTAACTATGTCTTGTGTTATTTTACCCTTCACATTCATCACCTACCTTCTGGCAATACCTGACATCCCTATGAAGTCTGTGTGACAGAATCTGTGTCCACATCACAACCTTCCTGGGACATAATTTCCAACTCCGCGATCTGCTACAATGCACTCTGCAGCAGGTAAGCTCTAACAAGGCACTGAAAGAGTCAATAAAGAAAAATATTGCCTCTTAAGCTTTATTTTTAACCACAGATGTGGTATTTTAATATTTCATGAAAACTGGCCACATGGACATCACTTCTTGTTTCATCAAATAGCACGACTATCTGAACATGCTTGAAATGCAGAATTACTGCACTATTACAGAGTCATAGAATAATATAGGTTTGAAGGCACATCAGGAGGTCATGCGAGGCAACTTAGATGTGCAATTTAGATCCTGAAGACTGAAGTGGTAGATGTCAGGAGAAATCTTGACCTCAACAAAGGCAATAGCAAAGCTCTGGGGTACTTCTGTTCAGCAGAGCACTTCACCAAAACAAATCTTAGCACAGGACCCCAGTATTTGTGGTATGGTATAGTTTATAATACAAATCGAGCAAACAACTTGTGATTCCTAGTGATGATTTTTTATATGTCACCAATCCAAGCTGTTGTTTTGCATGCAGACTAGGTGATGCCAAGTAGCCTACACTCTCAGGCAACCCACAGAGAAACAGCCACCTACAACTGGTGCAGAGGCACAACATCTCTGCTAGAATAAACATGTCTTTCACTCACTGAAATCTGTAACTTTCCTGCCACAGTTGAAACATTTCTTCCATCAACTCCCAGATTCATCAATGTCTTGTTCCAAGAGACTCAGACAGCACTCATAAAATAAATTTACACTTCTTTACCTCTCTTCTGAAAAATGTTACATGTACAAAAGCTAAAATGATGCATTGAGTGAACGACACCTCTTTAAAATGCAAATCAATAATCATGTCTGACATCAAAACACTGGAGCTGTGCCAGATCTTTTATAAAGGTGTGAATTGCTTATCTAACTTAGTACAGGACTAGATGTTTTGACAAAAATGTTAACAAAAGCAGAAGCTGTATAAAGCAGGGAGACAAATGAGTTTAGCTAAGACATATGGTAATTACAAACTAAAAGACCACAAAATCATCTATTTAGTCTCATGATATTTATTTTTTTTATGTTTAGGGTGGGGTGTGGGTGGGGGAACAGACACCATGTTGTGTCCATCATGCTACATGAGCCGGCAGTGTGCGCTTGCAGCCCAGAAAGCCAACCGTATCCTGGGCTGCATCAAAAGGAGCGTGACCAGCAGGTCGAAGGAGGTGATCCTGCCCCTCTACTTTGCTCTCGTGAGACCTCACCTGGAGTATTGTGTGCAGTTCTGGTGTCCTCAACATAAAAAGGACATGGAACTGTTGGAACAAGTCCAGAGAAGGGCCACGAGGATGATCAGGGGACTGGAGCACCTCCCGTATGAAGACAGGCTGAGGAAGTTGGGGCTGTTCAGCCTGGAGAAGAGAAGGCTGCGTGGAGACCTCATAGCAGCCTTCCAGTATCTGAAGGGGGCCTATAGGGATGCTGGGGAGGGACTCTTCATTAGGGACTGTAGTGACAGGACAAGGGGTAACGGGTTAAAACTTACACAGAGGAAGTTTACATTGGATATAAGAAGGAAATTCTTTCCTGTTAGGGTGGTGAGGCACTGGAATGGGTTGCCCAGGGAGGTTTTGAATGCTCCATCCCTGGCAGTGTTCAAGGCCAGGCTGGATGAGGCCTTGGGTGATATGATTTAGCATAAGGTGTCCCTGCCCACGGTAGGGGGGTTGGAACTAGATGATCTTAAGTTCCTTTCCAACCCTAATTATTCTATGAGTCTATGACTCTATGAATCCCTGTCACATAGACGGTGAAGCAAAAGCCTTTCAAAATGTATTTTCAAAAACAGAACATACACTCACAAGCTTTTGCCTACAGTAGAATATGTAAATACAGGAACAAAATAGTACTGAAGTTCATTTATATTTTCTTATTGGTGAATATAGCATATAAATATTGGGCAGAATTCTGTTCAGGTACAATACCTTCATTTATAAAGAAAATAATTTTAATTGCATTAAATTAGGTCCAGCAGTGTTCCTGCTTGCTGTCTGGTATTTTCCATAGTGGCAGATAAACAGCCAGTGGAGTCAAATACTTAATTGATATTTACACATACAAGAACCTGGCTTCCTATTAACGTGATGATACATCTGCATGAGATTTATGTTAGTCTTTCAGGTGCTTTGCTATTGAGGGAGTACTGATTAATACCGGATAATATACCTACATGTATCTTTGTGAATAAAAGCAGACCTTATTGTAGTAATGATATATCTAAACTCAAAAATTATTCAAATCTAAGATCAAAGATATGTCATCAATATTTTCACACCCAGATTAAGAGATCTGAGGAGAATGTTCTCTATGACACTTCAATAAAGCAAGTTTATACTGGTTTTAAGAATACTTGAGTGGTGCTTGTGTTTAACACAGGCCTATAGCCTTTGATTGTTACATAAGCTGAAGTGATTGCACAACTTGATACAGAATAGTAGGAATAATCATAATTAATTGACACTTTCTGTGGAATTATATCTGGTTGAGCCGTTGTAAGGTACTTCTTGTTTCTTCTATAGAGTAATGGGACAATCTCCTGGGTTTGCCTAGCTATAAAGCCAGGGCCTTCACTTTATACCATATACTTTTATAATGTTCCGTAGTCAAAACCACACCACTCTGTTAGTGTTTAATTTGGTTCAAATAGGGTTCCTGGGTTTATGTGAAATGTTATTAGCCCTAATATAGCCTGTACTCAGTGTTTAAGGAGCTAATATGATGCTTTATTTCAAAATTACAATGAAATGTATAAACTATTGTAAAGCAAAGTTAAATATATGGCACACATCAGTATTCTGAAGACAAATTTGTACCATCTCGTTTTGTACACTACCATACAAATTGTCTTTGGGGGTCCTCTCGTGGTAAAACTTCATTATTGCACCTAAAACCTTTGCAGTGTTCAGGCAATCTTAAACTGATCTGGTTTCAAGTATTATTTTCTGCAGTTTGTGAAGCTACAGAAAATGCAAGTTAATATTAAGGGATTTTTGAAACCCAAGGGAAAAGAAAGAAAGGTAAAACTATAGCTATGCCAAATGTGTTCAGGATATAAACCTATGAATGGTTTGTCAAAGACTGTTTTTCAAACTAATAAAGGATAAAACATTACCCATTGAGATGAAATTGTCAGTTCTGCTAGCTGAAAAAAAAAAAAGGTCCCAAATCCCAAAAAGCAGAGCTACATGACTGCTTCGTTTTTTCTTTTTTTCCACACTTTTCACCTATTGCCACAGTACAGGATTACAGTGCTGTTTTATATGAGAATTCAGTGGAAAAATATAAATCTTTTTAAGTTATATATGCTCATAGTAGGAAGTTAAATATCCTAGTCTGTCAGGATTATGACATTTCACATCATACTTCCATCAAGGTAAATACAAATAACGCTATGGCCATTTAAATCTACTAGCATGTATAGCCTTTGAAATACAGACCTACTGCTGCCCGACATCACTGGGAATTCTGCTATGGATTGGGAAGAGTCATGTGACATTTTCAGATTAACCTCAGTTACAACTGCATTATGTTCCAAAGAGGCAGCAATCAACCTTCATAAATCTCTGAACTAAGTTCCGTATTGAAGCATCATAGAATCAGCTAGGCTGAGAAAGACCTTTAAGATCACTAAGTCCAACCATTGCCCCAGGACTGCCAAGCCCACTTCTAAACCAGGTCACTAAGGGCAAACTGATCTTCCCTCAAGATCTTCCCTTATGGCTGTGCAGCCCTCATGATGCCCACTCATAGCCACCTCTCATCTGCCCCTCACAGTGGCCCACACTGTATGGTTGCTGCTCCTATCCCCTCATGGCTGCCTCTCACACCCCATGGCTGCCCATGCTCTCCGCTCATGATCTTCCCTCATGATCTCTCCTCATGACTGCCCCTCACCCCTCATTGCCCACCTCTCACATCCCATGGCTGACCTTGCTCTCCCCTTATCATCAGCTCATGGCCACTCCTCCTCTCCCCTCATGGCCTCCCCTCCTCTCTCCTCATGATCTTCCCTCATGGCCTCCCTTCCTCTCCCCTCACTACCGCTCTTCACCCTTCATGGCCACCCCTCCTCTCCCCTCACAACCTCACCTCATGACCACCCTTCACCCCTCATGGCCACCCCTCATCTCCCCTCATGATCTCCCCTCATGGCTGACCCTCCTCTCCCCCCACAATCTCCCCTCATGGCTGGCCCTGCCTTCTCATCACGATCTTCCCTCATGGCTGCCCCTCCTCTCCCCTCATGATCTCCCCTCATGGCTGACCCTCCTCTCCCCTCATGATCTCCCCTCATGGCTGACCCTCCTCTCCCCTCATGATCTCCCCTCATGGCTGACCCTCCTCTCCCCCCACGATCTTCCCTCATGGCTGACCCTCCTCTCCCCTCATGATCTCCCCTCATGGCTGACCCTCCTCTCCCCCCACGATCTTCCCTCATGGCTGGCCCTGCTTTCTCATCACGATCTTCCCTCATGGCTGACCCTCCTCTCCCCCCACGATCTTCCCTCATGGCTGGCCCTGCTTTCTCATCACGATCTTCCCTCATGGCTGCCCCTCCTCTCCCCTCATGATCTCCCCTCATGGCTGCCCCTCCTCTCCCCTCATGATCTTCCCTCATGGCTGCCCCTCCTCTCCCCTCATGATCTCACCTCATGGCTGACCCTCCTCTCCCCCCACGATCTCCCCTCATGGCTGGGCCTGCTTTCTCATCACGATCTTCCCTCATGGCTGGCCCTGCTTTCTCATCACGATCTTCCCTCAAGGCTGCCCCTCGTCTTCCCTCATGGCTGCCCCTCCTCTCCCCTCAAGATCTTCCCTCATGGCTGCCCCTCCTCTCCCCTCAAGATCTTCCCTCATGGCCACCCCTTCTTTCTCTTCATGATCTTCCCTCATGGCAGACCATCCTCTCCCCTCATGATCTTCCCTCACAGCTACCCCTCGCCTCCCCTCATGATCTTCAGTCATGGCCACCCCTCATCTCCCCTCATGTTCAACAGTGTTTAAATTGGTATTGTCCAACTTTTGTACAACAGCCACCTGTATGCACTACAGAGCCTGTTTCAGCTCTCCATCCATAACGAGGATTAACCACGTACCTATCTATCTACTTTACTGCATACATTCCCTTCCCCATTCCATGTACTCATACAGGTTCCTCTGCCTCTTTTTGCTTCTCCAACTATATAAACCTCACTCGCTTGGCTACAAGGCCAGATTACCAGCAGAGCAGCCTCCTTCCTGCACTTCATGGAGGTGGGTGTTCAGAATGTTGTGGACCAAGATCTGATCCTCTCTGATGCTACTTTTCTCTCTGTAAAGTGGGGCAGGAAATGCTCCTTCCAAGAGACTTTGGAAGACTTAGTCTGTAATTGCTTGTAAACCACTTAAGTAGTAAATGATACAGAAATCCAAAGTGGTAATTGTAATCGAGGCTTGAGAATAATCTATTTTTGGCATGCTATACGTACCTATGGACTTGATTCAAAGCAGTTACTGAAAACTATAAAGTATCAAAAAAAATGACAGGAAAAAAAAAGTTTGATTAAAACCATTCCAGAGACAAATCCAACCTACAAAACACTCTCTGAAACCTATTGTTATGGCCTGCTTATACAAACAATAAAATGAATGCACTGCTACAATCATTACCTGATGTTCAGTTGATTAACATGGGTGCTAGAAAATATGCTTGCCTTCTGTATGACAGAATTAGATGTGAAGTAGTCTAGAAATGTTTATCTATTGTACAAATTACTTTATGTTCTAGATTGACTAGAAATGTAGGCCCTAATAAACTCACAAATTCCATCTTTGGCATTGATGCTGATGAATGCTCCCATTTGACAAGTATATAGGAGCAGGTTAGTAAAGGCTCATAATGCAAAATTCATCTAAGTGTAGATGTCTACAGCACAGCTGTCATCTGAATTGTCATCTAAGGTTCCAGTTATGGCCACTGAAATAGAGGGCTGTACTTCCCTCACTCTCAGGACACTCAAGTGCAGCACAGCTATTTCGACAACATTAACTTTTGGATATGACTCTTAAATCTATGAACCAATGCCAAGCCGGGTGAGTTAACTCCTAATGCACCAATCTGTTCTCAAAGACATCATCAATATACTCATGAAGACCATAGATAAGGTCTACAGCTTCCAGAGATATAAACTATTAAGAGCTATGAGTTCATACTAAAACTCACTTAACCGAAATGAGGGCTACTGTATTGATTACCATATAGGATTCATACAATGCCATCCAGCATGCATACTGTACAGGATCATCTCTACATTTACAGTTATTAATACTGACCACATGAAAAGAACAGAACATTTCTCTTGCACTGCATTCTAACCAGCTGTACTCCAAGAATTCTGTAATTGTTTCTTGTTTTAATTCATTCATTTTCAAGACCCACTTAATCCAAGAACTCTTCACTTTCATCTCAAATGTGATTTGGTTAATGATTAATAAAACCAGAATTAGCTGAAGAAACTAACATATACTTTTATACTCATATGAACATGAGTGTCTATAACACAGACTGTTTACAATGTCAGTATACTTCTGCAGATGAAGTAACATGCAGCCTTAATATACTAATAAACACATTTGTGGGGTTACAAGAGAATTGGATAGAAACTCAAAATCTGTGGGGGATGAAACCAGATAATCAGGCAGCATAATGCTACACAGCGTGTTTTTAAATTCACTCCTGATATTCAAAAAGAAGAAAGTAAACATGCTACTGAGAGTTGCAGACTGACAATAGGATATACAGATATTGGTCTAGAAGAATGCACAAATAACTATTAGTTTGAAATGAGACTCACTATTTCAGCAAATAACATAAACATAACATGGAGTAAGTAAGAAAAACATTACCCTCCAAGACAATTGTTTCACAGGTGAGTTGAATGACAATGATAGTTGATTTTTGGAAGACCAAACTGAGCTGCAGCGTGATGGCAGGCACTATTTTAAAAATACATATTTTTAGAAGATTCTATTTTTGTAAGTTACAATGTTTAATAATGTTATGAAGTTTAGATGTCAGTGTTTACTTCTTTGACTCTTCTCTGTGAAACTGGGAAGCTTCTGCGCTGCACGCACAAAGTAGATTTAAATCCCTCAGGCTTCCTTCTACATTCAGGTCACAAAGACACAGTATACGGTAGAAACTGAAAACCACTAGTGGAAACATATATCTACACTGAAGTAGAATCTGTGACAAAATGAACCTTGGATGCTTATCTATTCTGAATTTACTACACAAAAAACTATACATTTGGAGGAAGACTGATGACTTACAGAAGCAACAGTCGAGTCAAACCAAGTATCACTTAAGTAATTGACAGATAAACCACAGAGATTAGTTGGATCTTCTTTTTACAAGATCAAAGATTACCCACCAGCCCAATACATGTAATGAAGGATTTTTAGTTTCAATCATTTAACAGTATTTGGTTTTGTCCTTGTGTAATGGTTGTACTTTCATTGCCTCTCCATGTGAACACTACCTTTTTGTGTATTTTATCAGGGCTCCCAGATATAGTTCACATTAACTTTTCAAAGAACTGAATGAACAGGCACAGCATAATCTGATTTCTTGTACACACACAGTAACACTTGCAAATCTTTCCTCATTTATTCAGCTTCTCTTCACAAGTTCTGAAAATACCTGCTGTTCTTCATCCTGATTTCGATATATATAATTTCTGGGCATCACTTTAGTTAAGGACAAGCTAATAAAACTGCAATACTTTGGTTATATTCAACCTTGAGCTATTATTGATTAATCATAAAGCAGCCTTGGCTAAGTTTTTCATCTTTATATTTCTATTGATTGTAACTGCTTCTTCCCATGGCTGACCAAGTTATTACAACATCACTGTTTCAGATAGGCAATTTATCAAGACTGTATTGCAAACCAACAAGAAACACGCATCTGACCGCCTTTAAACTAGTGTGACAGCCTCCTACCTTTTGAAACTTTTGGCTACCGCTATAAACTAACAAGGCAACAGTCAGAACTGTTTGGTCTAAATGAAGTAACTCAAATCCTATGTATCTCAGATGAAAAGCAAAATCTTTTTTTCTAAGTATCAAATACAGTATCAGAAATGAGATACATACATTGGGACTACCAGGCTTAGACAGAAATGCAGAAGTCCAAATATCATCTGTATGGCATGCTGAGATGTAGGGGAAAAGAAGTCATCCAGGAAAGGCTCCTGTCTGAAGCGATGCAGCAGGAAAACATTTGAAAAGTTGAATTAAAATCTCTGTGAACCTTGGCAAGATTTAGATGAAGGCCAAAACGGGTGTGTAAATAAGGAGAATTGTATAAAATTCTATTGAGAGTCTTCAATAGTTAATTGGATTACCATCTTTAAAAAAGAATGTTTCCTGAATAACTCTTATTTGTAGTCCCTGACCAAGCCTTCAGGTAAATAGCACCAGGTGAGGAAAAATACTCGCTTGCTCCTGTCACTCTAACCCCGGTGGCTATATGAAGGGTCTTTCACAAATCAATTCATAAGCAATTCAGTACACGGAGGGCAAAAGCTCTGATTGTTGCTATTGTTCTGAAAGGCTAGTGTTGATGGCTACATTTTAAATGTTTAACTCCTTCAATGTACCGAATCCAAGCTAGCATTTCCTGGTGAAGACCACCAGACAAAGAAAAGAACTGGAATACTCAAAATACAAATCCTAGGGAAACAGTATTAGCTAATCTGGTGCTGCTGATCAGGATACAGGACTATGATATGCCCTCAGAAGTAACTAACTTAGCTTTCTGTCCTTCAACTTTCCTAATGAGGAAAAGATGGGAGGAGACCTTTTTCTTATATTCTCTACAAATATTTAAGGAAGCATTTGACTGAATAGAAGTCAAAATGGTGTGTTGGGTTTTTTTTTTTATTTTAGTGATATGAGGTATCCAAATACAGAGTGCCTCAAATACCTTCCAGTTATCGGATCAGTCTGCAAAACACGAAGTAGTGTAGATCTGAGTAAGAAACAGAAGCAGAGCAAGACTTGGAACAGGTGAGTTGAGACTGTTTTGGAATATGAAAGAACCTGGGGGGAGTACAGGGCTGGGGAATTTTGGTTTTACTATAATCCTACAGCCACTGCACAGTATGACTGAACACTAAGATTATAAATAAGAAACGAAGTCTAACATTTAAATTAAGAAACATTTTATCTTTAATATTAAAGACACTAATGGAATTACTGACATGTATTTTTATAATGTCATTGCACTTGAAATACAGACACATTTACTAGGATCTAGCTCATGCATTTGAAATACATAAACATTTACTAGGACTTAGCTTACTCTAAGTCTACATAAGAACTAGTTAATTTGCAAACACATTTCAGAAGGGATGGACAGGTAACTCTTAAGATAGTTCAAATTAAAATAGCAAAACCAATAAGTAATCCGGAAAATAAGAGGAAAGGTTAATAGTTAAATCAGCAGAAAAACTTGAAAGTGTGCTCTGGAAATATGTAAATTTCCTCATTAAGTAGAAAAGGATTAGAGCATTCACTGGTCACGACAAAACAAAAAATGTTGAATTTAAGCAAAAGCAAGGAAAATTTAAGTTAAGCATTAGGGAAGATTATACAGTATAGCAGCTTTTAGCTTAGGGGAAGTGGTGAAATCACCACTGGGAGTCAGAGCTAAATTAGACACCTTTATATTCTGTCTGCTCAGAGATAATCTGCCTGTGTGACAGCAACCAATTTTATTAACAAGAGAATTATCATGACAAATGATGAATCCAAAAAGAAAAATCAGAACAAACTGAAACAGAACAACTTCAGCTAACTTTGTTTTAGAGTTGGGCAGCATTTCTCCTGGTAGACTGCTGAAATTTTGATTTGAACCATTTGTACAATTTCTACTTTTTAAAAAGTATTTCTAACGAACAAATCACAAGACAGGTGACTTTACAAGAGAGGTGTAAAGCTGAACTTCTCTATGGAGACTCTGTAAAATCTCTGGTGTGATTTTATTCATAAACAAATCTTGGGTCATTGCTCATCTTTAATTTTTTCCTTCTTCGGTCCTCCTCTGCCACCCCCAAGCAAGCCAACCCTATGACTGCTTGTTCTATGAGCACAGCTGGCCATCATCTGAATCACTAGATTGAATTGACCCTTCATTGTACTCAAGAATTTGCTAAAAGCGTATCCACATCTGATGAAAAGAGAATCGAACACCTTCCCTTCAAGGTACACTACATAGCAGTCATACCAGTAAATTTACTTTAATGCTGTGAATGCAATACAGTAAGCATCAAAATAAGCAGAAGACCGCATAGTATACAGGGATTGCCACAGGCAACTCTCTGAAATCTGTCACACATTAAGAAAATAAACAGAAAGGAAAAGTTCAGGTGGCTAACAATACCATATACCCTTTCTTAGCTTAAATGTAAAATGCAGCATACCGAGAAACACTCATTTGCAATGTTTGAAGCATGATGTAAAAAAAGAATACAAAATCATAGGCTTACTGATTTCAAGAGTTTTGAAAATTCATCAGTAGGTGTGGAATTTCACCCCATGGTTTACATATGGAGGGCATCACACACTTATTTGGAGAAATCACAGCCATGGCAATATGCTGTGATTTTTGATGGTAATGGTAGAAGTAGGTTGGGTTTGGTTTTTTTTTTTCTGTATTAGTTGATTGAAAAAAAAAAAACAACACACAGGGAGATAGTGTTGATGTTTTTGCAGGTCTAACGACAGGCTGAACAAGCAGCTTTTGTGACAGTATACTTCCAGTTGTAAATGCTCCATCACAGATACAGCACTTTAAAACACTCACCACCAGACTCTATGGTGAACCACACCTGCAGTTATCTTATGCTTTGCTGTCATGAAACCTCAGGAGTTAAAATGCCCATGAGTGTTTTAACTGTAGTTAAAATAATAGTGTTACATGGTGATCTTGTTGAACAAAGCTGAACTCTCACATGGAGAAGCAGAGGGATGAGCCTATCAGCCTTGCAGGTCAACAGGTCTGTTCATCTTATATGATGGCATCCTGTGAGGCACTTAGCAGCCTCGGCCACACAGCCAGACCACATGCTAGTGCAGAACCCATTGACTACCACAGCAACTCACACTTTATTCTTCACTCCTGACCATAGCACAAGCTGACATCACTACGTGATTGGGCCTTCTACTCCTGCCATGGCGGCCATCCATTGCAGCGCCCCTCAGCGACCTGAGCTAGCACCCTACAGGCCGCGGCCTCATCCTAGCCATCCCGGCAGCTCCAACGCTCTCTCGGCCCCATCATTCCCGCCGCCTACTCCCTGTGTCCCGGCAACACCAAGGCTCCCAAGCGCCATTTCCCGGCCCCGTCCGTTCACCCCACAGGCTCAACACCACCCTCCCCGACCTGGCCGCCTTACAGCCAAACGACACCACCGCCCTTAGCAAGGGCCTGCCGCAGGCCGCACCCCGGCCCGGCCCGCCCGCGGGGTACATCCCGAGCTCTGATTGGCCCGCGGGAGAGTCACTCAGGAGCGCCGCAGCTGCCGGGCTCGGCCGCCCCTTGCCCCTTGCGGCTGCGCACGAGCCGGCCGTTAAGCGGTGGGCGAGCGGCGCGTGCCGCCCGGGGCCGGCTCTTCCGCCCCGCCCCTCTCACCCTCTCCCCCCCCCCCTCCCCACCAACCCACCCTCTTCCTCGGCGGCCCGTCACGTGACTCGGACCAAGCGTTTACATTCGAAACGGGCTCCCCCCCACGCCGGTAACCGTTTCGGTTTCATTTCCGGGCAGCCGAGGAGCAGCGGCGGCGCTGCCGAGCAGAGCGTCTCCTCCACCCCCCGCGCCGCGGTCTTCCCTCCGCCCCCCGCCAGCCACACCCCCTCGCGCTCGCGGTGAACCGAGATCCCCTTCCCCTCACCCGCCCGCACACACACCCCTCCTCCTCCTGCTGCTCTTCCCCCTCCTGCGCCGAGAGAAAGGGAAGGGAGGAGGCGCCGGGCCTGGGTCTCCCGCACCGAGGCGCCGCGGCACAACATGGAGGAGCTGGTGGTGGAGGTGCGGGGCTCCAACGGGGCCTTCTACAAGGTACCGGGTGCTCGCTGGGCCTCAGGGGAGGGAGTGGGGCCTGGGACGGGAGGAGGAGGAGGAGGCGGCGGCGGTGGCGGCTCCTCCTCCCCGCTCTGAGGGAAAGCGGAGGCCCCGGGGCAGGAAGGAGAGGAGGAGGAGGAGGAGGAGGAGGAGGAGGAAGAGTAGGGCAGGGGTGGAGGCCTCGGCTGGGTCCTCTCCGTGTCTGGGGAGGGAGCCGGGCCTCTGGGGTAAGAGGAGCCGAGGGCAGCCGCCACGCCAGGGCTGGAGGAGCTTGAGGCCCGGTGAGGAGGGAGAGAGGGAAGACGAGAGAGGGCCCCGGCGGCTGAGAAGGCCTTGGGCCTTCCCCCTATTGTGGGAAGGGGAGGCCCTGGCGCCGCCGGTGTGCGACGGGAGGCTAAGAGAGCCCTGGGCCGCCGCCTCCTTGACGCTGAAGCGAGGATCAGGGCTGGGGATGGGCCATTAATTGCTAAATCCTCAGCTTTTGTCGCTACTTAAGGAAAGTCTTTCTCTTAGGTTTTCAGGAGAGCCGCACTGATAGTGCACGGCGTTTAAGGTGGGGGAAGGGGGAGGGAGGCTTGTTAAGTACACGTTCATGATAAGACGCTGTCGTGGATTCCTTCGTGTAGTGCCATGGCAGAGGGTACTGCCTAGTGATATTAAAGAATACCTTGCTTGATCAAATATATATACGTGCTGAGTTGCTAAATACGTTTGATTATGAAACGTACTTCTTACTGAAACTACTTAATGGCATTCCATGTTTTTCCTAAGCCCTTGTTGCTGGTCCTGAATAAAGCCATCACTGAGCCTTTACTGTATATGCTGGGTGCTTAATGTTTTTGTTAATAATGAGTAGTATTCATGTGGCTTTGCATGAGTTGGTTTCTACTCATCAGCGTATTGATAGGGTATGATTTGTGGGTTTACCCTGTTCACAGGAAAATAAAACTTGGACACAGTTTGTTTGGGCCTGCTGTCATTGACATGTTATGAACATACCAGAAATAGTCATGGATTGGTTTCTGCAAGTCTACCATAGTTTAAATGTTCCTGGTACTTTAAAAATTGGGCCTAGCTATTGTGCGGCATCCAATATTTATGTTAGCAATGAAGTAACAGGTAGAATTTCACACTCTGATGTTAAGGGTGGTAAGGCAGGTTGCCATCCAAATGATACAGTTCCAACAGTTCACAGTGCTTTGAAGAAAACAATACCTCTTGGAAGCTTATTCTTAAAATACATGTGATAATACCCTTTCTGAAAATAATTTTTTTCTTTTTTCCTTTATTTTTTTAATGTATGTCTGAAGCAAGTCTATAAATATGGTAAATAAGCATCCTGTGGGTTTGCAGTGTTGTGGCCGAAGTTATACATCTGTATATTGTTTCCTGGTATTACATTGTTTAGGACTTCAAAAAAATCATTCCTATGTTATTAAAGACAAAGTATTTGCTCAGAAACAGAAGGCATAAAAAGGTTGCACAAGAGAACTTATAATGAAGCTTGTATCAAATTATATGGGAGTACTTACACAATCACGCAAAATTGATGATGATAAAAATTGTGCATTTTATAGTAAAAAAAAATTATCAAAGAAACCCACAAGAGTTGAAAGCTTCTATAACTTTTTTGGTTAAATTTCTATTTTCGGGGTCCTGCACCCCTTTTGTTTGTAACATATCAACATTTCTGGTTGTGGTGTCGGTGAAAATTTCATTTGAGGGTACGTTCATGGGAGCTTTTTCATTAATTATGATTTAGTATATCCAGGTTTTAATACAAATGTTGCTTCCAAGTTGCATATTATGCTTGCCTTTTAAGAAATCTAAACATGATTTTTTTATTATTATTAAAGAAATTTTGGAGTTTTTTTATTTTTTTTTTTTTTTTTGTTTGGGTTGTGGGTTTTTTTTTAAACCTTCCTGTAAGATTGCTCAGTATAAATCGGAAATTTTTGTCTAGCCTAATTTACTTGACTATTGAGCACAGGTTATTTTTCATTGTGGTGTCCGAGTATCACTCTGCTATTAAATAATTTATTGAAATATTTTCTTGGGAGTTCTATGCCCATCTTGAGGATGGGGAATTTGTTTACAAAATGAATCAGTTGACTTGGCTAAACAAGAGGTGTGTGATGATGTCAAGTGTGGATTTAATTGTAAGATGATTTATTTTTTTTAAGTTAAAAAGTTTAAGCAGCCATGTGAGAAATGTTGTACAGCAGTAACACTGCAAACAAGCCAAAAGCAAACCAATTCATTTATTCAATCTCATGGTTTGCAAATAAGTTGTGATAATTTTTTTTGGCTTTGGATAATTCTCAAGATTTTCATCAGAATATGTAAATGTTTTGGAAAAACATGCATCTATCTTAATATTAAGACACGGAGGGTGAAGGAGTATGAGCTTGCTGGAGTCATAAAGGGACTAAATGGCAAAAGTAGGCACCCAGTCACCACTTGAGGTTTTTGTATCCTCCTTGTAGCTCTCTTTGAGAGCTTTATAAATGCAAGTCTGTAAGCACTTAGTTTTGGTTTTAAGTGTTCCCAGCAGCATCTTGATCTTGACAGTACAAAACTGGTGCCTAGTTGTCACTTAAGCCCTACTGAGAGTAATAAAACAGTCTTTTCTCTGCTTGTGTTACTTGTGGGACCTGATCCAGAGCACATTCAGAGGTACAACTAGAGGGATCATGTTCCACACAAAAACCTAGGAGATGTCTTGAGGGTAGAAGGGTTGAATTAAAATGTCATACTGGTCAGGTGCACTACATTTCACAGAGTACTGGAGTGTGTTGGTGTGATTGCTGTAGTGGAGACTAGTTCTTTCTGAATGGAATTAAAATATCTCTTGGTGAATGTATTGTACTTTCATGACTTTTTTTTCTCATTGGCTAAGATGAATTATTCTATGATAAGTGCAGTGCAGTCAATGAGCGTGATTCAGGGATAATGGACAATCTACCTAGAGATGCTTAGTCATGATTTGATGTGTTGCTGGGCCCAGAATTCTTGGAAGGAAAGGGGTAGATTCCCTTCTTCATTTTAAGAAGGTCCAGCAAACAACCAAATGTGAATCCTACGGGGAGGGAACTGCCTTTTAACAGTTCACAAGTAAAGTAGCTAAATCTTGAAGATGTGCACTATTTGGGCATATATTTTTCACATCTTTTCTTACACAGGTGTAGTAAATTGGTTTTTGAAGTTCTTGCATCGTTCTTGGAGGACTAATAGGCAGTCCTTTGTCTCATCTTTCCACAACTAGTTTAGATATTTCCCTGGAAAAGGGGACATACTGGATGCTGTTACAGGATGGGACTGATTTTTCTTCTCCAGTTTGGGAGTGATTCTCTCTTGTATCCTCTGCTAAATAATGGAAATCATCCTGTTCATGACACAGACAGGTTGGAGTGATGTTTGCTGTTGATACCTGTATGTTCTCTGTGACCAGTTTTTGCCACTACTTGCTCTATAATGTTAAAAATCTTCTACTTCTTACCCTGGTAGTTTCAGCACTTAGCTGTTTTTTCCTTGGTTTTATAGGTACTTCACTTTTTTTCTTTTTCTTCTTCTTCACAGAAGCAACAATTGACAAAATCATTAATTTTCTTTAGTTCTACAGTTCCTTTGGCCTCCTGTTGCATTCCGTATAATTTTTTTTTCTTTCCTTTCACTTTTCCATACAGACCTACAAAAATATCTCCAGTTTCTTTGTATGTTCACAAACTCAGTCCTCTGAGGATGATAGCCTGTACCCTTGTCCCTTGTTCCATTACCATTCTGTGACTCTTTCTTCCTTCCCTATTTCTTTGTATGGCCTGCCTTTCTCAGATTTGATTAGCCACATGAGTTCCCCTTTGACTTTCTCCTTCCAACAGGTATGAAATGTAACATAGCTGTCACACTAACACTAAATGCACATTTGCATCAACATTATTTAAATCTTAAAAAACATATTTTCTCTACCTTCAGTTCTTACAGTTAATTATCCTCCTTTATTAAAATGGTAGACAGTGCTCGCATCTGATGTGAGCAGACTAAAGCAGCAGAATTCATGGCAGTTAGAGCCTTTATTTGTTCCTTTGAAGTATCTGTCATTCCATTTAGCACAAAAAAATCCAACAACCAAATATACTGGTGTTTCCAGAAATTCTTACTTTGTATCAAAAAACCTGTAAAATTGAGCGCGTATCTTCAGCATGTAAGCCTTTAGAATGGGAATGATCATGTGTTTGAGAAATGACATTCCGTTACTGTATTGTAAACTTTTTACTTATGCCTGAAGCATGGAGGGAGAAGTTAATGGCTTATTTGAAAGTCAAATTTAGAAAAATTACAGCATGTGATTTTTTTTTTTTAATTTTTTTTATTAGTATTCCCCCCCACTAGTGAAGGAGAATCAACCTTAGCCATTGCAATATGCGCTTCTGTTCACAGAAGTGCAAGCAAACTTTTTTGTCATAGATTCAGATTTCTTTTTGTGTACTCTTTTTTGGTATCTCTGCTGCTAGTGATAGTGATAGCTGCTATCGCCTTTCACTATCCCATTCCCTCATTTTACTTCCATTTAGTTTCACTGTGTTTTTAATACTTCTCATCTATGCTTTAATGGTTTTCATCTATTTCACATTCACCATAGCCAGTGTTCTGTCCCTTTTTGGGTGTGCATTTCAAACTCGCATATATGCACTTTAATGTTTGAATTTTCAAGCCTATCTTATACTCTGTTTCAGAAATGACCTATGAATGCTTGTTGTACTTTTCATAATTCTGTGTGAAATCAGTACTACTTCTTTGGCTTTACTGACGCAAGGGCTGCCTTGTCCTATGTCTGTGCATTCGGCTTATGGTGTTAAAAGTCTCATTTTTAGCATTGTATATAATTTTACACATATTACAGAATAAAGAAAACAGAAGTTCTGATAAGGTTGTATTTTGGTTTTTCAAAGGCATTAATTGTTAAGTATTAATTTTTTTCATGAAAGCTTATAAATGTTTCAAAACATTTTTTATTTGTACTTCGCGATATATATGTATACTTCTGAGGCCAAGTATGTTTTACTTTCTACATATATGTTTATGCTGGAGGAAAATTGACATGCTGCTATGACGCAGACTATGAAAAACTGATGAGTTAAGTATCTGACATTTTTCCGTGTCACAAGAAATTGGAGGACCAGGAAAACCACCTTTCTATGGGTAGATGGGGCTAGACAGCCAAGTATTTAGGCTGTTAGTATATTTTGTCTGGTTAATTGTTTTTTAAGTGTAACTCTCAGATGGAGGGAGGCAGAAGTATTGTATATATTGCACGCTGGAAATCAGTTACCTGGCAATGCATGGTTCACTTTGTAGTTATTACAGTGATTTTTTTTTTTTTTTTTTCATTATTTTGACTGGAAATTAAAAGGCAAACAGCAGTGTTATGACATCAACTTTTTTGGCCAAGCTGGAGTGAAAATCAGGTACTCCATCTGTTTCTGTGATTGAGGGTTCTGAATTTGTCATAAGGAAATTACAGCAGTTTTATAATTTTCTCTAGCAATGTCTGTATTGGTGCTACTTTTGTATGGTCAGCCGTCATCCTTAATGTTCCTGGTTCAGGATCCTTCAGGTTTCTGTGTTGTGACCAAAGCAATGTTGAAGATCAGTTTTAAAGAGAGCATAGTTTAATACTCTTTTCATCTAGCAATGTGTCCCAAATTTTACTTTTTTTCAGATAACTTAAGTACTGGACTTTTTACAGTTCTTAGGCTAGTCTTTAACTTGATAACTTAGATTTATTTGTATCACCATCTAGTTTACTTAATAATGGTAAGTTTTGGTATTATTAACACTAGCTAGTTATATTGCTGTATTCACTAGGATTCTACTCAAGATGACTTGGTGTAGTTTTCTGTCATTTTCTATAATATTTACAGATCTTTCATAGCAGAAGTGTTGTTTTTTATTTGGTTGTGGGTTTTTTGGGGGGGTAGTTCTGGTTTTTTTTTTTTTTTTTTTTTTTTCTGTGTGTTTTTGTTTTTTCTGTTTTATGACTATGAGAAAATTCATGAGAAAATGTGTCAACAAAGTCTTTCTCAGGGCATAGCTTTGTGTTACTTTTACCTGTTTTCTTTAAGGCCATGAAGTGTTCCTTCTTGGTGTCATTTCTATTGGATTTACTTTATAAAACAGTCTCTGCTTTTGCCTGCCTCCGGTGTTACTAATAATACAAAGTCCTATCCTTTTCCAGTCTTTGCCATGAAGGAGTCGTCAAAATACTTGGTAGTGATTATTGTCCTTTTGAGATATTAAAGGCATCAATTTCTGCTACCTCTGTAAGGATAGGTGCTTCAGAGCTGCACATGGCTAACGCTGGAAGAAATGTGGGTGGAGCCTTTGCAGGTGATGTGTGTAATGTTGTGAAATGAGTCAGGACTACCATAGTACTTGTCAAGTGTGTATCTAGTTCTGATTATGGAACACACAGCAATATGAAACATTAGGTGTTCAGTAACCATAATGGTCAACTGGGTGTTCTGTTGCCTTTTCATGTAAATAGCATTTCTGCACTACTATCATCATCATCCCAAGATGTGGTCTTAAATCTGTTTTGTATCATGTCAATTAAAATAGCAACTATGCTTGTAATCCTCTTGGAAGGGAATATCTTGGGATTTTGAAATATGTAAGTATGTAAATACTATTAAGGAGTGTTTCAAATCTCCTTTGGTTGCTAGCAGTAATAAACTTTCCAGTCACCTTATTCTTACAGTATTGAGAGGTGAGCAAGTTATAAAACCATGGTTTGCTATTGTCGTTGTGGCTTTGCTTTGACTTCAAGGTGGCATTAGTTGTTTTGTGATTATTAACTAGTTTTGCACTTCTTTCTTGTGATGAATGTCTTTGAGTAATGACACAACTGTACAACTACTGCTGATCTTTAGTATGACCAGTTCTTGGGAGCTCTGTATGTCATCAAGTATCGCTTTCCTTTGCTACCAAGATACTGCTGCAACTCAGGAAATATGTTGTAGTACTTTATAAAAGGAATAATACTGAAAGAATTTTTAAAACCTTTTGTTTAGATTCCATACAAGAAAGAAACTGTTAACTTCTTGTAAGATATAAGAGCTGTTAACTGTCTTGGAAACTTGAAATGCAAGGAGAGATAAGTGTTCCACAGTTCATTAACTAATGCTTCTTCAGAAGCAGTAGCTATTGCAAAATTGGTTTCAATTTACTGGGAATTTTTCAATCTGTTGAGACGGATCTCCATTGGTAGAACAAACCTTTATACTCAGTCTTGCTCATGGACTTTTATCTACCTGTATTGCAAGGATATACTACAGATGGACAAATACTGGTGGATTATTTAGTACTTCAATTTTTATTATTTTAGAACTTCATAGGCATATTTTTTTAAAAAGAAACAAAAAAAACCCACCCAAACTAATCTTTTAATCCCTGGTTTCCCTGTGACCTCTATTATTTGAGGCTGTAAAAAATATTTTCATTGATAAATCCTGAAGATTTTTGGGTGTTGATCTTGCTGTTCTGTAAATGGGGGGGGGAATGACATTTTATGACATTTTGGGCTCAAAGCTGAAAATTGGTTAAACCTCAGGTGAGAACATAAGGCAGAAAAAGCCTTCTTTGTATTGAATCTTAGTTTTGTATCCACTTTGGTTGCATGGGAGACTTGGCACAACTCTATCCGTCCTGCAGAAGAAAAGTGAGGGAAGGCTGCAGGGCATTTATCTGAAGTTTGTGCGCTGCGGAAGTGAAGTGTGATGAAGTAAATAAGGGGAAAGCTGCTGGTGAAATGGCTGTATGGAATGGGAATAGGGAATTTTGTTAGTGTGATGCTCACATTTACTTTGAGGTAAAGACAGGATTTTTAATGTGTGCTTTTTTTTTTTAAGTACTTATACAGAGTCAATCATTTTAACCTTTTTTTCTCGTTACTTGTAAATAGTAGGAAGAATTCATGTATAGCTCGGCTGTTCTGTCTGTCTGTCAGCATACTGAGTTCAGACAGTCAGTATGCTGGCAGTCATGAAACCAAGGTGGTTATCGGCCATCAGTTTTATATAAGTCTGTTGCAAAATTTAAAAGGCTGACTTGAAAGCATACTTAAATTTTAAGTTTAATCAGTATCTGTAAAAGGAAGGTGTTGTACAGGTTTAATTTTTTTTTAATATCTGTAAACCTACCATATTTATGCCTTTTTTTCTACACAGGCATTTGTAAAGGATGTGCATGAAGATTCCATAACAGTTGCATTTGAAAACAAGTAAGTGTATTGCTTCTGTTATACCTATAAATGTCGAGTATTGACCTTGCCTTTAATTAACCCAAATGTAACTTAATAATGTAAAGTAGTATCTTTTAGATAATCTAAGCTTGCCGCTAGCATGTTTTAGAATTATGTTTGATATTTACTATGTTGTGACATTTCTGTATAACTGTTTTTAATAATTCAAATATATTTAAGTACAAAATATAGTAACATGGGTTATGTTGGCATGATAGGCATATTATTAAATTTACATGAAGACAACCCATGTGCAAATAAACCAGCAGTGGTACATGACTGCCTCTCTCATGTTAATGTCTTATTTTAGATATAATAGATTTTGTTATTACAGAATTTGTTCTATAGGTAAGAGATAATAAATACCTGTTGTCTAAGTTAGAAATGAAATTATGTTCCTTTCCCATCATTCCAGGGCATAAAAAGTCAACCTTCCATTATACCATTTAGTTCAGGCTTCATTTCCTTTAGGAAGGAAAGAATACATTGCTATCCACTTTTTGTTGTGAGTTCTTTATTATAGCATCATCTGTTGTAGTTGGGAAATTGTATTCTGTTTTCTTTAAAAATAATCTTTTCTTGTTATGCTCAGTTTATGCAGTCTCTGTTAAAGAAACTGAAAACTAATACTCTGTTCAGGCTGAATCATGATCAAGTTTTCATAGCATATAGTAGGTCCAGAAAAAAAAAGAAACAGGCTTGTTTTGAAGGAAGTGCCCAAATGTGTTAGGAAATGGTTTTTAACGTATATTGAGGTTAAACCTGTAAATGTAAATAGAGTAAAAACTGCTGCCGTCAGGTTTCATAACAGTGTAGGTAGCATGAGGGATTCACTTAAGGTGCATAATGGTAATTTTGGTGCATTTTTCCTCATATATGCATTGGAACTTTAATACATAGAGGCGCAAAAATGCCACAGAATTTAAAAACATAAAATGAATGGATTGAAAATATTTAATTTCTGTTTACAAAGAAGGTAAAAATGTTAAAGGCCATTCACTGTATTTTTATTTGTAGCTGGCAACCAGAGAGACAAATACCATTCCATGATGTGAGGTTTCCACCACCTGCGGGCTATAATAAAGACATAAATGAAAGTGATGAAGTAGAGGTATGTTTGATCCTTTTACAAAATTTGTGCTGGGAAGTGAGAGAACACTGGATGAAGAATGGTCAGCCAGGCCAGAGGAAGGTTTGCTTCCATGTTATGTGATGTCACCTTTTTTGATTCCAAGTACTACATAACACACAGTGTCAAGCATGTCAACAAAAAGATTATGACCTACAGCCATTGTGGAATTCCATGTGCTGTGACCTCTGTGCTGATTTACGAACATGATCAGGGCTTGATTACAGATCAGTTCTTTATCAGAACCGAATTAGTCTAGAAATAGAGGCCATGCTGCAGTTCTTCAGCTACAAGTCAGTAAAGCCTCTATTACCAAAATATCAAGCTGAATGAGATAATCTGTATTACAGGTGTATGTATGTAAAATATGAAAATACATGTGAGTGTGTGAATACTTGTATGTAAAGTGGGAGTGGCTTTACTGCAGCACATTCCTGAAACTTCCTTACTTTACAAAATGAAGTTGATTCGTGTAATTACTTTAAAAGATTTACAATTTGTTTGCACACTGTTTAAAGTTAATTTTTATTTCAAAGTTAAGAAAAACACTAAACTTCTTTAGAGTGGATGTGCCACATACACGTGCTGAGGAAGTGTGGATGTGTCCTTGCACTTTCACCCACTCTTGGGACCTCATCAGACCTATAACAAGTAGAAATATTGTTGATTAAGTATTAACAGGTATAAAAGGCTGATTTATTTTTTTTTCCCCTGACTGTATGCAAGACTGAAGTAACTAATGCCCATTAGTTACTGGGTACAATATTATTTATTTATACAATCTTATATACATAACTACATACTACCTGTATTTGCAGTAGACATTTCAGCTGCTAGGTGCTTGCTGAGTAGTACTTAGAGACTTTATGTACGAATATATTTAGCTGGATTTTGTTCCTATAGCAGAGCTCCTCATCGTATTAATGTCAGCTTTTGCAGTGTCTTCTAAAATGCTACAGATATGTAATCTATTTATTTTGTTTAGGTTTATTCCAGGGCAAATGAAAAAGAACCCTGCTGTTGGTGGTTGGCTAAAGTGAGAATGATAAAGGGTGAGGTAGGAATATGCATATGTATATCTATTTTATATTTACTTATACTTTATCTTATTTTCTAAGCATTTATGTGCATGGTGTTTTAAACTTGTCCCTCTTCATTTTCAAAGAGTTTCTTGATTAGGGCTGTTGTAATTACTATTAACCTCAACCTGAAAAGTTCAAAATTGACTTAGTTAACAAAAGGGCCTTGTACTTAATAGTGTAATACTTGCTCTTGTCATAAAATGTGTGGCTTGGATGATTTTATTGTTTTTATATCAGTTCTACGTAATAGAATATGCAGCCTGTGATGCTACCTACAATGAAATCGTCACAATTGAGCGTTTGAGATCTGTGAACCCCAATAAACCTGCAACAAAAGATACTTTTCATAAAATCAAGCTGGCAGTTCCAGAAGATTTAAGGCAAATGTAAGTACATGTAATTCTTTATAACTTACTTAAGGTTTATTTAAGGTAACGTCTCAAGCCTGAGACAGGAAGGAAAAAGAAAAAGCTTTTTATTGCTCTAAATTATTTTTTAAAATTTTCACGTAAGAGGGTAGAAAATACAAATATGGACATGCTCATAATTCAGAAATTGAGAGGATGATTTTCAAAGAACCCTGGAGAGGGAATACTTTCTTCAAGGTTTTAAGGGTTGTGTGCAGTACAGGTTAAGATTTTTATTCTTCCAGCTCTTCAGTGATGTTCACAGATTAATTTGCATCCATTCTTTGTCAACTTTATTAATTTCAGGTGGTCTCTCTTTCATTGACAGAGTATTTGGAAATCTGTGCAAGTTGATATTTAATAACAAAAGAAAATACTGTCTTATATTGTAAGGCATAATGCATTTTGATGATGGCTGTGGGAATATTGTAGAATAATCAAACCTCCCAAAGTAAGATACAGAAACAGGTGATTTTCTTGCAGAATCTGAAATGTTGTTCTCTTGTAAATATAGCTCTAAAACTCAGATTAATACTGACTCCCACTTTTTACCTTCGTATCACTTTCTGCTTTGAGGTACATCTATTGCCTCAACACGTAACAAGCTATGAATTCAGTTTATACTAAGATTCTAAAGTTAATGTTATTGTAATCAAGTTCACTATAGCAAGCGGACAGAAGTCTGGAGAAGCAAAACTTAGCATTAGATTGCTGAAGTGGTTACAGTGAAGTCACACATCATTCTGATTAATGGTGTATTTGGAATTTTGGACTTGCTGATTTTAACAGTTACAGCTTTTTAGCGTAGTCTTGCTTAACTGGTTTGGCATTTCATAGTTAAACACAGTGAAAATTTCAGAAATGTTTCTAATCCTACTTGTGAAAATGAAAGAAAAATTAATAAAATGATAATAGAATAATACCTGTACTAAAAAAGAACAGGATATATTTATATTCTTTGTATTAATAAATTAATCTTTCTGGCTGTGAACCATAAATGCAGTGGTTATTATTTTTAGCTTTGTATTATTATTTCTAGGTGTGCCAAAGAGTCTGCACATAAGGACTTCAAAAAGGCAGTTGGAGCTTTTTCTGTAACGTACGATTCTGAAAACCACCAGCTTATTATTTTGGTAAGTACCACTGTCTAGCCATATCATTGGTAGTGGTTTGTTTCAAAAGTTCAGTGTAAACCTCTGTGTTTTCTTTCTTCTTACTAATAATTTAGTCAATCAATGATGTAACAACAAAGCGGGCAAATATGCTGATTGATATGCACTTTCGAAGTCTTCGTACCAAGTTATCCCTGATCCTGAGAAATGAAGAAGCAAGCAAGCAGCTGGAGGTATGTTGCTTATTTTTCTTGAAGTATTTTGAGTTTTAAAAAAAAAAAAAATAAAAAATACTTGTGCATTTCTTAGCTGTTAGGACTTGCATTAGGGTGAAAGTAATTATGTACTGATACTGTTCTTAGTGCTAAAAAGAGGCAGATGAAGATGGAATCTAATGAAGTTGTTTATTGTTAAAGGGCCTGTTCTTACAAAGACTCATTTTTATCCGCTCCCATTTTATTTGGCAGGATTTTGTGGGGGATTAAATACAAATACATATATACGTAAGAGATGTGTGTCTGTGTGTATACATGTATGTATATATACATGAAGACATGTGTCTTCAATAGTTCGAAGCATAAAATAGCTAGCCATTGTTGCATGAAGAGAGCCATGTGTTCAGTAGCTTTTCATTACCATTTGTGAAAATGGATGGGAGTGAAGATAACACAATACGGAGAGGGACTAGGACTGGATCTTGCAGAACAACACAATGAAAATGGACGATGGAAGGGCTAAGACTGATGTTGGTAGAATGTTTGAAGGCATGGGTTTGTCTATGGATAAAGTGTTAGGAAATCATCTTACAGCAGATACAGCTTCTGATATTCCTGTGACTGGAGAGTGGGTGTTGACTGGCAAGGAGCTTGACTCATACTTGTCCATGGGAAAAAAAAAAGAAAGAAAAAGTGTAGGCTAGGAAATAAGGGGATCTTTGTACAGTAGAATTAACATTTCTTCATGGTTTTTCTCCTATCTACAAATCAGAAAAAATAGCATTTCTGAAAACTTCTTTTTAGGTTCAGTGTCAAGAGCTAGAAGTACTTGCTCAAACTATTTTAATTGTTTTACATGGGTGTAGAGCAGTTCTGTTACTTCAGAACCAGGTTTCATTCCCCACCCCTACACCCCAAGTGTTACCTCTGTTCGGCCCTAACTTGAAGTGGGATGTGGTGTAGTAGTTCAGGCCTCTTGTATCCAGTAAGTGCACTCATTGTTACATGAAGCTCTCTTCTTTTTTTTTTTCTCTTTTTAGTCTATTGATTTCTATATTCCAGAGCTGTAATTCAAGTTTGATCTGTTCCTGATTTTTCTCAAGACCAAGAAAGGAGCAGTTTCTTCTTATCGGTGTTCCTTTTTGAACACTCCACTGTAGCTCTTCAGCAATCCATTCTTCTGTCTTCCTCCAGAACTGACAATTGTGTGGGTAGTTTACCTCTTGAAGTGCAAAGTGTTATTTTGGGGGTGGGAAGAGCAACAGTCTCCTTAGAGCTAATTCTCTTTACATGCCCCCACAAATGCATGCACCAACAGCTGTTGTCATTGATTCCTTTCCCAAACTAATCTTTGATTCTTGCTGTCATTGTAAGGATGAACCTTTCTGCTCCTGTGAAGGACTCAAGAACTTAATTTGGTTCTCACTGTAAAACCATTATTGGACTTTAGTTTCTACCTGAGCAGTACTTATGTGAAGATTGTGAGATAAATATATATGATTATAATTTGCATGACAGAAGTTGGCTGGCTATCTTTCATGCTGGCATTTTTTTCCTGCATTTAAAATAAATACATAGTCAATTTCAACCAAACCTGAAAAGCTTCAGGTAGTAAAAGTCATACTTCATGATTTCTTTGAGACCCTGACATACAAACAGGCAGCACAAGTCCATCTGCAGAGGACATACTTCGTGAATGCTTAGGGCTTTACTGCATTATTATTAATAGTTCATTGTTTCCATCAATCTCTTTTCTGTGTTTAATACTGCCTTTTTTTTTATGTCTGCCTTTTTTTTTTTTTTCCTTCTAGCAGTTTTAACTTTCTGGGCCATAATCACTGGACCAGCTTCTTTTTGTTTGATTTTTTTTTTTTTTTTTTCTTCTTTCTTTCCATTTGTTGTACCTTCTTGTCTGCATATTAGCTTGACTTGCATGGTTTTCCAACCTGGCTTTTAGAGTATCAAGTAAAATAACAAATTGTTTTTTGTTTGCCAGTAGCTGTGACTTACTTGTGGTGGGTTGTTATTTGACATGCTATAAAAAGCTTGAATTTACAAGTGCACTTTTGCATTCTGGTTTGTATTTTATTCTGTTTAAATGAAGTTCAGTCCTGGTCTCTAAGTAGGTAGGGATACATTATTTGCATAGTTGTTTGTAACTAATTTATTGGAAGTAAGCAGGGTAATTTATTTCTTATGTTTAAAGACCTATCTTGTAGTACTGCGTAACTTGCACTAAAATATTAGCTTTTCTATAAGTAATGTAACTACAGGTTGACTATCACAGCCAAAGTCCCCAGTGATGATGTAGCGTCATCTGTTCTACATATTGTAGATGACAGTGTTAACCAGTCATTGACTTGATCAGCCTGTTCTCCACTCGCATGTGTGCAGTCTATAGCAGGTGTCAACTGGTAAACTGGCATTTGCATGCCAATCCAAACCTATTAGATTCAGATCTATTAGAATGTGGATCTGTGAGCATTTAAAATAATGTTTGCTTTCTGAGTTGTCTGTAATCTAGTTAATAAAGTACTTGATAGAGCTTTCTGTCTATATGAAGCATTTCATGACACTTGGATACTTGCACTGTTACTTACTGTAGCCAGTTCTCTGTGACTGTGATTTAGCACAGGATATTTATCAACAACTTTAAGCAGGAGCAGGTCAGGTAACAGTAGCAGTTTAGCTGGGACAGAGTAGGGCTTATTGTGGGCACTTTCCTGATGTTTTCTCAACCTCTGCTGGATTACATTGCTGAGGTGAAACTACTAATTTAATGTGTGCTTGTATATGTCTTCACAGTAGTTACAGCTTTGTGATGCAGAATCGTGTAGGATTGTAGATCTTTGCTCTAGAAAGATAACAGATCTTTGTTTTTAAATAATTTTTTTTTTATAAAATACTCTTTCTGGTTTACTTGCTATTGAATTTCTAACTGTGGTAATCTATTATGTGACAAATCTTAAATTCTCAGATTGACCCTTCTGTCTTGGTATGAGCGTGATTCCTGGATGAAATTCTTAACATACTTGTTCCCTAAATTTAAGCACTGTTGCAGTAACACTGTAAATTTCTTTTGTTTTGCATAGGCATGGATTCTTCATTTTATTTTTTAAGAGCAGTAAATACCCACAGTTGCTATGTTTTTTTATATAGTTTTTGTGTCCAGTGATTGAGTTACTGATGTTTCCCACTACCTGTTGAAATGGGTGCAGGGTTGGTTGTTTTGGGTTTTTTTGCAAAGATCATTAGGTTTGCTTGAATAATTAACACAGCTACTATTTTATTAACTTACATGAATGTTGTCTTACCTAGTAACACTTAAAACCTGTAGATATTCTGTGGCAATTCAAAATACAGAGGTGTCAGTGCAGCTGGAGGCTAGCCTTATGTTAATGTTGAAAAGGTGATATTAGGACTTGTGAAGAAGAAACTTCAGTGCTCTTGAAGTGAAAATAAGTGCTGTTAAAGAATTGATTAAAATAAAATTAGGTTAAGTACCTGATAAAAGAAGTGGCTCTAAATTTATGTTGATTTTTCTCTCCAGTTTATTAAAAATTAAAGTAAGCTAACATTATCTTTTTCATCAGAGCTCTAGGCAACTTGCATCACGATTTCATGAACAGTTTGTTGTACGTGAAGACCTGATGGGTCTGGCCATTGGCACTCACGGTGCTAATATTCAGCAAGCCAGAAAAGTCCCTGGAGTAACTGCCATTGATCTTGATGAGGATACTTGCACATTCCATATTTATGGAGAGGTAAGTTACCTTCTTTAGCTCTTCAGAAAAACCACACTTGGGAAAATGCATCTTGTTTCTGTCATATATCTGTCTATTTTAGGATCAAGATGCAGTGAAAAAGGCAAGAAGTTACCTTGAATTTGCTGAAGACGTCATACAAGTTCCAAGGAATTTAGTAGGTATGTCAGTTCTGGAGGCTGTGTGATAGTAGGGAAAAATGCTTTCTGAGAACTGGTTTTTCTTCTTTTAGAATGGTGGCAGGGTACAAGTTTGAAGAAGTTCTCATTGTGAGAAGGTTCTTGGTGGTACAAAGTGTTAGGGTGTGGGGCTCTGTTGCTTTGTTTTCCAGCTTCATGCAGAGTTCTTACGGACACATCTGCCTTCAGTACATTGTAAGAAATTACCTTCTGATTTGCAGTTCAGGGATATCTTAAACTAGAAGCAATGTGATGATGTTTAAATACCAGGTAGAAAAGATTCTGCATTGAGCCAGAGAATTAAATTACTTCCTCCAAAGATGTCCAGATATTAGTTCGGCTGTACAGCAGATGAATCGTCAGTCTTGCATTTTAATAATATATTTTGAATCACCTCAGTTCTGAAGCCGATTTAAAATCGGTAGTTTTCCCTTCTTCACTCCCCCCTGATGGTACTGGTGATAAAATAATGATGGCAACTTATTTCTACTTAACTAGAGGTTTTAATTTCTTTGTTTTCTGTTTAGAACTTTGCAGTTATTTCTGTTTCATTAGAACTATGCTTCTTGGCCTAGATCCTTTAGAATATGAAACTGGCTGAACCATATGTTAGATCCAAAATTATGTTAGATAATTTGCTTTTTTAAACTCCTAATAATTAACCAGAAAACTAATAATTTGCTTTAAAAAGGCAGAAGCCTTTTTTTCTTTTAATACAGTATTGATAAGCTGAATCTTTGTATAAAGAGAATGCATCTGGATTTTTCTACTTAATTATTCTTTAAAAAATTTTAAACCAAACATCAACAAAAAAGAAAAAATAAAACCTACTACCCAAGACGCAGCCTTTTTTCAAGGCTGCCTGGAAATTAATAACCTGAAACATAGGCTGAGAACATTCACATCCTGTCCTTTACTACTTTTTAGTATTTTATGTATGTTGCCAAATGCTAACTAAAACCTATGCAGGATTTTGTTCTGTTTTTATTTATTTAAAATCGCTACCAATGCTTTTTTTATATTTCTTAGAAAGCTGCTGTTACATTTGACAGCAAAGTGTAATGGAATAAAGTACTTGAAGAAGTTTTTGAGTGTCAGACCAGCCTTTATCATCGATGAAGAATGTTTTTGCCATCTTTTTGTCATGTTTTTTACAAAATAAATTTTAAAAATTCATGGTAGAAAAATTGGAACACAAAATTAACATTTATTTAGTTTTCAACAATAGGAACAATGTCCCATGTGATTAAAAGTAGGTTTTAATTTGTCTTTGTGGATTAATTGTATCACAAAAACAATAGCAGCTGTTCACTCAGTATTTTTTGCCTTTATTTCAGTGATGTGCCTATGGAAAAGATTATGTTGCAAGTTCTCAGCAGTTTTGTTTTAATTAAAAATTTATTTCTCCCACATGGAGAAAACATCATTTATATGGTTCTCAAGTACTTTTCTTTCATGCTATGATTCTATGATATGGCCTTTCCTCATTACTTCCAAGAGCTCAGCTTTTCTCTGAGTTGTTGAACAGCAAGTTATTTTTCTGAGGTTGGAGATTACTAAAGGTTTTGTTTTCATTGTCTCAAATTAGAATATCTGGTTCCTATGATAAATGTATGCATTACTGGTGTTAGAATATAATTTATTTCCATTTTTGTCTGACTTTTAATGAATTGGAAACTACTTGAAATACCTGTAAAAAAAGGTCAGTTTCAGAGAAGAAAATTTTACATCTGGCTCAGTCAGTATCTTCAGTAGTATCAGAAAACTTCACCTGATTCAACTAAATTTTTTGTGAACGAACTCAGTTTTGCTTTGTTCTCTACCCAAAAGGTAGTTACAGCAAATGTAAGCACAGTATGACATGTTTTAATGGTGGACTTGGCAGTCCTGGAGTAATGGTCGCACTTAATGATCGTAAAGATCTTTGCCAACCCGGTTGATTCTGTTATTGTAAAAGGGGTTTTGGAATTGGTGGATTTTGGGTTGTTTTTTTTTTTTTTTAAGTGCAGTCAGCAATGTTTATTTGTAAATCACTAAAGTTACTTTAAACCTACCAAAGCAAAACCAAATTATATAGGATACTTAATGTTTTTATAATCAATAACCTAATTTCAGTTATATACAAAGATAAGGCATTTGTGGTTGAATTTCCTTTTTTCTCCTACAGGAGCTTTGGAAAAGAGACAAAATATACCCATTTAAACTTTCATAATAAAGTACCTCTCTTCCTGTATGCTGCAGTGGTTGCTTTGGAACATTACCAAAGTTAAGACCACAAACTTGGACGTTTTAGTTCATGGCTCATTAACTAAATATTTGTTGTGGAGTATTAAGTCATTTTTGACAAGTTCTTGCACTGGTACTCATTACTCTTGTTTACTTAGAGAACAGTAATGCTCTCAGGTTTGGAGGGAAAACTTTAAATGTGTAATGTTATATCTGTTTGATTTTTTTTTTTCCTCTGTAGGAAAAGTAATAGGAAAAAATGGAAAACTGATTCAGGAGATAGTGGACAAATCTGGTGTTGTAAGAGTGAGAATTGAGGCTGAAAATGATAAAAATATTCCACAAGAAGAGGTATGTTTTTCAGTTAATGTGATTTCTGTAGGTGTTCATTGGTTGTTATAGTCTATGCAGTGATAAACTTAATTCTTCCTTGTGCCTTCATAGTAGTAAGATAAAGTTTTGATTAATGTGTGATTTTTCTCATGGAATCTATATTTTCTTATTAATGTTGAGGGGCATTTTTATATAAATTTGGCTTGTTACCTGGTTCTGAAAAACGCTTTCAGAAATATTTTGGTTGATGCATCTTCTTAGAGATTTCATTTTATTCCTGTTACAAGCAGTGACACTTTGCCAGGGCTTGTTAACCTATAAATCAGTATGTAGGAACTTAGCGTTTTCACTCATTGTTTTGAGCTTGATCTCTCAAGATTTTACCTGTTTTAATTTATTAGTAATTTCTCATAATGTAATTAGAAGCTTGTGCATTATGTATAAACACTTATTTTTTTTAAGTATTGTCTGAATTTACAGTAGCCTATAAAAATGTAAACTGAAATAAAATCAAGCATGATCAATGTGAACCTCCAGGTTTGCACAGGAAGGTTGTCAGCTTACGAAGTCTTGAACCTTGTAATTGGAGGCACTTCTATGTGGAGCTGTGTTGAGGGGAAAGGTTGCAGGTTTGCAAGGAGAGATTCACACATGAAGCTATTAATATCTCAATGCAAAAAGATTTCTTGCAATTTCAAATGTGAAATGTGCTTAAAAAAAAACGAATTGTCATTATTTTACCTGGAAATCTAAATATGTGCCAAATAAGCCTTTGCTACTTTGAATAAGACATTAAATGCTTTTCTGGAACCCTTATGTTCTTGCTTATTTACTTACTCTTTTATCACTGTAAAACTTATGGAAGACACAGAATTTCCACCTTTCTGTAAATGATGGCTAAGCAATTAAATTTTGGATTTTTTTTTTACTACTTGTTTCACATCTATTTGAAAAAATAAAATGGTCAATGTTTAGATTTAAAGGATTCAGTGCTATGTCATATTTAATTACTGATGATAAATTTTTGCAGCATAAAATTCTTGAACTAGCTTAATAAGCGAGAAGGTGCTATTATTGCTGCAGGCCAAAACTTTCAACATTTTAATGTGTTAGACTACAGAGTAATAGAAGGATAAAAGAACAAATAGTCATGGCTTCAATTAGTATGTTAGGTTTTCTTTTTTTCTTCAGGCTTGAAATAGCTTATTATTTGATGTTCTTCAATCCAAAACTCTGCTTTTAAAGATAAACTTGAAAGGCTTTTTTTTTTTTTACCTGGCAAGTTCTGCATTCACACCTCTGTTTTCCCTGTTAATGACACTGCTAACACTGGCATTGCTTGTACAGCTTCACATGTTAGTTATGTCGTGCCAGGAGCAACACAGAAACCTGAGATCAAATCTTGGCAGTTAAGAATTAGTTCTTGTAAGTTTATTTGTATTTCATATTTGAAATAAATGTACATTAATCCTCCCATGTGTTAACTTTGATATTAGCAGCTCTTCTTTACAAAAAAAGAACAGTAGTTAAGTTTGAAATTTTAATACAGCATTGGGTTCTTTTTCATATGACTGAGATTTTTAATACTACCCATAAATTTCAGGTGCAATTTCATAAATCCCATAATTTTATAACAGGCTCTTTAGGTTTTTCATCTTTTTAAAATGATAGGTACTGCTTGTTAGAGTAGTATACATTTTTATTTCTTATTCATGTAAGGTCTGCTCAGCCTTCACCACTGAAACCAGGTTGAAGATTGGTACTTTTGCTTTCATGACAGAAATGAAGTTCAACAAATAAGCACTTTGATGCTTTTGTATGGCTAAAATTGCTTGACTTTGTTACCAGCTCATATTCTTCGTAGCTGGCATTGCTATACCTAGAATCCACTGTTAAATGCCATTTCCTTAAATCCCTTTTCAAGTCAATAGTCTTGTGATCTTCTAAAAATTGATTCTACATACTAGTTAATGCCAGTTCAGTAGTAATTTAATTGCTGTTTATCAGGTTTTATTAAATATTTATAAAACTTAAATTTCCCCAGATAATAAAACATTTCAATCAACAGTGCCTGTGGCCAAAAGTGTTTATAATGCTCATGAAAGTTACTGTTGAGGTTTCTTATGATTATAGGACTGCGTAATGTTTTTTTTCTTCTTTGTTGTTTAATGCAAATGTGTAAGATCTAGCAAGTGTTTTGTATGTAAAAGAAAGAGGGGAGAAAAAGAATCAAATTACAAATGTGCCACTCTTGGGGAACATCAGCATACTGTGCATTTATTTTTTTTAAGATGTTTGTGTCTCAATCCACTCTTGATAATTAACTCTCCTTTGGAATGCAGTCCTGTCAAGGGTGTGTGTACAGTTAAGATTAAGGCTGCTGTGTTTATGAGGCTTTCAGGTTGACTTTTGCAGTCCACAGTGAAGCTTATACTGATAATGGTGAGGGTGCAGCTGGTACAAGAATCGAGTAGTTTGAAGCTGGCTCACTGAGTCCATGTGGGCTGCAATCACACCTCTGAAAGGCTGCACAGACCTATTTTAGTGTTGGGAGTTTTGGTTTGGAAATTATCCTTGTATCTGTTTAAAGTTGCTTTCTGCACTTAGGGGGGCCCTTTTAGGTATGTATCTTGGCACGCTTTGCCCATCTAAGTCTTTAGATTTTATTTTTTTTTTCTCCAAGTGTCAATTTTGAGCATTAGGATTTCTAGCTGTACAAAATGCTTGAAAGGTAAAAGAAATGTAACTTAGTAATTGCTATCTGAAGTACTAACTCTTTCTTAAATATTTTTTGTTTGCCTTTTACAAATTGAGATATCTTCAAGAAGGATTGGTATTGATTTTGCTTTTTAAAAAAATCAAGGGTTTCTTTACTGTCATAGATTGAAAGAACCTGGTATGAGAGGGCAGGAGTGTGATCAACAAAGGTGGTGTTAATTTTGAAGGGAGGAAACCTGAAATCTTTTGAATTGCCCCTCTTAAAATTTATTAGAATTGTTGGTATTGTAATGCACATGATCTTAAGTTTTTGTATTTAAAAAAAAGCTCTTTGCATAAAGGGAATTAATTTACATGATGGAGCCAACATTGAAATTTAAATATACTGTTGCCTCATTTATTTTAATTTATGCTTATCCATGTTGTAAAAATTGTTTTGAAGTTTTATAGTAATGTTAGATTCTCATTTATATTTGATGCTTAATAACCATAAGGCTGCTGTGTTTTAGGGAATGGTACCATTTGTGTTTGTGGGAACCAAGGACAGCATCACTAATGCAACTGTTCTTCTGGATTATCATCTTAATTATTTAAAGGTGAGGAAAATGATACTTCTTTGCCACTGAACTTTTTCTATTAATGCTTAATATGGTAACAAGATGATGACCAAAATCTGTTTGGGCCTCAGCAGGTTTTCACTGTAAAAGGCTTCTTGTAGAAGTCACCTTCTATTAAAAGAATAATTTATGTGCAGTATGGGGGAAACACAGTTTTTATCAGAATGCAAAATGGAATATGAAAAAAATCTATCTAAAACTGCTGACAACTTTATATACAAGAAATAGTTAAATTCTCATGCAACTGCAAAGCAAGCGGTGTTCTATGCAGAGATCTTGTGTACAGTGGGCATTTTGTTTGAAAACCCTAAATTTCTTTTTCTGTAGTTAATTGACATTTCATATTTGTGGATGTTTTAGAGGCAATTCGGCTTTATAAACTGCGTTTGCCTCTTGGCTTTATCACTTCTCTAGTAGTCAGCAGTACTTGTCTTTTGTGTGGGGAGCAAAAAATATTCCACATTATTGCTTACAGTTACTTTTGATTATAGTTATTATGGCCAGGTATCCCATCTTTGATGGCAGGGCCAGATGGTAATAGTAAGGACTACTTGGAGTTCTTTTAAATATATTCTTTCATTTCTTTTGAAACCTCCAAACCATTAACTTGATACATGTCCTGTCTGTGCTGTAGCTGTAATTGAATCTTTGAGAATGCTAAACTTTCTGTACATAGCTAAAGGAAACTTTTCACAACAGATATCAGAGCAGCTAGAAGAAGAAATTACTTTTGTTTCCTGCTCACTAACTATACCTTTTAATCCTGCTTGCAAAGTCCTTGGATTTATCAGTGTTTTGGAGAAGATATAAAGCAGCTCTGCAGCTATCGGGTAATGGAGGCCCAGAAAGACCATTTGAAAACTGTTACTGAATATCAAGCACTTTTCTTGCATGCTCATTATTATTTCAGAAGATATTTCTGGTTTAACTTCTTCAGCTGCCTTAAATGAGTACTTGCATATGAGTCAGTAGTTAGATGGGCAATGACATGAGTGGAAAGTGCTTAATAGCCCAGCATTTTTTATTATTTTTTTTTTTAGGTTCTTCATTTCACTGTCAATTAGGGTCACTTTTTCTTAGTATTGTCCTTGTAACTTTTCTGAACAGAAAGGCAGATAGAAGTGTTCATCAGTCTGTATAACAACTGGAGAATAGATTGTGATTTCAGAGGTTTTTATCTTGGCATTCTAATCTCAGTTAACATATATACACACACAGAATTTTAATCATCTCAGTGGCCTCTTGCCCTATGGTTCGGTTTCAGTATCATGTCCTCCAGCTCACTGACAGGAAGTGGAACTGACTCCAAGCAAAGTTTACTAAAGAAACTTTTTGTAAGATACAGAATAAGGCATCAATATCAAATTGGTGTTTGTCTTTCTTTTTTTCTGTGAAAGAATAAAGCAGACTTGGCTGGAGCAACTCTTAATGTAGTGAGATTCTGAGAGGAAGGAGAAAAACTAATATCAGGATCACAGCCCCAGACTTCAGGGAAGTAGACTGGCCTGTTCAGGGATCTGCTTGGAAGAATCATATGACATGCATTCCTGGAAAGAAAACAGGCCCAGGAGAGCTAGCTTGAACTCCCAAGTTCAAGAATAGTCCATCTTGATATGCTGGCAGTCACACAAAAGTAACAGGAGGCCTGCATGGAAGATCAAGGAGCTTGTGGCAAAATTCATATACAAAAAGGAAGCATACAAGAAGTGGAAGTAAGGACAGGTGACCGGGGAGAAACATAAAGACACAATCTGAATTTGCAGGGATGAGTTTGGGAAAGTCAAAGTCCATCTGGAGTTGAATATGGCAAGGGATGTGAAGGGCAACAGGAAGGGCTTCTGCAGGTATATTGCCAGCAAAAGAGAGATTAGAGAAAACGCAGGCCTGCTGCTGAATGGAGTAGGGAACTTGGTCGCAAAGAATAGCATTCAGTACCTTGTCCTTCACTTTTTTTAATTGTTAAAATTTATCCTACAGAATAGCAGGCCCCTTAAATCATTGAGAGGGTCTGGACTAATAAAGACATACTTACTAAAGGAGGATTGAGTTAGGGAACATGTAGATTAATAACACAAAAAGGGATATACACAAGAAGGGATACACACAAGCAGGGCCTGATGAGATGCAGCCCTGAGTGCCACGGGATCTTGTGAAAGTCCTGGCTGGACAATGTGATCTCGAGAGGTCCCTTCCAACATCCTGTTGAAAATTCCATAAATGGCTAAGGGGAAAAAAAGAAGTGGTTGCCACTTTTTGGTGTTAGCTAGACAGCATCCCAGACTGAGAAGAATACTTTCTGAATATGTGTAACTGAATAATTGTTGTTTGTGTCTATTTCCTTTAGTGGTTGTGAGTGGGAACAATTTTGTGTGCTGGCTGTTCTTCTATGGCAGAATGAAAGCACTTTGCTCTCTATGCTTCTTCACATTACTAATATTACTCATTATATTATTTATTATAATTTAGTAGAATTTAACAGCAGTGTAGCCTCTAGCCTTTTTATTAAACAGCAGTTTAATAAACTACATCTTAATTGTTTAATAACTTTGATATTTGTTGCGTGCTTGTGTTGGAATCTAGACAGTTTAAATTATGCCATGGATAGAATGCTATAAATGGATGATATTACTGTCTTCAGAAATAAAGGTGTGTTCATTTCTCTGGTCAAAGAATGTTTAACTTAAGCCTAAAGATTTCATAAATTTAATATTGAAGTCTAGTTAACTGTATCTCCTGAAATCTAAATGATGTTTCTTGATAGATCTATTATAAACAAACCTAAACTTGCCAACTTTGCCAGTTATATTGATAGCAAAACATTTGAACATTTGAAAGTTGTGGGTTGTTTTGGTTTGTTTTGTTGGTTTGGTTTTTTTTCCATAAACTGATTATTCTCAAAGCCAAGCTACTGATGTATTAAGTAGATCATAGCAACATATAAGTGCTCTTTGAGAACTGCATGCTGCGCATTTAGATGATTAAGTAGTGGTTACGCATGACTTGCTATGCTTGTGTTTGTGTAGGAAGTGGACCAGCTGCGTTTGGAAAGATTGCAAATTGATGAGCAGCTTCGACAGATTGGAGCTACTTCTAGGCCACTACCAAATCGTACAGATAAGGAAAAAGGGTACATGGCTGATGATGGTCCAGGACTTGGACGTGGTAGTCGACCTTACAGAAACAGGGGGCATAGCAGACGTGGTCCAGGTTATGCTTCAGGTAGGTAACTGGAAGTACACTGACAGTTTTAAAAGCAGCCTATTGGACTTCTGATTTCTTGAAAAAAGACTGAACTTGGAAACAGAGCTGTTAAAACACGTTCAGTTAATACTGAATAATAGAATGATATGGGTTGGGAAGGACCTTTAAAGTTCACCTTGGTCAGAGTAAACATTACTTAGCAAAAACTAAAAACATCGGTGTTATCAGCATTCTCAGGCTGAAAGTCAAAAACACAGCCCTGCAGCAGCTAGGAAGAAGGAGAAAAATGACTGCTACTGCTGAGCCCAGGACAAGTTCCAAATGCCCGCCATGGGTGGGGACACCTTCCACTAGACCAGATTGCTCCAAGCCCTGTCCAGCCTGGCCTTGAACACTGCAGTGAATGGGGCAGCCACAGCTTTTCCAGGCAACCTCTGCCAGGGCCACACCACCCTCGCAGTAAAGACCTTCTTCCTAATACCTAATCTAAATCTACACTGTCAGTTTAAAGCCATTCTCCCTTGTCAAAAGCTCCTCTCCAGTTTTCCTGTAGGGCCTCCTTTAGGTACTGGGAGGCTGCTGTAATGTCTCCCTGGAGCTGCCTTCTCTCCAGACTGAACAAGCACAGCTTTCTCTCAGCCTGTCTCCATAGCAGAGGTGCTTCTCTGATCATTTTTGTGGCCTCTGGAATTGTTCAAGCAGGTCGATGCCCTTCTTATGATGGGAGGCACCACAACTGCACACAGTACTACAGGTGGGGTCTAATGAGAGCGGAGTAGAGGGAGAGCATCACTTCCCTCATTTCTTTTGATGCAGCCCAGCATACAGTCAGCTTTCTGAGCTGCAAGCATGTACTGCAAGCTCATATTGAGCTTCTCGTCAATCACCTCAAGTCTTTTTCCTTGGGGCTGCTCTCAGTTCAGTCTAACAGATGGACCACATCAGACCTCCGTAGGCCAGGAGTCCCACAGTCTAAATAGGTGAACCCCTGGTTGTGTTACAGGGGTCCTGTAACCATTCCATGATTCACCAGATTTGTGTGGCCTTTTCAAACCCCTACTCTTTGAGTAGGATTGATGAGGAAATGCCTGTGCTTGAATCCCTTACCACCATTCCTAGGCCTCTGTAACAATTCTTGGTACTCTTCTGACTGCTCCTGGCAGTATTGCTGGTGCCCACATTGAACAACAGCAGTGGATAACAGTCAGTGAACTGCGCAAGTCTTGGTAGTTGACTTGGGTATTAATATTTGAAGATTACATAGGTATTTATGCTACAGATAATATTCTTAGTAAAATGTAGTGCTTATATGTCATCTATGCTTATTACCATGCAGTTCCTGTCTCTTACAGCATGCTTATGTCTTCTGCATTATGAACTCTTAAGACAAGGATTTTTATCGGTTTTGAACAGTTCTTAATTATAAAGCTACAGTTTTCAATTGAGCCTATAAGAGACTATCTTAATGTAAATGTTTGTAAGTGGTGCTGTGTAGCTCTATGTGCAGGAAAACTGTTTTTCTCATATTAAAATGAACTTGTATGTTTTTACTGGAAGGGCATAGTCACTGAAATAGTGTTCCTCTGTAAAACCCTGTATAATTCATTAATGAATAGCTTTCAGGATTGTGCTTCTTTAGAGCAATCTGTTACTGCTGTCTATAACATAGGTCAGCTGGTGTTTGTCCTGACTGAAAGGCCTGAGGCATGAGCGTAATAAGACAGCTACATAATAAAATTAATGTCTTTGCTGAAGCCATTTTGCTGTTTTTAGAAGATGAGAGCTCACCTGGCTAATAACAGAGTTATGGGGGGGGGCATGCATTTGGGAAAAGACCCAGTTTTTATGAGTGAAGGTGATCTATTAACTGGAAAAACTGTAATGGACATTTACTTTGGATTTGTTACATTTCTAGCATTCTGACTTTGTTTTCTGCTTTTGCAGTGTGTTACAGCCTGTTTCATGATGGAACTTTTTCTTTTGATAGAGGAATTGTGGTGAGGGCAGACAGGACAGGTTATATTCAGACCTAGGTTTTAGAAATACGACTAAGTTTAGGCTGTGAGCCTTACGCTTTACAAGACTTAATACATACCAATAATATATTGATAGGCTGATAACACAAAGTAACTATAAACATAGGGCAAGATTATTTAACCTTAAACACACTTCTTTTACTTATATCTGTCTTTTTTTTTTTTTGAAGTTATATATATATAACACAAATTTCCGTGTTATCTGTGATATAGAGGTTGGGAGGCAAAAAAAATCTCAGAACCGTGTATTAATGAAAAAAAGTAGTTTTTTTTAAATGCATACTTTTTTTCAATCTACTCTAGTATTTTCATGTTAAGCTACACTGGCATGTTTGGATTTTTTTTTTTATCCTCTTGATAGGAACTAATTCTGAAGCATCAAATGCTTCTGAAACAGAATCTGATCACAGAGATGAACTTAGCGATTGGTCAGCAGCCCCAGCAGAAGAAGAGCGAGACAACTACCTTCGTAGAGGAGATGGACGGAGACGTGGAGGTGGTGCAAGAGGGCAAGGAGGGAGGGGGCGTGGAGGATTCAAAGGTAAATGTAGACCTCATTTTGAAGAAGAGGTCAGTGTTGGAATCCATACACAAAGTCACTCCTGTTTTGTAGTCTGCTCTGTCCCAGTGGCTGCTTCGATTTCTCACCACTTTGTCAATTTCTTAAATTGAGTATTTAGTTTCAGATGTGTTGAATGTTAGCAGAGGGAAATAACCCCTTTTGACCTTCTGGCCACACTCTAACACAATCCATTAGTTGGCTGTCATTGTTGCAACAGCATGCTCTTATCTTACTCAAGTTGTCCACCAGGACAGTTCCTTTTTTGTGGAGCTATTGCATACAATCAATCCACAGTGTGTGCTGTTGCCTGGGGTTATCTTGTTGAAGCTATGGGACTTGGGATTCATCTGTAAAGCTAATGAGTCTTCTGTCGACCCATTCCTTCAGCTTGTTGAGGTCCTTGTGATTAGTGGCCCTGACCTTCTGTGTATCGAACAACTTCCCACAGTTTGGTGTCATATGCAGAATTGCTGAGGAGGCATTCCATACCAGTGTCTCTTTATAGATTATGTAAAGCCACTCTTCCAAATATAAATTTGGATAGCATTCTTAATCTTTTGCTTTCCTAATATGCATCTTGTCTCAAGTTTGTGGGCTGTGCCATCACACATAGAGATCAAGAAACCAAGTTGTAGTTTGTCAGTGGACGTATAAAACATTTTTCTAATGTGTTACTAGTTCATCTGTCTGTATTCCAATCATCTTGTATTTGATTTTCATGCAACAGGATAGCATAAGGTTGTAATTTGTGTTCAGTGGAAAGCATCATGCAAAAGTAAGATGTGAGAATAAACAAGCTTAATACATACATTACATAATGTGAAAATTTATTACACTTACTTGTTCAAAGATTGTCTACAACTCTGCTTATTTCTTGAAATGTTTTTTTCAGTAAGACCTTTTCTAAAAAAAAGGTAATATGGAATTGAGAGAGCAAAGAAGCCGTTAGAAACCGTGTGAACACGTTAAACCTTACTGAAATTGACTGTGTTCTTTTCTGTGGTTAACGATTTTGAGAGGTCAGTAGATAGTCACTTTTACACTGTGGTGGTTTTAAACACTTGGATTTGTCTCCTTTGGTTACACCTGAGAACATTTTGGTAATGATTCTTGGCCCATAGTTTCAGAACTGTTATGTTAAGAATATTTAATGCTCCTTAGCGTGAAAATTTTCAAGTCATTCCATATTATGATTGCATAAATCTTAAGTAGAATAAGATACGCCCTTGTCAAGCAACTTAGTAAGCTAATTCTTCTTACAGGAAATGATGAACAGTCACGATCAGATAATCGTCAGCGTAACTCCAGAGATGCAAAAGGGAGAACCACAGATGGATCTCTTGAGGTAATTCTTCTCTTACTGGATATCTGCAGTGTTAAAAAATGCATGTGTCCTATGCTGACATTAGAATCTTCAAAGACCTAGCTGACATAGTAGCCTTGTGGTTCCTTATTCCCTAATTCCCTGATCAGATCTACAAGAGTTCTGTGTCATTTTTGTAACTTACATCTAGGAATTTGAGCATATCAAGCTGTGTAATGATGCAGCTTTGTGATGTGATCTTAGCTCTTTGGTTTAGAACTCGGAGTCCTAAGGATTTACTAGCCAGTTTGATTTCAGTCTTTGTTCTTACTAGCTTTTTGGTTTTAGCTTTTATTTCTTTGTGTTTTGTGTTTTTATGTTGCCTATATATCTGAGGAAGGAGAATTCTTAATGCAAGTACGTTTTGTTGCATATATTTATTCCGGATGATATTTTATGTATATATTTAAAGTTTCCCCACGTGGAAACTGTTCTTGCTTCAGTAATAATGTGTACAAACCTACCAATTTTAGCTGCATAGGATGAGTTATGTTGGGAGGAAGAAATAATAAGTAACTGTAAGCCACTACCTTCTGTGTGGTACTGGGAGTCATGGTTCCAAAGGGAGGTGGAGATGACTTTTGGTCTGGTTTTAGAAAGCCTGTTTAAGAAAAGAGGAGATAAAAAAAATGGAACAAGTGACCAAATGCTTAATTTTCCAGCCTGAGCCTGAAGGTGTAGTACCTGAATATGCATCTGAAATGCAAACAAGTAATATGCAAAAAGAAAATTTTTATGGTCGCACAACATTTATAGCTAATTAGTAATGAACTTCTGTTTGCAGTAGACAGTGGAGAATAAGGAATTAAGGCTTACTCCCCTTTCCAAACATAAAAATTTTGCTTTCAAAATATTCTTTTGAATTTTTTTACAACCACTTTAAAAAAGCTGCAGGAGTTTTTTGTGGTGGATTAAATTTCAGATTCATAAGGTGGCTGAGCAGATTTACTTTTTGGGGGGGGGTGTTAGTATTGTTTAATGGCAGCTTTTCTATGGTTTTGGTTTGGGGGTTTTTGTTGTGTTTGGGTTTGTTTTGGGGTTTTTTTGACATTTTTGTAAGGGTTTTGTCCCCTAGAAAAATGTATAGGACAAGTAGCAAGTTCATCTGCTGTTAATTCTTCATCTTGCACAGATGCACAGGGAAAAAAAATTTATCTCCCAAGGCAAGGTAGACAGGAAGTTTTTGGGGTTTTTTTTAGGTGAAGTATGTGGCAGTTTTGAGCAGAGAAGAATTGGTGCACTCTCCGTTTCAGCTGGATACATTCTGCACAGCCGTAAGAGTGCACTACTAGTTATGCCTCTTGACTAATGAATAGTGCTGCTCCCAGGCTGCTCAGGTAGCAAACGCAGAAGGGGTAGATGAAAGGAAGAGGGGGCTTTATATAACTCTAACTTGTTCCAGATCAGAATTGACTGCAATAATGAAAGGAGTGTCCACACTAAAACATTACAGAATACCTCCAATGAAGGTAGTCGGCTGCGCACGGGTAAAGAACGTAATCAGAAGAAAGAGAAAACGGACAGCGCAGATGGTCAACAGCCGCTGGTGAATGGCGTCCCCTAAACTGCAGAATCCTGAAGTCACATTTCCTATACTGTTTCAGTAATTCCTATTCCATGTTAGAGAAACTTGTTAGGCCAAAGACAAATAGTAGGCAAGATGGCGCAGGGCATGAAATGAACATATGTTCTCTGTTAGCCTTTTTTAACATCAACAGTATGCAGTTCTTTTCAGAATAAGAAGTTATTCAAATATTTGCATAAAAATATCTGAATTTCTGAAAATCGCTTTCAAGTACATATTGCAGTTCAAACAATGAAAGATTCTTTTTTGTTTGTTTTAAAAATACTGAGCTGTGCATTGGTAAACTTTCTGTTCAGTTGTACTGTTTTAACACATCGGGTCAAATTCACTGCTCAATTTCAATTTTCAGAATAAATAGTGTTTGCAGTAATCAAATTGGCTTCTGTTTTCAATCTAACTTACAAGTTCTTCATGAAATGCTATGTCGTTTTATGTCCTGTGTCAGTTCACATTCTGGTCCACCTTTTTCAATATTTTAGTGGACCCTGAAATATGTGTGATGTAACAATTGTCATTTTCATTAGCAAAAAAGTTGTATGATCTGTGCCTTTTTTATATCTTGGCAGGTAGGAATATTATATTTGGATGCAGAAATCAGGGAAGATGAGTTGGTAACACTAAATGTAAAATATATGTAGCAATCCTTGTCAGACGTTAGTACTTTATAGACAAGTGCATGCTTTCCATAATTTTTCCTTACATAAACATTGAGTTAGGCAGTTATAAGAATAGGAAGTTTATTTTGCACTGAAGATTTGGCAAATAGTGTTATTGAAAAAAGGTTGTAATTTTTTTCCTTTGTAGGCAGTACAGGAGCTTTTCTCTTTTTTCTTTTTTTTTTAATAAAAAAATAATAAAAAACCCCTTTCCACTGTGGAAAACTAAAAAAAAAAAAAACTCATTGTTACTGAGGGAACAAGTGTAATGTGTTCACAAGCTAGTAATGTGTGCCTGCTATTTGGCCAGATGACCAGTTCAAAGCACTGATGTTTTTCATCCTCCCAGATTTTTTTTGAATTGCTTATTTTAGTTCAGGGGCCATCTCAGGAGAGGTAGGAAGAAAATGACCACGTGTAATGCCCTGGAAAGTACAGATACAGTAGTTGGAGATACTGGAGGTAGAAAAAAAAAGTCATCATATTTTGAGGTACAAGGTCTGAATTACCAGCCCATTCTAAGGTGTCATGGTTTTTGATCCAAAGTACAGTTGTACACCTGGGAAGTGGTGGGGGAAGCTGTGCTTTCTTTTATTTTGGATCATACATTAACTTACTGAGCAAAACTGTATAAGGACCTTTATTTTAATCCATTTTTATTCAGATTGCTCCAGAAGGAGAGCCGCTGTTTATGTACAGACTTGTACAAACTTGATCTGATGTATTTTGTGAGTTTTGTTTCTTTGGTTTTTTCATTCTTTTTTTTTTCTTGCATACAGGTGAGCATACTAAAAATGGCAACGAACTGCACATGATTTAACAAATATAAAAATGTCTTAAAAAGTATTGCCAAACATTAATGTTGATTTCTAGTTATTTATTTTGGGAATGTATAGTATTTGAAAACAGAAATTGGTACCTTGCACACATCATCTGTAAGCTGTTTGGTTTAAAATACTGTAGATAATTAACCAAGGTAGATTGACCTTGTAATGTAACTGCTCTTGGGCAATATTCTCTGTACATATTAGCTACAACAGATCGGATTTTATGTTGACATTTGTTTGGTTATAGTGCAATATATTTTGTATGCAAGCAGTTTCAATAAAGTTTGATCTTCCTCTGCTAACTGATGTTGATGCAATCCTTATAAATGATTGCTTTTAAAAATCTCAACTTACAGAAAGTAGAAAAAAGTATTTCTTTATTTAGACTTTAATGGCAGCCATTGTTTATTTACACATTTCAGAAGGCTTTTAAAATATTACCAGTTTTCAAAACTATGGCACATAACGCTCAAGAAAACACAATCTCATGATGAAATGCTACAGTACCTGTTGAGTTGTCACACTACATGCACTGTATTTCTCACATTCAGTGGTTGAGTTTACTAAGGTGCTAACTAGGTTAAAATGTGAAGTTACTAAACTAGTCTGACTCATTCGCTGCATTCCATTTTCAAACGCTTTTTGGGGTTATGACCTTCAGTATTTGTGTGCTTAACATGTATCCCTTTCAATTCATATTGCAGTGGTTTTAAATGTTATTAAATTTCAACAAATTAAACTGTGAATCTAAATGTACAATCTTACTTTGAAAAGTCATGTTGTTACAAAACTTGAAAGTGCAACAAATGTCTGATGCTTAAGTTCAGGTTTATCCTATTGGTAACTTATAAAGTATGGTCTAATGAATTAAAATTATTTTTAAAATAAAGTACTTTCAAAAGAGTGAGAGGTATTTGTGGATGATGCCAAAGTCTAAATTCAGTAGTGTTAAGCTCAAAGCCTATAAATTAACAAATACTTACAGAAATAGGAAGTTTGTGTTTTCTTTCTGTACTAAATGTGGTTTTGTCAGTGAAGGTGGGAAGTTAAGATTTTTCAGAGTTGGTATAAAACCTTAGCAAGGGGGAAAAGAAATAATCTTTGTATACAGCTTGGGAACATAGATAAAAATCTCTATGAACATTCATGAGCTCAAGAGGCAACTAAGTTTAGTTTCTTGAATATAGAACTTACTTAAATTACTTAGCTCTATATCAGCTTTTTCAGCCATTTGTGTCTATAATATTAAGTACCATACACCATGCTTGTTTTCAACAATCCAGAAACAAAATTGAGCACTGTATGACACTAAGCATGGGCTATGTGTTCTTTGTGGGAGGACTTATTGTGAAAAATAACTTGTTTTCCTGAACTACAGTATGTTTCCCTGCAGAACCCTCCAGTGTTGACATTAAAAGGCAATAGATTAATTAGGTTCCAGTGAGAGTTCCTCAGTCACTTCAGTAACCCTGCCGTATAATTACGGTAAGTGGCATTTGGTATTAATCTGCAAGAGGAAAGGTGGATCTCAAATTTTGTTATGCTGTGTATTTTTAAAGATTTTGTATATTTCCAGAAGCAGTAAGATTTTTAGTGGAATACCTGATGGGGGGAGATGCTGATGCTATTTTTGGTGGGTACTTTAAAGATCAGTACTTTGATTTTCATCCTAAGTGATGCTAGTCAAGGTCTTTTCCATCTGTGTTCACATCCATAATAGGGTGACTAGAGCTTTTAATGCCTTGACAGTGTAAGTCAGCTTTATCTATGTTATGAGCAGTGGGGTTAGTTCTTCAGAGTTGGGTTCTGAATAGATTCCAGTTTGATCTGCAAAGTTCTCCTTCCCAGAGTTTGACTAGGCTTAAGTGTGGTACTACAATACCTCTTTAATTTTCAGCAGTTTGAGTCTGCTGCAGCAGACTCTGGATCTTTGGCGTGCATGAAGGGATGAATCTTCTTTACTGCTTTTAACAGTTTTTCAAAATGTATCCCACGTGTCCTGCTTTCATGATTATGGAGGTCATCAATCTTGAGCAGTTTGTGATGAAGGTAAATAATTTCTACTAATCCATAAGTAAAAATAGTTGCCACTTCATGTTGCTGAAAGTTTCTTTGCAGTAGACTTTCAAGTAGTAATTTTTGTGTGCTTTGAGTGCTGTATGGAAGTGGGTAATAAAGAAGATCAACAATCACAGAATGGTTTGGGTTGGAAGGGATCTTAAAGGTCATCCTGTTCCAGCCCCCTGCCACGGGCAGGGCCAATTCCACTGCAGCAGGTTGCTCCAAGCCCTGTCCAACCTGGCCTTGAATGTTGCCAGGGATGGGGCAGCCACAGCTTTTCCAGGCAACCTATGCCACTGCCTCACCACCCTCACAGGGAAGAACTTACCCATAGGTGATTGGTTTGTGTTTCTGCTCAGGGTTCAGTAGAACAAGACTTTCTTAATTTTTTTTTTTTGCACAGAACAGAAGAAACCAATTTCCCATGGAAGCAGTTAATTTAAAGCAAAGAAAAAAAAAAATCCCATTAACATAGTCTGTATAAAGGACCAAGAACTCGACTCTGCTGCAGAAAGGATGTAACAGAATCGTTTAGGGAGATTTGGGTTACTTGATGTGCTTTCTTTTTTTGGCTAGTGGACTTAAGCTGAGCCTTAGGCATAGACTAGTTAAAACAAGGAGGGTAACCAGTCCAAAAGGTAATAAAAAGAAAATCGAGTGGTCAATGCGGGGGCCAATTTTCTTGGAGTCTTGGCAGTCTGAAATGTCCTGTATTTCTGTATCAGAAATACATCACACTATATGCAGTGTTCCAAGAGAGGAAGCAATATGGAAGATCTTAATTGTATGTGAACTCGTATGCTTCAGAAAATGACGAATGTTTGTTCTGTATGAGGCACATTTCTAAGTATCTTCTTACTGGTGCTGTTGAGAGTGACTGTGTCTAGTCTGCATATAGAATGAAACAAATTGAGGACACGTTATATTGGTGAGCTAATGCTGCATGCAAATCAGGTTAAAAGGAATCACCCTTTAAATTCACTATTCAAAGAAAAAAAAAACCAACCACAACATTTACATGTGGATATATAATGAATGCATAGCAAAAAAATAGCCTTTTGTCAAGGTTTCTTATCAGATCAAATGGCTCTTATAGGATACTTCTTTTCTGAAACGGAAGTTGTTCTAGGCAGGTCTAGGAGAACTGCTGGTTTTTAGGGCATCTGAGTTTACTTTAGGTTTCTGTATTTGTAAAACCTTGTTCCTAGTTTGTGCAAAGAGCCTCAAGAAAAGGAATGGAAATATTACAGCTTTGTGTTAGGTTGTGGCGATATTTGGTGAACCTGTGGGGTGATCCCATTACTTAATTAATTAATGTTTAATAAATTATTGGGAAGCTAACTTAAGATCTCTTAACAAATCTTGTTCTGAGGGGTGAGTGTATTTTCATGTCCTGAGGTATCTGCTGCCTGGCCTGCACAACTGAATAGTGTTTGCACACTGAAATGTGATCAGTAATAGCATAAACTTGGTTTAAATTTAGTGAATTAAAAGATTAAGAGACTTAACTATCTTGGGAAGGAAGGGGGACTGATTTATTTCAAACTGTGTACAGCTTTTTTCTGGTCTGGTTGTTGATGCATTTATCACATCTGTACTGTTGATTCTGAGCTGCGTCATAGTAACAGGGAGCTCATTGTGATGAGCTTTGATTCCACGTTCTGTGGAACAAGTCTGTAGTTGTAGTATTCTGGATAGCTGTAGTCTTCCTGTTCCAACAGTAGCAGAGACGACAGCAAAAGTAGTATGTAATGGGGAAAACTTTGTCTCTTTATCTCCCTTGTTTTATTTCTCCCATTAGGTGTTGTCCTGTATGGCATTAGATGTTAATAGGTGTCTTGGCAAATATTATTTCTTAAGAGGACAGAAATCATTTCACATTTACTTACCAAAGCAAAGTTGCTCTGTGGGACAGAATGTGTCTGTATCTTGCTTTGGAGAACAGGTACCTTCTAATGGCAGGAAAGTTTTCCTCAATTATCAGGAGTGAGAGGAATCGGACCCCTTAAAGACTAATACCTTTGTAAAATGTCATCTTTTTCCTTGTGTAGCACTTCAGAAAGTGGGGTTGTTCTCCTTCACCAATACTAGCAAAATAATCTCTAGGTTTAAACTGTCTTAACTAAATACACATGATAATAATAAAAAGAAGCTCTTTCTAGAGGTAACAACAGGAGCAGCAGGCAAAGTGGAATATAGCATCTGGCAAAGCAATCTTTGGGGGTTGGTTGGAGGTAAAAAAAAACAAAATCCCAGTTTAAACCTGCTGTTAAATTACTGTGCATATACTGGGAATTTCTAAAAGTTTTTATCCATAATATCATTTTGAACCACCTTTATAAACTCTTACCCAGAGAATCTCGTATGTTCTGATTTCTAATTGTTATTTCGACAAGCTAAACTAGAATTCAATTGTAAGCTTCTAACAGTTTTTAGTTCTTCAATTTTGATTCTGTTCATAAAACCTGAATTAAATTTTTTAGCTGAAATTGATCTTTTTAGGGTGCCAGGTGTTTATCTCTCAGACATTTCAGAGAGAGGGTTTTTTGGCTGCTGTCTCCTAACCGGATGTTTCCTTTAAGCTCTTATGAGTAATTTCTTTAAAATCACTTTTTGCAAAAAAAGATTTAACTGGGTTTGGCCTCCTTAGTGCAAAAGAAGGGAGTCCTGCTCTGTACAGCAGTCTGCTGGCATTATCTAATCCATGAGTAAGAAGTTAAGAGCAATAATTTTTTTAATGCATAACCTCATTATTACTGTTGGTTTTATTGCAGTAATGCTGCTAATTTGCACCGGTTTAGCGTGGAACTATATGGTACTGATACTGCTTTATAGCATCAATTCAAGTGAGTATTGCAAGGGGAAGTGCATTTTCACAGAAGCAGCAACTAATTTTAGTAGCAAGAAGTTTACAATATTCTTCTTTTGGTAATGATTGGAAAATGCTGAAAAATATTAATTACTTCAGATGGGATTGATCAGTCCTGACACTTAAATACAGCAAAGCATGGTTTTCTTTTATCCAGCTACAGTGTCTGTTTCCCTCTTTGTGCATCTGTATGAGAAACACATGCTGCTTTTTTGATCCCTGGCAGTGTATCTTCCTTTTATTTTACCTTTGATTATAGGTTCTTCTGGGTTTTCCCTCTTCTTTTTTTTTTTTATCTCTCACATACAGTTAAGGGTGTTCTTTCAATCTGTTGGGTTTTGATGTATTTGCTTACTGCAGCAGGTGGCTTGAAAGTGTTTGCAAAGATTTTGGGCTGATAAATTGCGCTCACACCAGAAGCTGAATTTGGTCACCTGACATGTGTGTAAAGGATCAGCCCACACATTAAGCTTGCATTTGATCCTTTATGCATTGAGAAACCAGACTTCAGAGACTAGCTTTTCAGATCTTGGTGAAAGGCTCTTGGTTGCTGCAAAGCGAAATGTTTTCATGGGGTGTGTTTATGTGTGAGCTCTAATGTAGGTATAAATGTGATTCATAAGTATGTGGTGCAGCTGATGCTGATTGGCAGTGTTCCATCAAACCTGTGTGTGGGGCTTTTATCACTTTAAACTTAGAATCATGTGCAAGACCACTGTGGTAATATTTTCACATGATTCTTACCTAACTGATTGTGCGATACCTCATCTTATGAACTTCCTGAGAAATCATTACAAAATCTTTAAAATTTTCTGTTCCTCTCTTGATTACAGGGGGACTGTGAAAGTGTGAACTTTGCTGGTCACATTTCTGTTACACCAAGTTTCAGATTCTCTATTTGACATAGATTAAATTCTTCCTATTCTGATGCCTTTTTTTTCCCCAAGGCAGTTTTGTATGGCACAGCAGAGGCAATTTGTGCCCCAGGATAGAGAATTCATGCTCCTGATGCTGCTAGCTGAAGAATAATCCAAAGACTGAAGTTGCTCAACACCGTTAGTTTTTAGTTAGGCCATGATCTCACTTCTGTTTGCGGGAGCTATAAAACCGTGAAATGGCTTTCAGTAATCTTCATCACTGAAATCTATTAAAGTTGTGATGGTGTAAGTTTCTCATTGAGAGAAAAAAAGGCAAGCAAATAGGAATACTGGGTTTCTTGGTTTCTTTTTCCCTCATTGTACAATGGTTGATTGCCAGTGGAGTCCCACTGTGATTTGCACTTTTGGTTTAATGAAAAAGAGATAGTGAGGCAGCAAGGTTTACTGAGGCCGTTTTTTTTCCTGGAAGTAAAACTAAACGGCAATTGAGACATCCCAGAGCCACAAATCACCAGGGTTTGGGAAAATACTCCAGTACCTCTATATTCAGGGATGTTTTGCTCTTACCTAAATGTTGTAGATTGCTGTCTGAAACAAGATGTTGGTATAGAAGCACATTTGGCTGTATCTGATAAAGCTACCTTTCCCAATGTTTTGTGTTTCAATTGGAGAATGATCTTTAAAGCAAAGGCTAAAATCTCTGCTTGCCTATGTAAGCGAAGTACCTCTATAGATACAATATGGTTTTCATGTAACCTGCACCTTGTATATGAACAGTAGGGCTTTTTACTTTGACAGTTTCTATCTGAATGGATTCTTTAATTAAAGTTTCATAGCTTTAGTTCTTTACTCATTGTGGTTCATGAAGCAATTTGAAGTAATAGAAGTGAATGCAACAAAAAGACATCTATGCTTAACCTTGCTAGTCTTCTGTAGTCATGATTTATAATGACTATAAATGCCTTCATAATGAAAGATAATGAGTATGAAAATGTCATTGCATTTAATTAATTATGGATATTTTGATGGTAATGAGCTAATCCTTATGAGCTTTCAGGCTTTGCACCACCACCTCAGCATGCGTTAGAAAAGAGTGAAGTGGCACCCCATGTACTTACGAAACTGAAAGATGCATTTGAGCCTTTCTTAAGATTCTTCAGGCCAGTGAGTAAGTGTCACTTCATCACTGCAGCATTGTTTCTCTTGTCCCTTTCCCTTTCTTGTGTCTTGCTTCTAGTTCACACTCCCAATCCTACCTGGCAGCATTTAATGTTTTTAAAACCCCCAATCTGATACTGTAAAACTCACTAGATCTCTTCAAAATGGTATTGTTACATGGTCCTTTGGTGCAATGAAATTTTGCTTCTGCTGCTTTACTACCCTCTTACAAATCCCTTCTTTGTCAGTGATGTAATTGCACTAGAAATGCTGGACAGTTTGCTGTAGGATCCATCTTTGATCTAAACTACTTCTCTAGTCTTCCCACATACACATAGGACAAAAAGAGCAATTTGGCACATCCTAAATGAGAGAAGGATTCTGCACCATGGTGCTCACTGTTGGCTAGGGAAGGCTCCAGTGCCATTAGCTTAGACTGGACTACTGAAGTTAAATGCCAAGAACTACATTATTTCATAAAATTGAGATAGAAAATGCAATGCGGATTTGCTAATATCAATAAGAAAGATATCTTCTAATAGAGAAAGGGTTTGGCATGTATAAAGATTGCAAGATCTGTAATCGGATCACAGATAGAAAAGAGAAGCGGAGATATGGTGGAGTTCGAGATCTTCAGGGTGGTAAGGAGGGTGCATAGCAAGCTGTCTAAACTGGTCTTCGGGAGATCAGGCTTTGGTCTCTTAAGGGATCTGTGTGGTAGAGTACCATGGGATAAAGCCCTGGTAAGGGACAGGGAGCTTGAGAAAGCTGGTTAATATTCAAGGATTGCCTCTAAGCTCAGGAATGATGCATACCACCAAAGGAGGTTGTGGGAAAGAATACTAGGAGGCCTGCATGGATAAACAGGGAGCTCCTGGACAAAGTGCAGCACAGAAGGGAAGCCTACAGAGGGTGAAACAAAGGTAGCCTGAGAAGAGTATAGAGAAATTGTCCAGTCAGCCAGGGATCAGGTTAGGAAAGCTGAAGCCTTGATAGAATTAAATCTGCCAGGGATGTCAAAGGCAACAAGAAAAGCTTCTACAGATGAAAGGAAGATGAGGGGAAAATGTGGGCCCTCTCCAGAAGGAAATGGGAGATGTGATTATTTGGGACATGGGGAAGGCTAAGGTACTCAATGACTTTTTTTGTACTGGTCTTCACCAGCAAGTGCTCCAGCCACACCACCCAAATAGTAAAGGCAAAGGCTGGGAGAGTGAAAAACCATCTGATATACAGGGTGATAGGTTTGAGACCATCAGTAACTGATTAAGTATCTTGGGCATTTGGTCCTACAAGCTGATTTTCAGGTGACTATAGAAACATGCAATTAGTGTCGACCAGAGATGGTTTGCTGCAATGTATCCTATGCTTGCTGGACCCTTAAAAAAAAAAATAAAAAAAATCTTAAATTTGTTTTTTGATTAAACAGTCCTGTCAGAAAATTGCTTGTCTCTCCCACTGATTTTGCAAACCTAAATACAAAAAAGCTGTACAATGATGCTTAGACTGGGTTTTGTAAATGTTTCCTAAGAAGAGCAAATTACAGAAGATTTTGGAGGACATTTTAGCTTTCCTGTTAAATTTAATATAAAGATTAGTTTTGGGGAAAGAGCATACATGAAAATCAATGATATGTTTTTTTTTCAGGCAGATTTATCTTATGAAAACATACTAGGGTCATCAAAATGTTAACTTCCCTCTGAGCGTTGCTCCTAGAATAGAGATCTTACGTATTATTTCTTTTTCTTTAAAGCATGCCGTCACAGAGAAGGACAAACCTTAATTCCTTGTCCTGTAGGAGCGGGCCTTAACACAACCAAATGCTTGGAAAATAACTGTTGTCCTTTCCAAACCAGCTATGAACCAATTTGTTATATGCCATTCAAAGACAGTAAGTATACTTCTGTAGGTAACTACCTCATAGCCAAATGCTGCTTCTGGTCAGACAATGTGATTTTTCATTTCTGTTTCTCCCTTAAGTTTCTCACGTCGCCACTCTCTTCAGTGTAAGTGTAAGCTTGCATTTATTTCTGAGCATGTATATTAAGACAGAAAATAATTGATTCAAAGAATTAGCTGGGTATCTTGTCTACCCCAGCACAAGCAAAGAATGATGCAAATAAACCTAGTAAAATATGTTAGTGTAAAGAATGAAGACTATTTGTGGAAAGGGGGGATTAATCCAAAGTAGTAGTGGCTCTGTGAAAGTGCTATCAAGAAAAGGTGGGGGAATTGGATGTATTTAATTTGGGGAAGAGGAGGCTACTTGGTTGCTTAATAGGTACTGGAGCCTGTTTAGGAATGCAGTTTCTAAGATGAGCAAGCCACAAATGCTTGGTAGAACCAGATGATAAGTGGGAATTACCGCTAATTGAATTTTGGGAAATTTAGCTTGGACATTAGGTGGGGGGAAAAATTCTTCAGGAAAGTAGTGCAACTCTAGAACAATCAGAAGTAATAAGAAAGGTTCTGGAGTCTCCATCCTTTGAGGATTTTCAAGACCTGGCTAGGCAAAGGCATAACTTGACCTCATTTTGTTGGTAACCTTGCTTCAGGAAGAAGGTTGATCAACCAAGATCTGCAGAAGCCTCTTACAGCTAACACTTTTTGTGGCTCTGTTCTCAAATTCTAGCCTTAACATAGTATTTTACCTTGTTTGTTTTTTTTTAATTTGAGCATAGGTTTGGTGTACATGGGTTTTCTTCTGTCTCAGATGAAAGAATGCAGCAAACTTTTTGTATGTCCTACCTTTGCACATAACTGTGGTAATCTCTGCTTCACTGAAAGGGTTGTATCAAATCTTAACATTTTTCCTGTTTATACAGCTTGGTAGAGACAGTTGCTTTTCACAGTGAAGTTGCTTCAGCAAACTGAAAAATACAAGGAAGTTAGAGGCCCTTTATTAGGCACAGAATTATTGGTGTTGAAGGGACCTCTCGAGAACATACAGTCCAATCCTCCCTGCTCAAGCAGGGTCAGCTGCAACAGGTTTCCCAGGGGCTGTCCTATAGCAAGAAGGAAAGCTGTACAGTGAAAATTACAGCTCTTCTGCTCATTTGAAGGGCACACACTCAAGCACATGTTAAAATTAAACATGCTTATTCAGTTGTGACTACTTGATTCCTCATTCCAGTTAAGCTTTTATTGTTTGGACATAAATATCAAGGGCTGACTATTTTACAGAATTATTTGCTCATAGATTAATTAGCTACTAGAGTGCTCCTGGATGTACAACATATGTCCAAAGAAAGTACAGACATTTACTGCCCTTGGAGCACATGCTGTTTGTCTCGTAGCAATCTGTTGACAAAACAGAAGTGCTTAGCAGATATTAAACTCATGGCACTTGTGTTTCTGTAACATGGTCACAGGCTGCATATTCAAATGGTTCTCATCTGGGAGTTTTATCTTGAATTTCGCTAGGAATAAAATGCTTTAAGAAAATGCTGCAAAAGTTGTGAACTGAAGTAGGTAGATAGCATTCATTTGCACAGTTTTGTCTCTGTTCCTAAGGATGCAGAGAAGTTTCTGAAGGACTGTGTTATCCCCCCACCCCTATGCCCAGGGCTCACTGAAAACCTAGTTGCTTCTGAAACTAAGCAAACTTGGGCTGTTCAAATGTGTCAAATTTGAGACTTGATCTTTCTCACCTGAGCTCATTTCTAAGACCTGCTTTTTTTCATTGTGTTGTTGGGTGAGATATATGCATGTCTGTTTTAGAGGTTAATCTCTGTCATCTATATGTCAATATATATCTGGTATATATTGGAATGATTCACATCCGGTATATATGGAATGATTCTCATCTAATGCAAGCCTCTGCTGACTCTACAGATATGCAACTGACATTTCGACTGATTGCGCTTGTGGCAGGAGGATTTATAATTATGGGGTGTCTACCACTCTGTTGCTGTGCCATTTTGCAGAAATGGTAAGCATGAGAGCACGACCAGATCAAATTTCTAATGTACTGCTGCTAAACACAGAAAATATGGATAACTGATGTATTTGAAGTCAGGGGATAAAAGACAGGGGAAAAAAAGGCAAGAAACTAATGTGCAAACATAATCGAGTCCTTTGATTTTTGAAGCTACATGAAACAGCATCAGTTAGGCTTAAGAAAAAAAGCTTGTTACTGCCCCAGTACTCTTTCTAAAGACCCAGTTATAAAGGAATTAGACTTAATCTTACTTCCCTGGATTGAGAAGTTGCATGTAAACCATGAAGGCCAATATCCTGAGGTATGGAAGACTTGGCTTTTGCTCCCTTGACTCTCCTATATTTTCCACCACTTTCTGCCCCTGTTCCCCACCAAAGGCTAGTATATCCATCTGTGTTAGTGGAAGCTGTTTTCCATTTTCTTCTGTTTGAAAGCAACACCAGCAACTGGCAGGTGTGGGCAAAAAAGTTGGCAAATGAGACTTAAGAGCAAATCAAGCTGTTGGGCGGCTCACAACACTGCATGCAGCCCAACCTGTTCAAACAGAATACGTTTGTAGGACACTGTGTCCTGAGTGTAAAGAAGACCCAGAACATCAGAGAAAAAAAGAAAGAAAAATGAGAAAAAAAGAAGTTTTGAGGAAAAGTCAATTTCATGTTGTAATGTACATTTAAACAAACCAGTGAGAAAACATTCTGCCCCTTGTCTTAGCCCTCAAAAATCATAGGGAGGAGGGAGACAAAAATGGTCCTTTAACCACTGCCTTCTAAGGCACTTCTTCAAAGTGACATGCACAAGGAATGAGTTACCCAAAAGGTAACAGGGAAGAAATGAATGTGGAAAAGCAGTTTGTAAAGAACAGTCAGTAGAAATGTGTCTTTGTGGAATAGACCTGGAGTTATGCAGTAAGACACAGAAGGAATGAACAAAATAGTAGGCCTAAAAAGAGTACGAGAGGTGGGCTGGGAGCATGCCTGGGAGAAAAGCAAATTAACTATCTCTGATGCTTCTAATGTGCTGTGCATCTTTTTCAATGTATGGGGCACATTACAGCCTGTGAGTGCAATGCAAACAGTTACGTGTTTGATGTTGTGAAGAGTTTTGGCATGTGTATATGTTATGATAATGGAAAAATGTAAGCTCCGCAACATCAAAATTATTGAACTGAAATTGTGCTTTGTTTTTCTAAGGTGGTAGTTGATATTGAATAACTAATGCTGTAGCTTGGTAAATATGACATATATTATACAAGCTATATATAAATATGTCTTTTTTTGTAAAGATTTTTTTCTCCTGTTGAACTTTTGCTTTGCTAAGGCATTAGTAGTCTGTGTGGGAACATATACATACACGTACACGCACACACATAGACTTTACTAATGTGGCTGACTAGCAGATGGCTATTTGCTGTGGAGTTCCACATTTAGACAAAACCTGCTGTGAAAATCTCCACATTACATCTTACACTGTGCTTAACAGCTGATGTTCAGCATACAGATAGCTGCACTGAGTCATCAGTGACTCTGAAAACAGGAGGCAAAGAATTAACATGAAATTATCATAAATTTTCTGGAAAATGAATTAATATGTGTTCGTTTTGAGAGAATTCACATTAATGTTTAAATTATCATTTCTGTGGTTTTTTTCATAGCTAGGGAAATTAGCAATATTGCTGTTCTGCTATGACTTGGGTTTTGCTTTGTCTTTTCAATGCAGTGATTAACCAGATGCTGAATGGTTTTAATTTGCAACACCATATATTTGAATTCGAGGAAAGGACCAGTCCTATAAGAATGTAACTTTCGAGTTTTACCAGTTTTAGAGACAGCTGATAGATGATATGGCTTTGAAAAGCATTCCTTTAATGAACCTCAAACCTTCTCCCTGGATGGAAATTCTTTTAACTTCAGTGTTGTACAGTTCTCCTTGAGAGGGTGCTACATATGATGCCAAAACTGTACTGCAGTGGATGTACACAAAAGTAAAAATTGTTCTCTAGAGTTATCAATAAACAAGAGGGATAATTGATTAGTTTCACTGTGCTCCTTCTAGAGCAAATTCCAAGGTTTCCCATAAGATCCTGTATTTGTATTTATCTGAATTTATATAAAATACATAATTTTAATATAAATGTATATGAATTATATACATTTAAAGTACATAATAATATAAAATATACATATAAAATAATATATTTTTTATAAATTAATTTTATCTATAGTTATTTGTGTGTGTATATATATATATATAAAAAGATGGAAGGGAGAGAGGCCAAACTTGGGCAACCGGAAAGTTTTTACAGGCACTTGTGTTAGGGGTGGCCGTTGGCTGTTTGTTAAGAGATGCCCAGGACTAGGACAGCAGAGGTAATTCCGTAACATGGCCAGATTAAGGACATGTAGAGGCATGGAATTCCTGTAAAATTGATCAAGAGTGGAGTACTCTTCCCCTTGCCATACTTGATCAGCACTAGTAATTTCTTGGGTTACTGAGGCTTTGTTAATTCCGCACCCCACTGATGAGTTGTGTATTTGTCTCCTTCCAATGGTATTTTTTGTGCAGAAAGCAGTCTGCACATGCGCATTCCCTGAAATTGGCAGCTTCTCTTGTGTGCTGTCAACATAACATCTCTTTTCTTGAGCTGGGCTCTCTGGTGCTTTTGCTATGTCTGTAACTGTGCTACACTAAGTTATTTCTGTTGTGTTAGTCTTCATTAGCATGCAGTGGTGGGTTGGTTAACATACTGAAGGTTAGGAAAATGCAGGTGCACATCACTAATGCTGTATTTGAATAAGGTTATGTAGGTCTTTTAAAAAATGAGAATTAGAGAAGTCTTCATTTCCTTTGGCCGAATTCCTAGTACAGCTGTGGGAAGCAGGCCGTAGAATTTGCTTTATTAGTTACTGGGGAAATTTCTGGTCATGGTTGCCTTATATGAATTGGAAGGTGAGCTGAAATTCATGATGAAAATGTAAGAGATGGAAAAGCATTTCAATAAGCTTTTCTCTAGCTTTAATCTGCCCATGTTCTAGAGGTGAAATCTTGTGATGGCCCCTGTAATCAACTGTAGCTTTGTGGGTTTTTTCATTGAGCTACGATTTCACAGCTAAAATCTAGGTGATCTCCTCTAAAGTCCTTTTTTGGAAGTCAGCCAGTTTCAGCTGTTTTAATATGTTGCAGCCAATGTCTCAATCATTTACGATGGGCAAACAGCAGAGTAGTGAAATTTGTGAAGGGAAGAGCACATACTGAAGAGCTTCGTGGCCTTTTACAAGATTGACTTAAGAAATAAGGACCGTAAGAAGAGCAACAAAAACAAAAAGGTAAACTAACCTTGGAGGTTTTTTCCATCCTTTCAGTTTAGGATTCTTCTGTCAGTTCTGTGTAGAATATTAAATGTATGCATTACTAAATGCCTGTTGCCTCCCAGTCCAGTAGACTTTATCAAAAGGCACTGTTTATCAGGGACCATCTTCAGTTGGTGTTGTGGGAGAAGTACTGATTGATTGCTGACCCAGGATGATGAATGACAGCAGAGCAAGCCATGGGCAATATTAGTCCTAGACTTGAGTCCTCTGCCATTTCAGTGTTCCTTTTCCTATGTGCAAACTGTGTCTCATCAGAAAGTGGAAAAGCAAAGTTTTGCCACATTCAGGAGATGCAGATCCATTTACAGCCAGTAAGAGATCTGTCCTTCTGTATAGATAGGGATGTTTTACAGCTGACATACTTGCACAGCTCTACATCTTGGCATTCTTCCTCAATGCTGAAAAGCAGTTGACTACTGAAATAAATGTAATCTGAGTGTGAAATGCTATTTGCTTCACATGAACATGCCAAACTATGGCCTACTAAAGGCAACAATGAAATAAGAAAATGTCAATGAGGTCATTATACAATAAGAAAATATTTTGGGAAGAGTATTTATTTGACAAAAATGTAAAATGTCACTAAACGTAGTTACAATGATGTTTGGTAATAGGGGTTTTTATCCACTTTGTTGTAGAGGAACATCCAGCTGATCTTGAAGATCTCAAGCAGGACAACAGGATTACTTGAGTATGTCCTAGGAAAGATGTTTTGGCTTAGTATCAAAGTAATACAATGTTGTCAACCCTTGATAACACTATTGATTTTGCAAGAGAAGGTCTTAATTTTTAATTCTTGTATGTTTATTCTTTATCTCCTGTACAAAAAAAGCTAATAACACTGAAAAGCAAAACTGCTCGTGAAAGTCGTGAATAATAAAGCCTATTTTGTCTAATTGATACCGCATCACAGTGGAGGGAGATAAAAATACCAGTTAATTGCCCGTTTCCATTTAGTGGTCAGTCTTAGACTAGTATCTGGATTAAGAGGAGAATGTTGTCATTCATTAAATTGGTAGCAAGTGGCAATCTTACTGTTTCACTCATCTGTATTGGGTGGCACCATAGCACAGTAGTGCTACTCTTGCTGAGGAGAATGGCTAATTCGCTACCAGGCTGCAGAGGACGTGGGAATCCCATTGTTGGGCAGTTGCTTTAAAGGTACATCTGGCAAAAATACAAAGTACTCAAGGAAACCGTTAGTGTTTTCTCTGGCACTGTTTCTCTACATGGTATATCACTGCACCTCAAGACTTTGTGAGCTTTGAATGGCCTGCCTCCCAAGGTAGGTGATTTCCAAATGCAATTTCTCTCAGTTTCCCTGTAGTGTAACAAAAATAACAGAAACAAACATGTAACAGTTCTCAGCAGATGGATGCAAAATAAAAATGAGCATCTAAAAGAATGTCAGTTGAAATCAGTGTTGCCCATAATAATGCAATCACTGGTAATTTTTCTTTGGGTCTCTGAACTCCATGTAGCGGAGTTTCCAAGAGCTACAACTGGGAGGAATGGAGCTGTGCTCCTAAGGTGGAGCTTAAATAAAATGAGTGACTCTTTGAAGCTCTGTGTACTTCCAGGATTCCCCATTAAATGAATTTTTTTCTTTGCTATTTTTGGGGACTGATGAAGCATCACTTAAAATCCAAGCATAATATGGGTGGAATATGCGCATGGGCAGTCTCATATAGTTGTCGGAATACTTACTGATGATCAGACATAGCTATATGCAGGAGCTTTAAAGCCCGATATTGCAACCATTGACAGTAGCATGACAAATAATTTGGTTATAATTTTGGAAGCACATGTATTACGATGTTTTTAATGTGGAGCAGCAGAATGATGGAAGCTGAATAGGGCTCTGTTTGCCTTCCAAGTCTGATATGTATTTACTGTTCCTTGATACTACTTTTAGGAGTAGTGAAGTATGCATATAGACATTTTGACACAGATAAAACCAGTTTCCTGCTACATGAATTTAGGGGCACTGTCACAACTGAAATGTGCATGTTACAAACCACACAGATCCTCATGCCTGATAGTGATTATGGAGAGAATTTTGTGCTCTGGAGAAAGTTAGGCTTTCATATGGTGCTTCATGATTTTGATTTGAAGGGTAATAAATTCCTTCTGTTTCCGTGTCATTGACAGCACAACTGCTTTCAGTGTCACATAACATTCTGACAAAGGGATGCATACTGGTAAAACAACGGTATTTAACAATAAGCAATCAATGCATCTGCAGTAACTGTATCTGGCAGCACCAGAACACGATGAGCATAAGCAAAATATATGCACTGTAAGAGGAGAAGGAAAAGCGAGAGTTTATATTTCCCCTAGTGAGACAGTAGTCAAGAGCATTGTGCGTGGACTTGGGCCCTGTCCCTTTTCCATGTAGCAGTTTTGTTATAAAGATATTCTAAAAAGCTGGAAGTCTTGCTTTTCAGTTGGAGAAGACAAAAGCTCTGATTTTAAATTTTAATTTCTATAGTAGCTAGACAGTTCCTTGAATCAACAGCTGTCAGGCATGCATACTGCATAAATAACTGCTATCTGTGCCTCAGATGTTGTAATAGCTGTTTCATTATGATTGCAGGTCAAGATTATCACCTTGGGATCAAATCACAGATATTCATTCACAGGCCTGTTTGTGATGCTAACTGTACTGAGATTCACATAAATGTGGATGTTTTGATCCAGATCCCTTTCATAATATTTGGTTTATTTTTCTTAATCCTGCACTTTAGCATACTACAGAACAATTTGAGCATGGCATTACCCCACATCTACCTGGAGCATGTAGTCTCCCCAGTGCTTAAACTGCTGGTGTGTATCTTCTCTACCAAACTGCATGTTGCTGAGCCAAACTCAATTTTCCTTTGTCCTTTCCATCCCTTCAAAGATCTCAGTTACGGCCCCAGGTCAGCTGCAAGAAGGCACAAGCATTCTTATAAGGCTTCTCACAGTGCCTTTGTGGATACTGAGAGAAGCTGCTCACAGCTGGGTGCTGTTCCCAAGTCCACAAAGCAGAAACCTTCCACCCTCAGTCCCACGGAGAGACACCTTCAGTACTAAAATCAGGGACCACAAGATGGTGCTGCAGGAAAATCTTTTTCCCTCAGTGGTTTTGGTTTCTGGAGATTGTTATTGATTTCTACCTTTTACAATGTGGTTCATCAAGTCACAAAAAGGCAGATAGTGTACAACAGAGCAATGGTCACTCAGGAAAAAAGACAACATAATACAGCATATGGTGCCAAGGCTTTAGAAGACTTGCAAAGTATACAAACTGTTGCTGGTGGCTTTAGATCTGTTCTCCCTCCTATTGAACTGATACACATTGAAACAAAAGAGCTCTCAGTGGAGCATCCCGCTTTATCTTCACAAAGATTAAATAAATACAAGGCTAAGCAACCTGCCCCAAATGCACAATAGCTGTGTCTGAGAGCGGATGCTGCTACTCTAGAGCCAGGAGCTGTGGTAGTGCTTCGGCAGTAGTACAGCTCTTTCATCACACCACCCGGAGCCTGCACCATGTCTAATGCCAAAGGGTTTGTCTCATTTTCTGTTCCTTCTGAAACCTAACTCGCACCTGTAACCACAGTCTGTAAAACTAAGAGATGGTTTTGGAAAGCTTTAAAGCAATATGAAATGCTAGCATTGCACTGCAGGCAATTGTGGCAATATCTGGTACTTCTCTTGGTCTGACCTTTAGAAAGCTTTCAAAGTCATGAGAATAGAACTGAAAAAATAAACACAATAGAATGAAACCCAAACTTCAGAGTTATAGTGAGAGAACAGACTTGAACCATAAAGCTCAAGAATCCAGACCCAAATACAGATTTGTATTTAAGCAAAATCCCTGTGACTGGGGATTTGCCTCATGTTTTTTGAAGGCTTGAGGTTCAGTTCTGAGGCCTATTTTACCCAGCTGAGATTCATGCAATGCAAGATTGTGCAGATACAGAAGGAGAATGTACTTCATTGCTCAACAAATATTTTCCCAGCTTGTCTCCGTGTAAAGGATGCAATTTTGAAACTTTATGGTTCTTCTGATCCTTTGCCGACCTAAGCTTGGATGCACGGCTAAAATGAAATGCAAAGGTCTCCCTGGAGGAAGTGTTTCATGCTCTCCTGCCAGGTCCCAGTGGAGCGGCTGGCTCTGTCAAGCTCAGTTTTGCTTCTGATCTTTGTGCTCCAAAACTTTTTTGTTATCACAAAAAATTGGAAGGAATAAAAAATGTTTTTGCTACATGAAAGTGAAAAACTGTCCACAGCTGTACTCTCCTTCTGCATTCCACTGTACCGTTTCCAAGTGTCTTCCCAAAAGGCATGTTTCTTACTACACTGCCTCTTCACAGAATCCACTATCCTATGTATATCTCCCATCCAAGAGGATAAATCTTTTGAGCATGTGCGTGTGTTCTGTGTACAGGTAAGTGGAATAGAGCTTCACTCTGCAGCAGCCCTGTCTCTGTAATATCCACCACCGTCGCTATCCTGGTAGCTTTGTGGGTTTGGTAGGGTCAGGTGGCACTCAGGCAATGTGGGGAGGATGATGGCAATTCTACAAAGAGCTGCCCTCTAAGAGGGAGCGTGGCTACGAGTGTTACCATCCTGCTGCATCCCATCCCCCTGATTTTCAAGTATATGATTTTTTGAGTCTGTAAGGCTGGAGCTGTTCAATATTCCACCTAGTGCAGCTCATCAGCTGAGTTGAAGTGAACTGATAAAAGAACTTTTAGAAAAGGAATTTTCTGATGCATCTGCTTGGCTTGCCATTTAGCACTGCACTTCTGCACAGCCTCCTGTTAAGCTTTTTACTGGCTCTCCAAGCTTTTACCATTTCCTTATTTGAGGTACTTGATCCAGCGCTAATACACATGATCTAAATGTGGGATGGAGGAACTAACCCAACAAAAAGAGTGCAGATAACAAACATCCTGTGCTTAGTAGTTGCTGGACAGCTAGGACATCTGAGGAGATAATATGCATACAAAATGCTTCTGCATACATTTCCTGTTCGGGGAGCCCTGCTTCAGTTAAGTGCTCCAGGTAGGTATTATTGAAAAGCAATTTCTTCAATTAAACATGTCCTTGCAAATTGCAGTAACTAAGCATATAAGAATTGTGGTTGGCTATGTGATGCATCTTTTCCCATGCTCTTCAAGGAAGGGCAGGAAAAAGTTAATTCCTGTTCCTAACATTGGGTGCATTGTTAGCTGATATTTCTAGGTTGTTTTTTTTTTTCAGATACAAAACTGATAGCTTTAAGGAATGATAGAGCTCAGTTTGAAGGAGGGGGAGCTCTCATGGTCTGTATGAACAGTTATCAGAAGCAAGGAAACCTGAGAGCCTGGGGAAAAACGGTTATCGGGATGGTGCTGACCAGTTATTTTGATGACACAGTAGGTGATTGAGATCTAGCTTTTAAATAGTGGATAAGCATGGCAAATCACTGTTATGGTCTTCCTCATTCATAACAGTCCTAGAATGCTATAAAACAACTATGCTTTAAACCGTGAAACATCTGGGGCTGGGGTACATCAACTAAACACCAGGCTGCGCAAGCTGGAAAGGAAGAGAAGGGAGATCATGGGAAAAATAACCTTGTGAAAAAGACATGGTGCGTTTTACCAGAATGCAACAGAATCTTACTTTCATTTGGCTTTTGCAATTTATTTTTGTTGTATGTGACCACGTATGACCAGCCTGAAAGCCTGTCGCAGGAACTCCTGCAAGCATTTATTGTATGTTTTTATCAATAGCTTGTTTTGGTTTTGTTGTGGTTTTATTTATTTTGGTTTTGTTTTTTGTTTTTAAATGGAGCATGACTACAATTAATCGAAACTCATCAGTGCAGCTAGCTAGGAAGCAAAAGGTTAACAGCAAATTCTGTTTTACTGGTTGAGGATGCTACTAGAAGCATTTGCTCAAATGGTTGTTTTACACATGCAGTGGCATCATCCAGTTTAAATCCTGCTGTGTTTCTTTGCCAACAACTGCTAGTGAACATTTGCCCACCTTCCCTGCTGCTGAGTAGTATCAGGATTAGATGCAGGGAGGCGAGCAGGCTTACAACTTCATCTGTTGGCACCACAGGAATGCAGGAGCAGAACAGCATGGCAATAGGGAAAACTTTCAAAATCATCAATTTTAAGGTCTTACTTCAAAATGGCTATTTCCTAGCTGGAGGGGTGGGGGGTGGGGGAAGGGCATCTTTCCCCAAATGTGCAAGGAAAAAGAAAAAAGCAGCAAGAAAAAAATCTTTTTCCAATAAAGACACAATGGGCATTTATTTATTATCCAACTTAGCAGGCAGGTGGATGTCTGCAAAACTGTACTGGGAAGTAGATTTTGACATGGGAGGAGTGCCTGTCAAGAAAACACTGGTCTTATCTGGCTCTATTGGGAATAAAAATTTAGGGAGCTTTAGTACATCTTGGACTTTTTTAAGATGATGGATAGCTTGCAGCAACAGGCATTTTCCTCCCCTCACCAAGGGAAGCCACTTTTCCCTCAGTACTTAGCAAAAGTCTCTTTGACATGATTACAGAGAATCACATTCTGAACAGAGAGACTGGTAGAGACAGACAGCTAGCTGGGTTTCTGAGCATTTGTATTAGCTTTTGCCCACATTTTAAAACAATTGAAATTTACTTCCTGAGCTCCATACATTTCTTACCTGTAAAAGTATGTGCCTATATCTGACCTTCTCAACCGCTTGCCTGTCCTTACAGGGCAGAGGAGAGTTAATGTTACGTGCTAAAAGGCCAAGAGACAGGAGAAGGTGGCATCACTCTCCACTGAGTTCCTGTGCTGGAAGCTCTCAATGTGCTGGTGAAATCCAAACTTATTGCTGCAATGGATGAGCTGGGCTGCACCCCTTTTCCCAGCGTTCTGGCGGCAGGCAGTTGAGCTGGGAAGGTGGGATAACAAGCAAATTTTGCTTTTTAACTGTAAATGTTGCATTAATGATCCCTTACACGTTTTTAAGGTAGCTGAGTACAGAGCTAAACAGAGAAATAATGTCTCCCATCCTATCTTTTCTCATTGTTTGTCCTCTGTAAACACATGGCAAGCATCTCTGTTATTAACTTTGAATTTGAGTCCCCTGTGATTTGTCTGATGATAGTGATGCCTGTTCTTCCTAGTTGCTTCAGTATTTCACCTCCCATGCTCAAACAGTGCTCAGCTATGGCACCAAACCATCAGTTTAAATTGTGCTTTGGCAACTATGCAGTAGTTGAGATTTTGTTCAAACTAAAATAGATTGTGACGAACTAGGCTGACAGCCCCAAAGCAGCTGATATGGCCTGCAGTGACACTGGTGGGCATTAAAGAGCTCTTAACCACATATTTGTGTAATACATCTAACAGCTCTAAATCAACTGTTATGGTCTATCAATTAGGCAATATATTCCTGTAAGAATGCAGGGATAAACCCAAAGTATAGTCAACTGCAACAATTTTTATATTCTTCAACAAACTTTTTTCTTAGAACAATTGGTTTTCTCTTTGCTTCATGCTGTGACATACTTAGAATTTGCAAAGTCTGCATGAAATACTGTGGTAAGTTTAAAACATCATCTGTAGCTCATCTTGACAGGTTAGAGTCATTACAGCATGAATCTCAGATTTATGCAATTATTTGGAACAGCAGCAAGAAGCATAACAAGAAACTGAGTTTTCCTTGTTTTGTGGTTGTATCTTTATCGTCCAGAGAGTTGTCCATTTTACTGTGATCTCCGTATGGGCTGATGTTCAGGGCAGGATGTTCAGGTCCTAGTGTTATAGTGCAAGCAGAAGTTACTCTAACATCGATCAGCTCTATCTGTTTTGCTGTTTCAACACTACTTCTAGTTTTAGAGTTGATGATGTGCTACCTACAGGACCAGTCCTTTGGGTTTCCAGACTTTTTTATCATGTACCCCTATCTGTATATTTTTAGCCATGTGCCCCTGCTACTGCATGAATATATTACGTACCTTATAGTAAAACATACACAAAACCAAAAACTTACGAAGGATGAAATAATAATGGAATAAACACTGGGTTTAGTTCTTTTTGATTTTATTAATGGTATAAAAATATTTTCTTTTTTTTTCTTTTATACCACCTTGAATGCATTTACCTTACTTAGGAGACTGCTGCTTTTGTGTAGTGTAAGCACAGACATCAGTCCCCTCTTGTTTAAGCACGACCTTCTGCACTTTCATTCTCTCTCCATTACTCAGTTCTCTGCGCATCAGTATCCTGGTCATATAGGAAACAGTGACTGGTGAGACAGGTATACAACTTTTTCTTTCCTGTTCAATCTCCACCTTGTTATTAAGCCTGTTTTAGAGATAGCAATGTAATGACTGCTGTGAATAAGAGGGGTAGACCATAATTATTTTTAGTACATCATGTGGTCAAACTGCTTTAATATGCCTCTATAACTGGTAAGAAAATTTGGTTTTACTCAGCATTACAGGGTAGGGAAGTTGTTTTCTAGTCCTGGCCTCAAGTTACAGATGCAGTCAGCTAGAGAATCTTGTCTTTGCTCCTCCACTACTTTATTTTAGGGAGAATTTGCTCATGCTTCCCAGTGAATGGGAATAGCACTTGCCTGAACCAGGTGTCATATATATCTCCAACCAGTGCCTTTCACATTGCACCTAGCTGTTAATTGTCTTCTAGTGTGTGAACTAGACCATCTACGCAGATGCTCACTGAGCATTAACCTCCTCCTAGCTGTCACCTTCCTGAGCAAAATGACTCCAGTTAAATGAAAGGACTCAGGCACTTAAGAGACCTGTGGTTTATGTCACAGGCTAAATTGAAGGGAGGTAGAGCTTCCTCTACAGCCAAGGTTTCTAAAGTGGCAAAGCTCCTCAGACCTGTTTTACTCATATTTACTTCTGCTGAGCAAGGGGAGAATCCTGCCAGTCTATCTGAGTTTAGCCTCAGAGGAAAGAATAATTATTTCTTGATTAATTCAGACAACCAGCTGAAAAGGGTTCTGTCTCCTTTCAGATTTTACTGTCTCTTTACAAATGCTGTGGACCTGTTGGCAGCAGTGTAAGGCAAAGCTACTATTAATACATTTCCCTGGGTTTGTGGTAACCTCTTCCTTCCATCCTGGTCGCAGTTTGATAGATTAGAAGAGTACACTTTGAAACTGAGTGGTGCTTTGTAGAAAAAGAAACCCCATGACAGCTTCAGAGAAGGCCAGTACTGATCTAAAGACTTCTGTGGAATTTCTGGATTCTAAGTATAATCTTAAGTTACTCAATGCATTCTTCCTTTTTGCATTCTGTTTGAATATAACATACTTCGGGTTTTCTGTATTAATCCTTGGTACCTTGTCTTTGAAGGTATATTGGTTATGTGAAAGTTTTCTTGAAAGAAGAGGTTTGAAGAAATAGCTTGGGGGTGGAGACTGAAATTGCTGCATGGAAAACATTTGCCAGCAGCCATTTACCATTTAAGGGCTGATCCAGGTGAAGATGATGAACCTGATGATTAGGCCACCTGCACCTGAGTGAAAAGAAGGTAAACAAGATAGGAGACCAGAAGCAGTATGGATTATGCAGAGGTTTTAAGGAAGACAAGAAATAAAAAGTGATGGTCAAGGTAAGTGGAACAAACCTATCAATTCTAGGGAGTTGATAGCAGTATGCTCTTCTCTGTCTTCTGAAGTTTGAAACCTACGTTTAGGATTTATAGGAGTGGATATAGCATAGCTGGTGAAGAAGGGAGAGAACAGGCTGCTTGTTCTGCTTGGTGATTAGACTAGGAGGAGGAAGATAAACTGAATGAGCTTATATTGTCTAGCTTAGCCATGTGCTTCCCTATAGTCTCTTTGTTTGTGGTGTAATTTGTGTTCCTCCCAATGTTTGGTGAGCATCTGTGTAGATTTGAGGATGCCCAAAGTCCTGTTCTTGGTTCCCTGGTGTCAGTCAGTGAGCTCTGTGATGTAATACAAACCAGTTTGTGACTACAGCAAACAGGGATTGGGAAAGTCAGCTGTTCTCATCTGTGTTTCAGGATTTCTTATCATTTCCATAAGTGGCCTTCTAAGATATCTGATACTTTCTGGATTGTGACATGTAGCACTGAGGCTGAAATCTATTAAGGGGAAATCTGAGGGGGGAAAGTATTTGCATTTCTATCATAATCCAAGCAAAAATAGTAAAGTGTAGTTGGAGGTTTGTTAATACCTATTTTTGCAGATAGTTGTTACTATCAGTCCCTTTGTTTAAAAAGGTGGGGCCTGGGCTCTGAGACTGAAGGGTCTATGTTCAAATCTTGCGAACAACTTGACCAGTATCATCCTGAAGTGTTAAATTCTGTAACAACATATGTCATTCATCTGACTGGGAGAGGGTTTTGTAAAGATTATTTTTACATATGATTCCACATAAAATAAATGTAGGCCATCAAAGCTGTTGCAATTAGGGTTTGGCTCTGGATACAAAATATTTATGAATTGAAACTGATGTTGTAAGTGTCTTATGAAACATTCATTCACAAGTTTGATTACTAAAAAAAAAAAAAGTAATTTACAGAAGAAATAAGTTATGAAGGAATCAAATTTCATACAAGAAATGCTGGAAAACAAGACCACAAATGACAAAACATACTATTTAGAGCCCAGATGGCTGCATAAAATAAATAGCCATTTCCTCAGTGGAAGCATAGGCAATTTGGCTGTGTGAAGCTACATTTCCAGCAGAGATCCTTAAAACAGATGTTAATATTGCTTGTGCATGGAAACTTTAGTAAAAAGCAAGATGTTCAGGTAACATGACTGTAATGACTGTCAACCTTAAAACCATAATGTGACTGTTGCAGAGCCTGGCAAATAAGTATCTGTATGCATGTTCTGATGGGCTTGAACATGTGGCTGCCTCAGATGTTTGAGGTTTTTTGGTAATTATCCTTTTGCTGTAACTGGTAGCTCAGTGAAATATTTTTAAACCAAGAAGTAAAATCCAAGCTGGACCTAAATATAGATAGGGATATGTAAATCTAGCCATAGATAGATATAAAGGTATAATGGTATAATGTATTTAGCTGTATAAAGCAGAAACAAGAAATTGATCGCTTATCTTCTTCATGTCAGATTAACTGAAAAACCATCCTGTGTTAATGTGTCTGTGTTTAACAAGTCTGTTGTCATTTCTGATGTACCTGATCAGGCTGTGTAGCCCCCTAATTTTTGTGGGAGCAAGCCCTACTCATCTTTTCCTTAGATGGTTACATTCTTGACTCAAGCTCATCTTAGAAAATGAGAATGACAGAAGGATGTTTTTCAGAGGCAATTCTAAGAGTTTCTTAGTGAAATGTGTTTTCTCCATCTAGTAAGAGAGTGGCAGTTTTGCAGAGTGGTTCCAGTTCTTCAAAATTTCTCCCAGTTTCCATTAGTAAGCGTGGTACAACAGTCTGATGGTAGCAGAGCACATCCCTAAACACTTGCTATTGTGCAATGTTTTCTTAGTTGCTCCAGTTGAATCCTATTCCATGGAGTCCCTGAATACAGAACTTGCACAATGACTTAGTGTGTCCTTGAGTGGCTAATGGGAGTGCTGTCATTAGCTCTGGTGCATAGTAACAAGCAGTAGGCATATGCTCTCAATAAAGGTGGTTCTGGAATCTATTTTTATAGCCTGGTTCTTTGTCATCTTCTTGTTCAGCTCAGTGACAGGGAGGAGCTCTGAACGGATACCACTTACTGCAACAGTAAAAAGCCTTTGTCTTCTAAGGCTTACTGTCTCTTGGTTAGAGCAGGGGAATGGGGGTAGAGCATTGTAATTCAGAATCCTCAATCATTCACTTGGCTGCTCTCCTTCTGAGTAGCTCCATCTCTGCTACATTTTCCCCGTCTGTAATAACAGACATATGCCTGTGCAGGAAACTGGTATCTTCAGCTAAAAGTCTCGTATAAAATATACATTTTCTAAGAAAGCAACAGAAATCTTTCCAAAATGAAATAGCTTTACTTTATGCTAAATTGCAGTGCCTCTGCTGTCATATGATACTGCTTCTCTAACACACCTAAGTCAGCTGAGTCAACAAGCTGAGCACCACACATCCCAGTATTAATTTCAGCAATCTTGACACCTCTGTATCATAGTGTTACACTTCTTAACTCAGCTGTCAGCATGCAGTAAATGTGGTGGTACTGTCAGCCCACACAGACTAGGGCTTAGTATCACAAGGAGAGAGTTTTATATGCTTGCTCTGAGAAATTCTGTTTTTATGCACTTTCTACCTTTACAATAACAATGGCCTGGGTTTGCCATGCCTATTGATTAATGTCTAATGTTAATGCTGTAATAAGCAAGCATTTGTTTGTTGATTCTTCCTTTCTAAAGAATCCCTTTGTTTGATATAGAAGCAAAAAGGTCTGAAGTCGTTCCTGCTGTTTCAGAGGAAATGCACATCTATTGGTAACTCTTGCAACTGGGACACCTGTTAAGTCTGACCGATGAGACAATAAAATCAGACTAAAATTGCTTTATTCAGTAAAGATAAGTAGATAAAATCACAGAAAATAGAGTCACAGTAAAGTAAATTCTTGCTCCGTTCACAGCTGTTAGTTTAATGGAATTGCCTGTCATGAAAAGCACAGCTGCTCCAGCCCTGCCTGCAGCTTGTGCTTCTGCATGGGCCAGGAGGGGCTCTGGAGCTGCAGCAAGACTTGTCCTAACAGCCAGGGCAGCCTTCAAAAATGGCCTGAATTAGAATGTGCAGATAGAGCTAGAACAAGTTGCTCAGTGTTTTGACCAAACCACTCCAGTGCCCATTTGGGTGGGAGCATAGCTGAGGGCTTGGCTGGTAAATAGCCTCATGCATGTTTGCTGGCAGACCACTGTCTATCAGGCTGTAGTAGATCGTGTGCAATAATCTGTATTCTGCCTCTTAGTAACATCAATACATTTCATTGTTACAAGTGAGCATGTGTCCTCATAAGCTGGTAAAGTTTTGCAAACCAGACTTTTAGCCTTGGTGCACAAGTGTTATTGGCATCTTGTGTTTTCAGATAACAGGGCCCACATCTTTGCAGGTTCAATTAGTTGTGTGTAAAAATGTGGTGTTAGACATGGATTCAATTCTCCAGTTTGTGAGTGTCATCAGTAGCTAAACATATAGGGCTTTCTTTCCTCCTGTGCTCATTTGGCTTTTACTTTAGAACTCTTCCTTCAACTTATGCCCCACACAAAATAAGACTCTGACTTAGTTTGCCACTACTAAATGAGAATATTAAACCCCTGTATCTCACAGGGAACTGAAAGTAAGTCAATAACTGCCTTGGAAATGGTCTGATACTGCAGTGGCAAACACAGAAACAGTGGTGGGTTTAGAACTTGGTCTAAATAGTATGCAAAAAATAAGGCTCTAGACCAGTAATGAACAGTGACAGAAGGAGGAATTATTGAGTTGTTGCTCATTTAGTCAATGTGATTCCTGCTGTGCACTGGATGAAATTGGCCCTATGGGGAATATAGACTAAAATAATTCTTACAAAAAGAGGAATGACTTACGGCTGCAGAGACAAGCTTAAATTTAGCATTTCCTCATTTTTGAGTGATGGCCATCCAAAGACATTTCAGAAAATAGCGTATAGGTGTTTGGTTTGAGTGATTGTCTAGCTTCTGAAGAGAGACCTGAATATGTAGCGATTCTGTCCTGAGGCATTATCCTAATATCTACTGGAGGTATCAGTTGATTCAAAGTGCTGAAATAGCTAAATCCAAAGAGATCTCCCTCACTTCAGCTAGGAGAAGCTATCCAGTGCTCTGTCACCCTCTGCATGGGGAAATATGAGCTTTGTCACAAGCAAATGGAGCTCCTAACCTTGTAAAAGAGGGAGCCTATAGTGAGAGTTGTTCCTGAGTGGATAGTCAGCAGTATCCCCATCCTCATTCTTTCTTGCTTTTAGTTTGGTGCAGGCAAGGAATGAAGATCAAAGACTTCATCCACCTTTGAATAAATTGGTTTGTGAAAAATAGAATAGATTATAACCTCCTAACCACTGATGGATTTTAATAGGGACGGGATGAAGTAGCCTTCTCTTAGATGTCAAATCTTTTCAAAATGTATTTTTTGGAATGGATTAATTTTGGGGTTTTAATGGTCAAGAAGCAGTTGCTAGCATTTCTAATAAAATTCTAAAATACTTTATTTTCCCTTATCTCATTCTTGGCAAAAGCAGAAATGCTTTGGCTGAAATTCTCTAAAATGCTCACTGAGAAAATACCAGCCCAAATAGTTAGAATTGAGATAAATTGTAAACAGTTGAATGCAGGATCTTCTAATGAGAGGTGTCAAGGAATATTAATAATAGATGTTATTTCCAGCCAAGCCTGTAATAATACATGGTAGGATATTTAAGGTAAAGAGATGCAAGCTCAAAGTGAGGCAAATGTATGTACTCATCTTTTATATTTTAATGGAACTAATTAATGAGGCTGGCATGCTTTTGAAAATGCTTTAATTTATTCATTGATTAAAAAGTAGAAGTCTCATTAGTACAATAATATCTTTTCTGAGTTACACTTTTAGATTGTATAAAACAGATCAGTGCTGACATAAACTGGGAATTTCCAAATTATTGTTTACATCGCATACTATTTCTGCATCATTCATTGTGGATTTACACCGTAATTAATTTGCTCTGTTTTCCCTGCAGTGAGCTTGACTCGAAACAGGAAACTCCTCTGGATGTAACTGTTGCACCTGATTGCTTTTTTACTTTCAGACATTGGCCATAAGGCTTTTCTTATCTCCTACAAGAAGGGGTGGGGGGACCCTCATGTATTTGATTTATCAGATTACTTCTTTTCAGTTTTGCCCAGTTTTATGTATGGTGACCTTTGCATTTGTGGAACGATATTTGGATTACAAAACACAACTTTGGCTAGCTCAGATTTTTGTGCATCTACCTTAATTTACATTATTCCTCTGCGGACCTCATTTGGGGAAAAAGGATCTAGTTTAGCAGGTCCTCTTTAATGCCTGGTTCTGTAATTAGTGTCCTTCTGCTCACAATTTTGATAAAATATTAATTGATATTAAATAGCATGAGTGTGCGCACATAGGGTGTGGGGGGTGCTCCCTAGCTGAAGCTGTATTCATGGAAATAACAAGGGATGGCTCCAGAGGGGGGAATGTTGTTGCACATTTGGATAAATGCGTGATTCTGATATTCTCTGCCTCACTTTGATGGATGAAATTCTCCCCAGGCTAGAGGCTTTATGAGCTCTTTATGTTACTAAACCATCCTTCAGCTGAAGCCAAAATCATGCCAGCTTTCAAGACTTGTCTTGGTAGTAAAGAATTTGAATGTGTTAAACTGGCATGGAGCAGTCCTATAGCTCCTACATCAGCCCCCCCCGCCCTAATGCAGGTTGTCCTTCTCCCACAGCTGGAGCAGGGCTGTCCTCAGCCATGGCTTTGATGTTCTAGCCCTTTACTCATCAGCCCTCACCTTTCCTTTGTGCCTGTTACTTGCAAAGCAGCGGAGGGGGAAAACTTGGGTTAGACTGAATGTTTCATGTGTTCTGCCAACCTGCTCAGGTTGCTCTCTTTGCAACTACCAGAGAAGTGAGGATAACAGAGTGGTTACCTGCTACAGAGTACTGAGCTCAATCTCAGAGCAGCCAACATTGCTGCAAACTGAACAGTGGCTTATTGCTTTTAAGCAGTCCTTCTTCAGCTTTCTGCTACAAAAGGTTCAGGCTCTGAAGTGAAGTTACAGCCTTCCCCACCTTTCCCTTACCCCTGTTGTGTGGCTGGGAAGATGGTTGCGACAAGGGAGGAAGCTTTTCCTTCTAGAAAGGCAGGATAAGATCTGGAGCATCTTGCTGGCTGAGTAGAACAGATGGGAAGCATAGCGCTTTGCCCTCCTCAGCAGGTTAGACTCTGTCAGCATGTGTGTGAGATTTAACGTGGATATGAATAAATAATAGAGTAGGGAAAGAAATATTTGCTCAAAATGGAGTTTAGAGTGATATGCTCTACTGATAAATCAGTCCAAAAATAGTTCCTCATTGAGACTCATTTCTCAGCAGCTTTGACAGCAGCTAGTGTCCCAATTTGAAGGGCTCTCTGTGGATTTCACTCCCGCTATCCCTCCCTTTCCTACTGTTACATCTCTGAGTTTTACCAATACGGAACTCTTCCTCATATCAGGAAAATAAATTAGCAATTTAGAAAGGTTGACCAGAGACACCTCATCAAAGAAGAGTCCAGAGCTGTGTGAGTGGCAGCACTATCTCACAAGTTCTATAAATACTTGGTGTCACCCCATGCACATCTTCCTTGGATTTTGCATTTATTTCTCCCTGCATTATACACCAACATGGGTAGCAAAATATGAAAAAGAGGAGACAGCAGAGATTAGAGGCTGGAAACATTTTCACAGCAGTATCTTGTCAGCTTTCCAGCACACTCTGACTTATCGAGATCCAAACACTCACAGCTGGTGCATATTTTAATGCCAAATGACTGGCATGGCTGAAATTGGAATTCACAGTCTCTCAATGCACCGTACTAGCATATTTAGTCAGCACATTGCTTTTGTGTGACTCTTTTAAAGTTAAGTTACATTTCAATGAGCGTATTTTTATGGAGGCACTGTGAACTTGCACGGAAGAGTGTGTGGCTTTGTGTGCCAAGCGGCTGTATGTCTGATTAAAATTAGAAGTAAAACAACATGAAAAACCCTGCTAATTTACTGCCCTAAAATTGTCAATTAGAGTAGTGCCAAGCAGTCTGGCAAGAGCTCCAATTCTTCCAAAAGGCAGAAGAGCAGTGCCAACTCTGCAGCAAAGGAAAGTGGAGGAAATATTCGTCAACTCTATCCAATAACTGGTCACATAATAATTGGGCAGTAAATTCTCCAACCTGAGTTGTTTGGCTGGTGATTGGAGCACTATCTGGAGTTTGGGGTTTAATTTTCCACCAGTGTGTTCTTCTTCATTGGTATTGCGATGGGTTACTGTGTAACTCAATGCTGATCTGCCTGTTCTACATTGCCATGTTTCCTGAACAGTTCACAGTTTTGCTTTGTCTATGAAATTGGAAATAATCATCAAATTCTTACGTGACACTAGAGGAAAGAAGTGTTTTGGGACAAGCTGCTTCAACAGGGTGATAGCTGGTGTTTATCAGTCCTCTGAAATTCAGTGACCAGAAATATGAAGCCCATTTCTGTTTAGGAAGTGCCGTTCAACTCCATAGTAAGATCCAGCCTTGATTTTGATTCCCCGCACACAGCTAAGAGTAGCACTGTGGGGTAAAGCATCCACCTGAGCAGGGGTCCTCTAGCACAGCTGTTGAGACCGTTGGCTGTAGGGGGGCATCTCTGGGGTAATCCTGCTAATGCTATTGCTGGAAAGGGTTGTGTCACATAACGCTGTGGTGTGTGGTGGTAGGTTCTCACAGCTTAAAAAGGTCCCAAACGCTGTCTAAATTATTTCAGAGTCATGAAGCAACTCAGATTTAGTTCATTAAAATTCTTCCTAGACTATGAAATGAATTGAATCCAATTCAGTTCAATGGAAGCAAGATCCCATGATGAGAAGTGCTTTTCAACTCTCCAGACCAACAAGAGTTTTCATTTTTTTTCATGGGATCCATATGTTTGCAAGCAGTTATCGCACTGGATTTATTTGATGCAGCGGGAGGCAACAAATCAGCCAGTACTTCTATTCTAACCCAGTTTTTGTGGGACTTTTTGTGACCAGCTTTCTCTGCTTTTTCTTCCTTTTTTTTTTAATTCTAGATTTTGGCTCATTTTAATGATTGCAATAGATTCAGACCTTGAGGATGACCAAACCAAAATATGATATATGCACCAGTGTTAAGAAATGGTTAATTAAACATCTTAGCAAAAAAAGTGGGAGGGCAATACAGAAGATAAGTTATGAATCTATCAAGAAGTAGAGCTAAGTCTGGGCAGTTGAAGAACATTAGAGCCTTAGACTGGTGCTTTCCTGTATTATGGAACAGTTTGTTAAGGTATGAAACTGTGAGAAGAAATCAATGACTCATGTTGTACCCGGTACTTGTAATTTAAAAAAAAAAAAAAAGAAGTAAAATTTAAGAACAAGTTCAAGTTCTTTCACAGACATCTCTGGCTGTCAAGAAAAGCTGAAGTAGCACAAGAACCAAATTGTCTGTGTTCTCCACTTGCAGCCAACATGTTTTGTTCTTGCAAGTCCCATCCTGGTTGAGTGCAGAAAGAATTATTTGCTCAAAAGACAAGGCCCCTCCCAAATAATCAGGGACAGCTGCATGCTTTTGGTATTACATTCAGTGTGAGCAGGAATAAGGCCATCATGGGTCAATATAAAGCTCTTAGCTTAAGCATTTGCATTTTACTTTTAATTTCAAATTCATGCTACCTTCTTAAGGCTTTCATTCCTGCACCGATTTGAAGATAGGATAGATGACAGCTGCAGTTCTTTACATGTCTCTGGTATTGCAGATATTAATGAGTTTTAACATAATTTATTACCAGTAGAGAGCAGTCTGAGATTAGAATTAATACTGGGCATTGCATGAGGACAGTATCATGGTTGGGCCATAAACACAGTACACAGTGAAGAATTAAACTGATTAATTTTTAATCATGCATTGTATGTACTCATAGAAGTAGTGTATTTTGCTAGTTGGGTCTTTAAAGAGAAAACATTTGAAACTTTTGAGTATAGCCTAAAATGAACAAAAACATGATAGTGTTCTTTAAGGTTTGAATTTCAAAGGTGTGATTGCTGAATGTCATACTTCTATGTTTCCCTTGCCTTGCGTAAAGCCAGATCTGTTGTAAATAGTCTTTATGGTTCATGGTTTTCCTTAGTTTCTAGGCTTAAAACTTGCCTTGACGAACCGTGAGAAGAGCATTAAATTTTTGCCTTATTTTCAGTTTGCTTGTATTATTTTTATTAATTTTCAAATTACAAACAAAAAGCCTGCTTTTCATCAGTAAATCCATAGTGTTTCATTCATACTGTTGAAAGATGTAAGATACACAAATCATTGCCAAAATCAATAAACTGAAGTACTGACTTTCAATCCTGTCCTTTTTAGAAGGCATTAATCTCCATACTAAATCATGTCATCCTTACAATGCTGCCCATCTTGCAGTTCTCATCATTTTTTGTACCATGTCTACTAATTACACTACTCTTTTTGTACTTTAAGGGCTTGTTTTCAAATGCTGTTTTGCTTTTTTTTTCACCCTGTAACATAGTCAGTACTCTACTTTTACTGCATGATCCAGCAGACAGATGGGCCTATCAAGAGTAAGTGCCCAAAACCTTTAACTCCTGCGTTTAGTTTTTCTGGAGGTAAAAGTGGCAGTTTACCTAGCCATATCCAGAGAAAGGTATGTTTATGCTGTACAGGAAACCTCAGTGCATGGAGCTGGAGGTTTTTTAGATTTAATTTAATTTCCTCGGGCTCCCACTCTCTTATGAGTGCACCTCATCTCTTGCAACTTTTCTTGTGCTTGTATGGCTAGACATCCACACAGTTCCGTGTACCAGGATGCTCGGTCATTCTCTCTTATTTGAGCAAGAGCTCTCCTGTTCTCTGCAATGAAACAGTGGCAAGGAATTGTAGGTCTCTGCTTAAAAAACCCACCTCTTCCCTGTGTAGGGCAGAGGTACCAAATGAAGCTAAACCACAGCTGAGACTTACTCCAGTATACCTAGCACTGGTTCAAAACAAAAATATGTGGATGGCTGAGGGGTTTATATATGGACGGTCAGGTGGTTCAGGCAAAAGAAATCATGCAGGAGCAGAGCTGAATCCAGAGTGTAACTGTCTAGAGAGATGAAATAGTTGGTGTGTAACTGTGTTTGTTAGTGTAGGAACAAATAAGTGTGTGACCCACCCCTCTGAATGTCTAATACAAGTCAATTCCTTTCATCACTGAAGAGCCTTTTAAGACCTCTCCAACAAAGTTCAGCTTACTTTCAACTTCACTAGGCATCAGCAGACCAATGTGGATCTACAGGAATATATCTAAGCATAAGTTCTTGCTGATAATGACGACTTCACTAAAATGGAATCATTTAGCCCTTAAAGCTATGGAAGGTGTGAATGGTCTGCTGAGTACCAGTGCACAGTTGCCTTTACAGTAACTGTGGCTTAAAGGGAGAACAGGGTGTTTCATTTGTGTACTTGGTGATGTTGAAATGGTAAGGGAAATAATCTGAAATAAGGATTTGATTCATGCTGTGGGTGTCTATAGAGCCCCAGTGCATCAGTTAGAGGAATAACACAGATTAAAGTTGTAGTGAATGATACTATTTTGTTTTACATTTTATGTATTGCTGGTTTTGACTGAGTCAAATTGATACATAAGCAAATATAAACTTGAGATGGCAAGATCCTTTTGCCTTACCACCAAAAGTACTGGTGGGGCAAAGATATCAGGACTGAAAATTTTATGTTTTAACTGTGTCCATCATCTTGCACTAATAGGCTTATTATTACCCTTTCAGTCAGAAACTGGTTTTATCACAGGTTAAACTTTCTTTGCAGAATGTGGTTGGTGTACTGTTTTTTAAGTCTATACAGGTTAAATAGATGATTGCCAACCACTTGATTCCAGACTTCTTGTTTATATATTAGGTGGTTTTCATATTTGAATGGTATAAATAGCCAAGGCAGAGACCCAGCTTGCAAGAGCCTATCTGGGTCTTTATCACTGAACAGAAGCTGTCACTTCATGGGTGCGGTTCACTTGTTTCTTTCATGTATTTCTTGCTCTAGCGTCAGCCAAGCCTCATCCCATGAGAACTTGTGGCTGCTGTTTTTCTCAGTGCTTCTTTATCTCAGGTTCCAGGGTTGTCTTTTTTTAGCTCTCTTGTTGTGTTGCAATCTCTCCATAGACTCCCTGCAATACAGTGCAATAGGGTAGTTGGGTGGTATTGTTTGACTCAGATATGTTTTACCTCTGTGGCTTCGTGGGGAATTGATAATTAAAAATGAGAGGCTTGTTGCTGTAGGGATGCTTTAAAATCGGAAAGCAAACATCACAGTACTCAAGAGGAAATGAAAGTTCAAGAATGTCCACATTATTAATCACTCGCATTGTTTCCCTCTGTGACAAAAATAATCTGTATTTTCTATGGCTGTGCAAGAATATTTACATTAAAAAAAAAAATCTGTGTATTCTTCTAACAGTTTCCTCTTAATGGCACTGTTGTGCTGTAGGCACCTATAGGAATCTCACTTGAGGAAAAAGATTTCTAAATTCTCCAACAATAATATAAGAATATATATTTGAAAAGATATGTGTAATTCTATGTGTAATCTGTAGATTATACTTTCTTGGAGATAGAGATTGTCTTTTATTCTGTGCTAGTATGGTACCTAGAATGGTAGTGTCATTGTAAGTGACTGTAGGTGGATAGATACTGAAACCTAATATTTCAACAGCAACAGTACTCAAAATGTGTTCTGAAAGATGATATATAAAAGCTCTATTGCAAGTCTGTAGTTTGTAAACAATATAAAAATAAAAAATATGACACTTCCCTTGCCTCTCCTGTGCCCACATAGTCAAAGAAAACATAAAAATCCTAAACCTAGGGACACCAGAGTTACAAAATACTCTGCTAACAAGAAATAGTATGTAGTAACTTAGCTTTACCCTTGTGTGTGTGCATCTTAATCCAGCCTTCAGTTAAGGCTGAATATGAATGAATATGTGTTTAGCATAGTTTTATTTTAAATATGGAATAAAAATAGTGCATGTAAACCCAAGGTTAATGGCAGGAATTGCTATTGAGAAGGATGGGTGACAGCAGCAGTTCTGGACATCAGGAGACGGACTTGCTCCTCAAGCCTGTGCTAGCAGACAGATGCTGTGCCTGGTGCTGGGATGCAGCCAGCTCCTCTGCTGCCTTTGCTCCTTTGGTGTCAGCATCTCGTTTGCAGATCACTAACCTACAAGCTGGGAGGAAAGCAGAAGGAAGGGGAAGTACATTACAAAGTTGCTTCCATGGCAAAAATTCCTTTCCTGCTGTCTACCCACCTGAATAGCACGAGGAGAAGCACGGGGTAGCTCAAGTGATCATGTCAGGGCTGAACTGAGGAGCAGCTACTACCTGCAGCCTGCTCCTCCAGCACCATGGAGAAAATCCATGAAGAAACACATGTTGGATTTACTGTAGCAGATCCCCTACTTCCCTTCTGTGGTATCTGTCAAAGATGGCCAGCCTCTTTCATGGTTGATTGGCCTCAAGGGAGCTACTTGTCTCTGGAGAACTGCACCTGTCTCCTTTATCTCTCTCCAACTTGGGCTCATCTATTAGCATGCCAATAAGTTTCTTTTCTCCTTGTGGGATATTATCTTTATGGACTGCCCTTTGTGTATGGCCCTTCCTCCTTCCTCTGGCCATACAGCCTTCTCTCCATGCGTACTTTCTCCTTCCTTCCTAAGGAATTTCCCTAAACAATGAGTAGAAGCAGGAAGCCACTTACAGCTGCTTTTCCCTTCCCTTTCACTGAAACTCTTTACATGGTGACCTTGAAGTAGCTTTCCTTTCCCAGCTCAGGCTGCTAGTGGTGACTGATGGACCTTTGGAGGGGAGGGGAGAGACAAAGGCAAAGAGGAGGTGAAATTATAAACATGAAATAAAGAGAAGAAAAAAATCTGGTCCAGACTGAGGAATTCAGAGATGAAAAGAAAAACAAAAATCATAACCCCAAAAAAGCAAGGAACCCAGTTCACCTGTATGGGCTCAAATGTCTCTGAATAGCTACCCCACTGAGGTGTGATTGCTCTGTATTATGCTCTGTAGGTCAGAGTCACTGGGTGACTGAGGGCTTGCAGTAAGATGCCTGGGGCTTCCTCTTCCCACAAAAGCAGTAGGGAAAGAAACAAGGGTTTGTTTAAAAAAAAACCCAGAAAATTACAGTTTTTTTTTCTGCAGGCTTATCTTAAAACGTTACTCCTATCAGTATCGATGGAAGAGGCTTGAGTAAATTATGGCCATTTTAAGGAGTGCACACTTATCCAAAGGTGTTCAGCTTTGCTTTTTTGTTGAGTTCCTGCTGACAAAACTGCACTGTGTAATGGCTGAGTGTCAATCACCAGCGGACACTGTCGTGTTCAGTGGGAAGTACTGAGCAGCTCTGAGAGGGGGTCTTTAAAACACAAACAGCCTCAAGGAACAACCAGTGTGCAGTTCATTGTGTTTTGACTTTGCTTTTCAACATTGCTTTCTAATTCCATCCTCTAAGCTGCACTATTTAAAAACATGTTTAATAAAATATCTGTTTAAAGGTTATGGTAATAAGCACATTATAGTTTCAAAGCATGTCAAGTATTACTTTATAAGTCAAGTAGTTCACTGTGTCTTTGAGACACTAGGATATTACTTCCTTTAGACAGGTGAGGACAATGCTGACTAAATGACTTGCCAAAGTCCTCAGATTTGCCTGGCAGAACTGTCTTGTAAGCTTCCCTCATAATCGGTTCATCACCCTGGCATGAATATAATTAAACATAGTCTTTTCCATTTCACACAAACAATGTCATTTGAACTTTCCTGATTTCATAGCATTGGACTCATTCATCTTTTTTCAGTTCTACAATAACATGCTCTGCTGGGTCTGTGATGGCTCCCATCTCCTTCTGTGCAAGCAACTGCATTCTGGAAGCATGAGAGGAAGGAATGGTCCTTTTTGCCCCCCAAACCCACAGAGATACAAATCAACTGCACCAAAAAGTTTGCAAGTGAAGCGAAATACTTGAATTCCTCTTCCTTGTCTTTGCTGTTTGTCGACCTGACTCCATACTTGTTTGATTAATTTACTCTGGATTCTTGATTTGCCTGTTGCAAGTTCTAATTCTTCTATAAAGGAGCTATGACTGGCCCTGCTAAGCTCTTGCTGGAATGTCTGCAAGGCCCAGACCAGTACCCTGGATTTAAAAGCATGCAGGACAAGAGCTCTGATTGTCTTCCTGATCTTGAATACAATCCAAGGAGTTCACGTGCCTGTTACCAGTGTAAGAATTTGAGTTACTGAACTGGCTCCTTTTGAAATGCAAGGAACATTCATGTTTGCCATGAAGCACTCTCTTCTCTTCCCACCAAGGCTTGCATTTTTGAAACCCGCTTCATTATGCATGCTCTGTGGAGAACTCTTTAGAGAACAATTATGTTATCTAAGGTATAATGACAAATGCTGGATACAATAACTCCTAACTCACAAAAAGCACGAATGCCTCCTTTCTTGATGGCTTGTATTTCTTGCAGCTTTGCATCCAGATGGATTTCCTCATTGTCACTGCACATTAAATCCAAACCCATAGGGATTTTTTCATTAGACTCTTAACTCTTTGTGGGTCTGTTCAGCAGGTATTTCCCTCCTTCAGCTTTCCCAGTTCCAGCAGAGGTGTTTGCTCTTCATCAGTTCTGTTAATTCAGATGCCTTATGTGGGATCCAAACAAAACAATTTTTGCCCTTTCCATTCTAGCCAGTCTGCTCTCATGGTGATTCTGTTCTGAAACCAATGGTAAGCAGACTTCTCGACATTTTACAGAGATTAATGAATTTGTCTTCTCAATGTCCACCAGAAGCAAAAAGCTTTGTGCTAAAAAGGAAACTGGGAATCCAGAGATATTAATGGATTTGGTGAATTTTACAAGGGAGATAGTGGCACACATGTGGCAAGCTAAGCTCTGACTTAGCTCACATCCCTGTCCTCACATCAGGAGTCATCTTGTCAGGGAAAACTGCTGTTTCTGTTCTTAATGGTAAGTTTGTTATTTAACACAGAATACAGGCCATGTGGCTTCTTATAGAGGAAAAGAAGAAACCATCTGTCCATTCCTGAAGAAATGGATAATTTAAGACAATAACAAATACAGAGCAAAGAGGAGTCTTTGTATTTACAGGTGTCCAGAGAAACAAGGTCAGGCAAAAAAGTCCCAATACATGAGTTCACCTTGCGAGCTGACCCATAATAATGTGCAAAAACCCAGGTGCCCAGACAGTATGGAGAGATGCCTATATGGAAGATAGTGATTTACTAGTCCCTTATTCAGGATTGTATACATTGGACCAAGCATTACATGTAAGTGTAATACCTCCACCATGATATTTTTTATTGATGCTGAGGGTAAGGCTGAATCATGCTGTGCTGTCGCATCACTTGAGCTACTGGAAAGTAAGAGATTTCTCTCCCTCCCAGCGCATCAGGTTTGACCCAGGTAGATGTTCAAGTAAATCAAAAAAGCTTCTTGTAGTAATGCAGAGAAGCAGGTCAGTTGTTACTCATACATCACTGAATAGTTTTTACTCTCACTGATTTGAAAGTATTTTTTCACAAAAAGAGACTCTTGTGTTTCATCAGTTCTCAGCAACAGCCACTGTGTTGAGTACAATTTAGTACCCCATATAAGAAAGGAATGGGGGTTTGAAACTTACCTCCAGTTATAATCTGTTCTGACCTGTCAGTACATATTGTGATCCTCCTTATTCGTGCAAGTTTTCCTTTTTGAGGACTGAGGCAGGTTAGGAACACCACTGCTTTGCAAGAGGGCAGGGTTAGGCCCAAGTGATGAAGTCTACTTTGTGGTGATTTTAAAATGACCTTTTCAAATACATCTAATTAATTAAATTTATTTCAACTTATCCTGTATCACTGACTGAAGAACTTTATTTTTGCCGTGAAGGTGGGATATGTACTGAATAGTTTTTGCTGAAAGCTTTAACCAAATTTGGGCAAGATCACCTTCATTTTTTTTTGCTGGCACTTTTTTAACCTTCCAAATGTCCTCAGCTTTTAACTTTTTGTGACTGTCCTTTTCTAGGGCCTCCAAGAAATTCTTGATGTAGAGTGGCAGGTTCCTGTGTCATATGCTGGGCCTTCTTTGCAAAGACAGAAGTCTATCAAAATAAATTGAAACTTCACTGGATTAAAATGCAGAATTAAAAAATTAGCTTTGTAATGTTCAATTCCTTCTTAGCAATTGAACAAGCATGGAAAAGTAAAACTTCTCTATGCTCAGATTATAAAATAAGTGACACTTGCACTCCAGTCTCTACAGTGGACTATTCTTGCAGTAATGTATTCTTGTCAGATGCAGCATATTTAAATCGAGTCTGTTTTATATAGTAGTAAATCCTGAGTCTGTTAACTTTCCTGAAATGTGGCTATGGATGTAGGTATCCTCATTTGGAAATACCATTAAATTCGTTCTTCTGTTTTGACTGTCTCATTAAGATTTATCAAAAACAAATGAGGCCTCTGTTCAGAGGCAATTGCTTTATTTCCTATGCCAGAGGCAGCTTCTCTGATGTTAGATGAGGTCATTTAAGATGTTGTTCATACCATCATCCCACACAGCTTTGCTTGAGCAACTTCTGCAATATTAATCTCCTTTGGAATTCTGTCAACACTTAGGTTTCAGGTACTTTTAAACACAATGAATTCTTCCTCCATTTATGCAATTCCTGTACTGCTTCTTACACCAGGGATGCAAATCACCACCGCTCCCCACGATTTTCATGTTCTCCAAGTTTTCTAATTCTCCCACTAATTTGTTTTTCTCAGTTATTTTTGTTGGGAGTTTTGCTTAGCTTAGTCAACTTGCCAGACTTTATTGCAGCTTATTTTAGTGTCAGCCTGATCCAGATGGAGCTTTCATTTACTAGCTCTGCTGTCCAGCACAGTTAATTTCTCAACCACAGCCTACCCTGTTTTCAACTGAAATTATAGACTTTTTTTCCTGCAGCAAGTGCATCTTGCCATGAAGTACTGCTGTACTTTCCCTCCAGCTGCATTGTGGTTTGTCCTGAAGCCCTATCATTGCTCCCTCTAAAAAAAGCACAAGCAAACTGTGTTGTGGTCCTTGTGCCAGGGTGAGAAGCACAAAAAGCAAGTATCAACTTTCACTTTATGTTTTCCTTTAGTTTTTTCTCCCTGACGTTTCTTTGTTGTTCATTTTTTACCTTGTGTGGTGCTCAGTATTTTAGTTCTTCAAATGTGTCTCATGACAGGAATGAAAAATGTGTTTCCTGAGCAAGGCTGCTGCTGGAACCAGCTGTGCAGATATCGTCTAAACCAGTGATCACACCAGAGCAAGGCAAAAATATGACCCATCCTTCTCCTATTCATCCTACTTGCTCCATGGCCTTTGCAGGACAACTCGGGGAGGGGGGAAGTGAAAGGGGGATGATGCATAAGGAGTAGTCATGTTCCTGGCGTGACTTGTGGCCAGCTCCTGGCAGTCTGCTGTGTTGATCGTTGACACACAGCAGCGTGCACCCATCCACGACCCCCGCCTGTGCACAGCCGCCCGTCCCGCGGGAGCTGGCCGAGGTGCTGAAGCAGGATCGGGCGCTCTTTCCTCTCGGGGCTCCGGCGCGGCACCCCCTCGCGGGAAGGTCACCCCCCCTTTCCCTTTTCACTTCCCCTTGGGCACCTACAGGGGAGCCGTAGCTAGCAGGCATGACAAGCTGTGCCACCACGGTTCCATGCTGTACTGCCCAAATCTAATGTTATATTACTTACTGTCATAGAAAAGATACATCTGGGATACTACAGAAATGAAGGTATTGGCACTTTTCAGTCATATTTTCTTCACCCGTTTAGAGAGATTTTTTTATGCAGAAAATGAACAGGTGAATTATTAGATATTTTACTTGCAAATATTTCTCATAACTAGTTTTCAGACTTAGTGAAATGACAAGGCTGGGGAGGGGTGTTTTTCTTTGGTGTGTTTGGTTTGGTTGGGTTTTGTTGTTTTGGTTTTTTTTTCCTCTAAAAAGGATAAATCTTAAAAAAACATCTAGGTGTGTAGGGATATTCAAAATATGCAGCACCCTAAATGACTCTGAAACAGACTTAAGCAATTGCTTTCAGAAAACATTTATTATATATTTGATTACTCCCCCCCCCCCCCCCCCCCCCCCGTATTAGGAAACTGTGTACTAATATGAATCTATCTGTAGAAAGCAGAAACCTAACCGTAGAAAGTACTAACCTGGCTCTTCCCTTGCCCTGTGAAATACTCGTGCCATAACATCTAAGTAGAATGCTGTGACCTTGTAAGTGCTTAAGGTTACAAAACAATTACATAATACTTTGGAACAAGGACTTAGCATCCTAAGTATGTTGAATATTCAGAGGAATATTGATCCGTCATTCCTGTATGTGCTATATAACTAGGTTTTTCAATTTAAGAAGTTGAATGTCATCTTTCCAGCATTTGAGAGGTGGCTATTTAATACACTGATCTTGTATGGAGTTGTGATGGTGACAGAAAGGTGATGCAATGACCTCCTTGTCAAGCAGTGGTTCTAGTGGACTTAGAACACCTCTATTTCCCCCCCATCTTATTGCCCAATTACTTTAAAATACACCACCTGTGACCACAGTGCATCAGTAACAAAATGGGAAAAAGAAGCCTGACTCTGAGATTCTTCTGCTTTACTAATTGTATTTTCACTTGATAATAAAGAATGTACATGAGGGAGCTGTAATTTCTCCAGTTTAGCCAACAATTTTTTATTCTTGATGAGTGTATTTATTCAGCTATGATTCTGTCCTGAGCTTTTGTAATTTTATTTATTGCTATGCTTATTTGTAAAAATGAGAAAATCAATAGAGTATTGGGGGAAGGGAGGGAAAGGAAAAAAATCACTTGGAAGCACTACAATAAATTTACTGCAGGATAGGAAACTCCAGAGACAAAAAGTAGATAAATGCCTTATGATAAACACTGAAGGCAAAATCTGAATCACTCATTGATTCAGCATGTCTTTTCTTCGTTATTTATAGAGAGCCAAACAAATAAGATAAAGGGAAGAGAGAATCCCTGTAGCCTAATGAGAATTTTACAGTCACTATAAAGACCTACCTTCTGAGGACTGAACACAGTGATATGCTCTATAGATTTGTGTTTAATAATGGGCTACAGGGTGCTGTGGACTCATCTTGGCATTAGATTAGCTTAGCTGTTTTAGGAAACCTCACCAGTTGTAGCCTCAGCTAACTCCACCATCTTGGGTGGTTGAGGTTTTGATTTGTTTGGTTGTTTTTTAAGGATTTTTAAGCCTTATTTGTTCTAGAAATGGTGAGACCATGACATAGAATCCCCAATCTATATCCTTCCTATTAACTGGGTGTATTGATTATTTTAATGAAACAATAGAAAAGCACAGACCTCTATGAGGTATGATTACAAGTTTAATGGAAGTACATGGTGAGAAAGACCATGATGATTATCCCACTTAAAATAGGATCTTGGTTCTGAGTTTCAGTGACATGTTTTCCAGAAAGAAGAGGGATGTGAATGCCCCATTCCTTGATGAGACAATTTTAGTTAAAGTCTACATCTCTCTAAGGATGACAAATCCACAGGAAGTCAGTTTTGTTAGCTCTGCTAAACTAACAGTTACAGTACTCTCTGGGAAGATTGTGTGTGTGTTATTTTTGTCTGTTTTGTTAAGAGAGGAACTTGTGTGTTTTCATTTTTTAAGACTAGTTTGTCATTTAGGGGATCGTACTTTTCAAGAAGGCCAAAAGTCAATATTTATTTGTACAAATAGCTTTGCATTCCTTTTCACTGAGTTGGCATGTGTGGTCATTAAAGTAGTAGACAGTCCTTGGCCTGAATAGCTTGCAGACTGCAGGGACAGCCAGCCAAAGTAAAGAGGAAAAGATAGGCTCCAAGTTGTATAACCACTGTGGTAACTGGCAAAGTTTTGTCAGTGTTTTTTGTTTGGAATGGACCACTGCCAAGTTACAGTTTTTGCCTGTGAACAAAACAAGAAATGAAATTTTTTTTCCTGGCTGGTGCAGAAGTGGGACTTTCCAAGATGAAAAGGCTGAGAATACTTGACTGGAGTCCTCAATACTCTAAATCTTTTCTTAGCTCTTCTGTTGCTGTTTTGCTGGTTTCACTCCCTTGCAGTGCATTTTTTTTTCTCAGGTCCTCACAGAGTATCTCATAGGTGATTGAGAAGTTATGATGGGCACTGCTGAGCGACACCATCAAGCAAAAATGTCTTCCAATGCTGCCGTGCTGGCTTCACTGTGAACTGCTGTCTTCTCAGACGCCCTGGCCCAATGGAGTATAGGAGGAAGGCATATCAGTTTCTCTAGAAAGGCTACTGTTTTGCATGGAATAGTTGGTAACATTGAGAAAACCTCTTGGTCTCCCAAGGATTTCTTTTTTTTTCTTTATTCTTAACATACTCTTTTTCTCATTATCTGTGACTGGCTTTTATTTAATAAACTGTTACTAGTTTAGGGACTTGATCTAAAAGACTGCTTATTTTCCTTACTTATGCACCCTGATTCTACAGCTGAACCAAAGCTCTTACTTTCCACAAGATTTAAATTGGATTTTTATTCAACAGCCAAATAATTCAGAGGGTTTCTCTAATCTCTGCTACTCTGGCTCATTAAGTGCAAAAGAATTGTCACTTCCACTCACCCTCATTGAAAAAACAGCCTGTAGTAACTTTGCATATAGCTTGAAGGCTGCTTTTGTTCCCCAAAATTAGTTTACGTTTAGCTTATATTAGTTATTCCCCTAGACACCGTGTCCCAGACAGCCCAGTATTCAAGAGTCTTTGCAAATACAGAAGAATAACACCAAAGACTCTACAAAGACCTCATTGTAACACTAAAAGGATTTCCTGTGAATAAGAACTACACATGGACTTAACACTGCTGGGAGTGAGAACATACAAGGAGAAACCAACTACACAGTGAAGCCAAGACATTACTGCTTTTTAAGGATTTTCTTTGTAGATACGGAGAAGAGGTCTTTTCCTAAGGAGCTCATGATAATACAGTGTAGCCAAGAATACAAGGAACAGTGCTGTATAGAAGGAAAAGAGGGAGCCTTGAAGGAAGATAGGGAACTCTGAGCTTTCTCTGTCCTTCTGTTCTTTTCTACTCATTTAGATGAGGTGTGAATGTAACTGATAGTCAATGCACGCTGCCTCTTCTGCAGAAAGGGATTCCAGTGGGATATAATGATTTCTTAGTCCTACATTATGGTGCCAGTTCAAAGGAGTAGCAGAGCACAAAATAACACCCTTCTTAAGCCACATGCCATAGGATTGCTCATAGAGCAGATAACAGATACTGGTAAAGAATCTCTAACAACCATTGTTAGAACTGTATGGTAGGTTGTATGTGTTTCACACAGACTTCTTAAGAAATAAAAAAATGATAAATGGGAATGGAAGTAATGGAGGAAAACAGGAGTAGATGTTGATTTTGCTACATTAAATTTAAAAATGCCTTTCAAAAAAAAAAAGTAGAAAAGAAAAAGCCTTTTGTTTTTTCCTCATACGAATGTTCTCCTACCTTAGATAGCTTTAAATACACTCATGTTTGTATCAACACGTACTTCATTATTATCATGCATCAGTGCAAGATAGGATTAACTTCATAATAGGAAGTTACTTCATACTACTGAAAATACATACGAGACAGGAGGTTTTAGAGTCAGCCTTTCTCATATGGAATATTACTAAGCTTATGCAATTTTGGAAATAATTAATATTCAGTTTAATGTATCTCAGATGGTAGAGGAAGATTGACACTCTTCCTGTAGTATTTTAAGCATGAAATAAAAATTAGCATCTTATGCTGCATGCAATATAGGCTTAATTGCATAGTTCCATGAATAAAGTTAGCCAAGGGATGACTTCTTAATCAGAAAGTATCTAGGTCTAGTATCTACTTCTTCTCTTTGCAACAAAATATAACATGCTTTTGCTTCAGGCTGAAGAAGTAAACCTTCTTACCTTTTATCCTGTCTCTGACCACAAGCAGTGGGGAATGTTTAGGAGGAGGAGAACCACTACAGTCTCTCGTTTTTAACAGTGCGCAGCTCAGAGGCTCTGTGAAAGAGAGAGAAGTGCCCACTAACCTGGATTTTAACCACCTCCCCATTGCTAATGCCTCGGATCATCACCTCAGTTGTGTGTCTAAAACGCATTTTGCTGGAGCTAGCTGTGGAGGTGGCATTTTAGTATTTGTGCAGTGTAGAAGAGCAAGCTTTGTTACATGTGTCTGGATGAGGTATTTCTTCCAGGCTGCACTTTACCCAGTGCAGCCCAGTTTTCTGCAGTCTGAAGAAATTACCCTGGTACTTAGAAAGGAAGAGAAGCTCTGAGAATGCCCCCTTCTCTGTCAGATGAAGGGCAGGACTGTATGCCTTCTTCATATCTTGTCGTTCTTTTCTGTTTTATCTAGTGACACCTTGTTCATATTTTCTCTTCCCTAAAGCATTAGCCATGAATCTTGTAGCTGTTGGACCGACCCGATGACATGCTGAACCACACTGATGGAATCTTGTTCTTTCTCTTTCCTTGACCTTTCCACCTCCTTCCTCCATGCATTCAGCCTCTCATAAGAAAAACCAAAAGCTACTCATATTTATGTTTTCCAGCATGTGTCATGGAACATGTGTAATTGTATCTTCCCTATTCAAAGAAATCCTTTTCTTCAGACATTTTTCTCACAATAGATTTAATTCACTGACTTTCTCTCCATTTCATAGCCTTCAAAAGTGTGCTTAAGACACACAGAGACTAAAATTACCATATTTTGTACAATTCTCATTGCGTTTAGATTGGTTATCCTAAAGGAGATGTGCTATTTTCAAAAATCTGCTGTCTCTCTGGTTTTATAGTGCATTTTGTAGGCTGCTGATGCCTTTTAGGGGTTGCACATTCTGTTTTCATTGTATTTGTTTCTGTATGAGTGTGAAACACTATCTCATGGTTTGGGGTGCTTAAACCAAACTCCCAAAGGACTGTGTTCTTGGCAAATATTAGTACACAGCAATATATTGGTACACAGGAAGTCCAGTAATGTGGAGGACTGGAATCAATACACTTGAGCTAGAGAGAGTGTGGAGACAGTGTTCCCACGGGAGAATGGATAATTGGTCCATAAACTCTGAATATTCTTGAAAGATGCAGCAAGGCTGTGAGAGGCCCGAGGAAGCTCAAGCAAGCAAGATAAGAAGAAGCTGGAATTGACTGAGTTATGAGAACTGTGGACTGTTGGCAAGCTTTCGAGGTCAAGTTCCCACACCTGTGCTTAACCAATTATATGCTAGTTGCAGAGGGTCTTCAAGACATGCATCCAATCATAATATGCCAAATCACTGTAAGTGCATGTAAGAAATAGTATTTAAGGGGTTAAGGCTTTGTAATAAACGGCTTTTGTCTGATCATATTGATCTCTGACTGAGTCCATGTATTTTCTGCGGCAAGAGAGAAAAAGAGCATCTAACTTCTTCCTTCTGCCCCTGCACAGGAAAATCTGGCTCACTCAGTGTTCTTTCTTGTGCTTGAATGTTCATTTATTCAGTATGCCATCTGTTGGAACTTTGTTTCCTCCCAGCTGTTCCACACAAACCCCTTCATTGGATAAAATGAGCATCTTGCAGCAGGTGACTTGCTTTGCCATCTGTGCAACCTGTTCAGTGCAGGATATGTGAGCTCTGAAAGAAGAGACAAGAAGGCTGGGCCACTGTTTTATCCCTGTATTGTGAGGCCAAGTAGACAGTAAACATCACCTTAATTTTTCCAGAGGCGCACACAGCTTTTTCTTTGACTTACACAATTCATCTCTCTATTTTCCTTACAGACCCTCATTGCAGCTAGGGAGAGAAAACCACCCATCTTGCCTGTGCTCAGGAGTCTTTCAAACGAACCCCAAACTACCTGTTTCTGTAACCTGAAGTGACTCCAGAAAGAACAGAGTTTGCAGAGTTGCTCTCTGCTGCTCTCTGTACCAGGGATCAGCCCCTAAGATGTGCTTTAGCAGTCACAGTATATTCCTGCGTGTCAGGCAATTGCCTGCAAGTTGCAATAGCAGCCTCCATGCAGGCGGTTCCTGAAAGGTGAAGTGTTGGTCTCCCTGCGATAACTGTGGGTCTGATACTTACATTATTCCGTGCTCACTTTCGCAGGCCTTCACAGAAAGTCCCATTGGACTTGCACATCTTTAGTTTTGAAGGAGCTGGCGATGGAACCTGCCTCTTCATTGTGCCTGTGGGAACCTTTCCTGCACCGTGCTGCCGGGCGGGAACCAGTAAGTGCATCCATTTAATTTTGCTTTAGTTGTTAAAATAAATCAGCAAGGTAAATTAGACTTTTGAAAGAGCTCAAATGTTAATCTGAGGGTACTTGAGTGGAAGAACTGAAATGAGTGGGGACGCTTACATCCCTATAGCATTCCCCACTGCCTCTGTAAAAAGGTCCAGTGAACTCTAGGAAGTTCTTTTCTGACATAGTGGTGGCTTATGGTATTTCTCAGTTGTTGGGTTTGAAGTGCCAAACAAATCGGTTGTGGGATATGTTCTAGATGACAGTGAATACTTCAGAGATTTGAGTAGAGGTAATTCTTTCTGTATGTTTTTGTGCATTTAAAAGCAGGGAGGAGGAAGGAAGGGAAGGTTCCTCACATCACCCTCCGTCCTCTGTAAATGGTGCTTCATGTGCAAATGTTCCCTTGGTAATGCTGTGGTGAGAGCAAGCCCTCCAGCAGCAGGAGAGTGTTTTGGAGCTCTTAGGAAACTAGAAGTTATTTTGCTGCCCGCAGAATTGAGGCAGCACATCTCCTGTGAGCTCTGAAATAAGTTTGGGAAAGCTCCTTAGGTTACCAGTTGTCTGCAGGAAAGAAGTGCATTTGTTTGGTTATGTTAGAGAAGAGAGACCTTGGAGGTTAACAAGAGGTCAGCTTTAATTCTAAGTCAGTTCTTCATCTGGGTCTCACCAGACCCAGCAGACATTGGGTGGGACAGTGAGGGGGAAGAGGGAAAAGGCACAGGTTTTAACTCTGGTACGCCAGCTAAAATTGTGCAATGCCCCCGTTGTCCTGTGCTTACTATAATGTATTGTCTGCACGATATAAGAGCTCGTCCTGTTCATTTCTATTTTAGAGATGGAAACAACTAGTGCAGTTCTGCACTCTCGATTGGGATTTGCACTTTGTACTGACTCTTGCTGCCCCTGGTTGGGTTGTGCTGTTTGTGAGCTCCAGAGCGGAGCTCTTGAAGTGGCAAATTGCTTAAACCCAGAACTGAAATAGTTCCAAGTACTGTAAATGTCAAACCTTTTATGATAGGGAAGTCTATTAGTAATATTTTTAAAAGCTGTAATTGAAGTTTTCTCTTTTAATGCATGAAATGTGATTGTGATTAAGGGATCGTTGCACCTTTTGGGTGTTAGAAAGCATGAGGAGCAGCCAGTTGCAGTATCTGTAATCTCCAAGGAGCTCGTTCAGATCTCCTGGAGTTGCCTTACTGCTGTAAAGGAAAGCCTGGGTGCAAAACGTCCTTTTTGTTTCTTAGTTTTCTTTTTCTTAAGGAGCTGGAGTGACAGAGCAGAATGTTTGCAGTCTCGTTCTCATGGAGCTGCCTGTTTCTGTTGGAGATTTCTTTTGCCTTTCAAAATATCCATCAGTCGATGGGATTGCCTTTGAAATTTGAAATGTTTTCATTTATTTGTGGGGGGAAAAAAAGTATTGTAATGTTTACTTTGTAAGAGCTGCAAAGCAAAGTCCTTTAAATAAAGGCTGTCTCTTTAAAATGAGCCCCATCCATGGGTGCCCCTCCCTCGTTCTGTCTGCTGAAGCGCTCTGAAACTTTTCCTGTCAGTAAGATTTTTCTGGAGTGTTTCTGTCAGTGGAGGCAAAGTCTACATTTATCTTTGTAGAACCTTTGGGTTAGATTGCCCTGTCTGTAAGAGAGGTGATAAAGTGCGGAGGGAAAACGCTGAAAGCCTTGCATATTCTGTAACCAAACTCGATGCCAGAGAAGATGGTTTAAGCACTGTCCTTTGTTCTGTTTCGGCAGAAAGAAAGAGTGGAGATTGTGTGGTTGTTAAAGATACACACATGTTAACAAGTCCTAATAGAACCATTTTCTAAGTCCCTGTGGCAGGCAGTTGGAATTGGATGAGCTTTAAGTTCCTTCCAGCACGAGGCAGTCTGGGGTTCTGTGATTTGGGTTTGTTTCATTGACACCTCTGTCTGTGCTGAGTTTTAATTCTCAATGTGGCAGACCTTCTTCCAGTGTAAGCTCAGATTTAACCCTCTTCAGTGCCCAGTACATAAGGAAGTTTGTGCCAGCTTGTTTGAAAGGGTTTTTCTGTGGTTTTGAAGTTGGAGTCATGTTTCTGTTCTTTGATTGATGTCGCTCCCTGACGTGCTCAGTTACAACTCGAGTAGGTAGCAGCAGCCCTAAAGTACTTGTCTGGGTTGAGGTGCTTGCACAAACGCTGTGATTTGGGAAAGGGCAGAGAGATTCGGTTCTTCATAGCAAGGGCTTCATCTCCCATAGTGTAGGTGGAGTGGGGAAATGAGAGCTCTGGGGGGGTTGGAACTACAGGGATGTGTGGTGTAGTCCCAAGCAAGGTTTGTGAAGATGCTGTTGAGCGGCACTGAGCCCAGCTCTCTCTGCCTCCTGACCCCCTTTGCCTGGGGCAGATGGAGCAGGTTCAGGTTTAGAACCCCCAACCTTTGTGACTGTTCCCACATTGCAAACACTGGGGAAGAGGCACTTGGGTTTAGTTGCACTTCTTCATGTAGGTGTTTGTCAGATGAAGTTCATCGCCCCCGAGGGATTCCTTCTCCAAAAGCTTTTGTTGCTCTATGGAAACGGTTGAGAGAAGGTAGCCGCTCTCCAGCCTTGCTGCAGCAGCTCTAACAAACTGCAGCCATTCACAGCCCCTACAGGAGGGGAAATTCTCACCTGACAGAAACTGAAAATGCGATTGCTATTTCTATTCTGTCATTTTGGGTAAAAGCCTGGGGTTTTAGTTATATCCTTGCAACTTAAATGCCAACTTTCTGCAAGCCAGACGTGTATTGTTTGAGCATTATGAAAGGACAGAGAAAATCTTGTGTTTGAACATTGATGTGGCATTTGAAATTCATTCTAGTGCCATGTTTTATGACTCACACACGTATGCTGGAAAAGTGGGTTTGGCTATTTCTAGGCATTACAGTGCTGTCTCACCCTCTGATACCTGCCTGCCTTAGTACTCCAGGTGGGTGGTTCTGCTTTGTGGCGTTTCTTCTTGTCGGTGCTCAGGAGCAAAGTGTTCCAGGCAGAGCTGGGAGATGGGATGAGAAGTCTGCATGTGACCAGAGCTGGCCCTTCACTTGCAGGGGGGTGAATCTGGGTTGGACAAGTGAGGCAGATGGGGATCTCTAAGTTGCTCTGTGGTTGTATATGCTGAGTGATTCCATGTTGGTGCTTCCTTGTGTGTTATGTTCTGAAAATCTTGAGCAGGATAATCCAGCAGGGAGGAGCTGACAGTACTTGTAGGGAGCTGGATGGTCAGGATCATTTCAAGGGCTGCTTGTGGTGCCTGCAGCCTTTAGTTCTCATTTGGGTTACACCTTGCAAGATGAGATCTCAAGTGCCTGCAAGTACTTCTATAAGCAAATGAGACAGCAGGGCAGCTGGGGTTCTTCTTTTTGTAGTCTTTAAGGACTTGGATGTATTTCTTTTCATAAGCAGATGCAGTTTGATGACTGTTGTGATGGGGAAATTGCTTCTGCCAGGTTGGCAGTGGCCAGCAAGGTCACAGTCACTGCAAGCACGACAGTGAAGAGGGCTGGAAAAGTGCAAAGCTTCAGCATAATGGAAGAACCAGCAGTGAGGATTCTCATCCCAAGGGCTGCTGGCCCAAGGCTGTTGCCAGCGCCAGCCAGGTGGTGAAAGGCTGGTGCAAGGTGTGTGTTTGGGATCCCCATGAAGGGCTGCAAGGAACCTTTTGTGTGCAGGGTGTTCTGCTCCTGTAAAACACCAACTGCTGGCTTGAAATGTCTCAGAATGAGGGAATCTCTACAGAGCAGGCCTGTGATGGTGAGGAAATGAAGGTGCAAGGTGATGAAGCTGTCCCAAGAAGAGGCTGGCATTTCTCTACCCAGTGATGATTGATGGTGTTTTCATTTCCCCTCCGCACTGGAAGCAGAATGGGAAGCAACCAGGAGGGCGAGGAGGATGGGTGAGAAGTGCAAGGAAAGCAGGATACTGCTGATAGCACAGGGGCTCCTAACCTTTGCCAGAGCTTCCATCTGCATTGAAGGAGTGGAGCAGGACAACGCTGAGGGTGGATAAGGCAGCTTTTTGGGTTGCTTTGTAAGTGTTTGCAGGAAGGGGCAGCACCTCTGTTGGCTCCCACCTCAGCACCTCTCTAATGGAGGTACCTGCTCCTGGAAGCAGAGGAAGGCAGCCTCAGGCTCAGGCTGTAGGAGTGCTTGGGGCTGGATGAAATGAAAATAAAAGAGCCGATGCTGCCCACGGGCACCACGGCCGTTGCTCCAAACATCCCTATGGCACATCCATCCCCCTGAGTCCGAGCTTGGTCCTCTCGTTCCCACAGGACAGGCACCTCCACGGGTGCCCTTTTCTATTCCCCTGGGATGGTTTCTCCCGTTGGTTTGATTTAGCCTCTCAGTTTTATCCTCGCTCTTCACTTATTGCTTCTCCAAAACCTCTGCAATGGTTTTACTCTCCCGTTACTGTCAAGTTGTTTTGATGGTGGCAGGAGTTTGAAGCCTGAAAGCACAGTTTTAGCAGGAGCCTTCTGTTGGGGAATGAGGTGGAAATCTGCAGATGACCTGCTCGGGGCTATTGGAGTCCTCGGCCTTGCGGCCATCGCGTGGTACGGGGACATCTACCAGTGCATGGAGGGATACGTAGACATGGCGACCATGGTGATCATGAGCGATGCCTGAGGTCTGCTTTGGAGACCTGGGACCACTAGGCAAGCCCTGGGGGTGCCTGGAAGCCCCTTAAGGGGAACTGGGAGCATGCCAGAGCCTTGTGAAGGCAACGAGGTAGCCCCTGGGGGATACTGGGAACCCCTGGGGGATACTGGGAACCTGTGGGGGTCAACTGGGAGTAACAGGGAGCCCCTCAAAAGACTCTGGGAGTAATTAGGACCCCCAAAATGTTCTGAGAACCTTTCTGGGGGAAACTGAGAGTCACTGGGTCTGCGCTTTGTTGTTTCAGAAGATGGTTTTTACACAACTTTGACCAGTGTGAGCGCATCCTGGCGTGCGTTTTGCCCTCTTAAAGCCGAAGAGTCTGGGGAGGGGGAATTTTTGCCGTGGTGAACGCCGAGACTCCATTGGACTGATTTTGGTGCTCAGGCACTGGACAGGAATGGGGAATAGTGCAGGGGTGAGGATTTCAGTGTCAGCGCCACTGCCAGCCCCTGCCCCCAGTAAGAATGGGAAACCCAAAGACTTGAGAGTGATAGAGTTTATTGACTGACGTCCAGGGGCGTAGTACTGATAACCCCAGTACTCACCAATAACGTGTGATGGTATAATAATAATAAATAATAATAACAGCTGGAGGTCAACGTAATACTAATCTTAATAACAAGAATTCTGTCTAACATACAATAATCCTATTACTATCTCCTAAGGTATACCTAAATCCTATCGCTACTAATAACAACAACTAACAATAACAACACCTAAAGGATAATGGAAAACTGAGCTGGACTAACAGGAACGATAGCATCAACAAGAATAACAATAAGAAGAACTAGGGAAATAAGGATGGGAGGGGACCTAAGACTACCAGGAGGCTGCTGCCCTCAGGTGGTATTTCAGTGCTGGTGGAGGAGCTCAGCGCAGGAGTGGGGTGTTTTTTCTGGCGGCGGTGGACCTTGAGATGGGAGTTCCTGCCCCGAGCGGTGTTAAAGAGCCTGGAAATTGGAAAACACGCAGGGATTTGTAATTCCTCTTGACAATTCCACCATCAGCCTCAAGCCAAGCTGCCGAGTTTCTGTTGCTGGGGATTTGGGCAGGTGAGCGTTTAAACAAAGCGCATGGAGGGGGTGGAAGGTGGTTGGGAAGGCATGGGAAGGCCGAGGGGAATCCTGAGCTCCGCCTCCCCACTCAGGAAGTTTCCATTTTAGCCCAAATCAGCTCGTTTCCAGAAGCAGCTAAATCCAGAGTCACCTGTGGCATTGGGGGCAGGCAAATCCACTCCCGTCACTGCCGCCGCTGGGCTGGTGTGGAGCCTGGCGCCGGTTCTGCCCCTTTGGTGGTAGGTTCTGATGGGGCAGAACACGGCGCCTCGTCCTGGGGCTGCAAACGGTCTGTAAACCAGAGAGAGTTTATTGCTATATTCCTTCTTGTTCTTTCTCTTCCCAACAGGTGGAGAGCTGAAGGGGAAATGGATCTTCAGATCTCTGGGAAGGGCCCGTGCACATGGGACCGTGTTCCATCCAGCACAAACGCAGCTGTCAAGCCGAGCCTGCCCTGGTGAGATCCTCTGAACACCAGTGAGCCCAAATGCTTTAATGGGATGGTGAGGACAGGCAGCTCAGCAGAAAATTGGGGTAATTTTGAGCGGCGGGAGTGGAGTCGCCCTTTGCTGCCCCAGAGTTGCAAGTGGGGAATAACTGAGCACCTTGTGTTCAGGCTCCTCCAGCTCCTCTAGCAGCCTTTTGGTCTTTCCTCCCCTGATCACAACGGTTTTGTGGCCGAGTCTGATCTTCTTCTTCCAGGTAAAATAATATTCCACGCACTGCGCTACGGTCTTAGTTGGAATCTGTTGTGAGCAGAAGAGAAGCAGTCTGTGAGGGCGATGCCGGAGGCAAACCCTGAAGGCACACACGTACAACAAATGCATCCAGCGGCTTTACCTCCTGCTGCAGTTTGTGGAAATCGGTGTTGTGTTTGCGGAAGGCGATGTCAAAGAGCTGCTGCTCCAGGGGGGTCCACGTGTCCATACCTGGGAAGGATCCCCAAGGTGTGAAAGAGGAGATGAGCGCAGGCAGAGAGATGTCAGCACAGCTCCTCGGTGCCCTATTGACATCTCTGCTCCTTCAGAGAGCAGCTGTGCAAGGCCAGAGCCCCACGCTGGAGGTTACCTGTATAATGGTAGCCAGCCAGCGGATGGTCTTGATTTGGCTGGGGACCCCCCTGGCGCAGCAGCTCCAGAGCCTCCTGTGGAAGTGAGTGGAAAAAGACATTGCTCAGCCCGGTCAGCGCTTGGTGAGAGCGCTCCAGGATCTCCTGGGCTGCGGGAAGGTGTGGGAATGATTCCCATGCCGAGGCAGGTCCGTGCTCCACCGGCCCTTAACGCGGCTGTGGCACCGAGAACCGGTCCCTTGAGCTAAGAGCCCAGATTGCAGCGCATGGAGCAGAGACCTGGGAGCGCCTCCAGCTCGCCCCAGGGACACAAAGGCCGTCCCAGAGCGTCGTTAATGACGCCCCAAGAGCCGCTCTTACCAGGACGTTGCCGCGCGCCTCGTGCAGGCAGTGCATTGCACGCTCTAAGGTGGTCTTGGCGCGCGGCACGTCGCTGGACCTCGCTAGGTTGAGGAGCTCGGTCACTGCAAGCAGAGCGGGAAGAGAAAGTCAAGGTTCTGTGCAACCAAGGGGGTGACGGGAGGAACATCTCGGGGGTTCTTTGGAAGAAAAGCGTTAAAGAAACCTCGATCCGGTGTTGAAGGGTCCCAGACGAGCCAGGCTTTGTCCTCTTCCTCCTCCATTGGCAAGCGGGAGGGATCCCGAAACTCTGGGATCTCTGCCTGATACTGGGCGCCGATGTTAATGTGCCTGCAGTAAGGAGAAAGAGGAGGTGAGGAAGGCGAGAGGTGAAGAGATGCATCACTGTCCTCAAACCCTGAGCGGAGGCAGGAGCTTCGCTTTGAGCCTAAGAGTGAGCGGGGAAAGAAGAGCTGAGGCCACGAGCGTGGATGGAAAAGGACATCTGGGAATGGTTTTTGCAGTGCTCGGCTCGGGACCAAAGCTGGGATTGCACCGCAACGGCCCCGGGTGTTTGGAGGCAACGTCATTGTGGGCGGTGGGCACCGAGAGCCCTGCCCGGCCCGTGGCACTTGCAGCGACCACACGCTGACCCCACAGCAGTGGTTCCCTCAGCGCCCCTTTCCCTAAGGTTTGTGGTATTCCTGGTGCGGTCCAATCACTCACGGCCCAGTGCTGGTGACATCTTCCATCAGGCAGAGCCCAGAGTCTGCGGAGTCCATCCCACCTGGAAGAGAGGAAAACCCGCTCAACATTGCAGTCCTTCTGCCAAGACGGGCCTTGAGCCTTCAGCACATCCTCACCGCTGCAAATCACCAGCTGCCACCCCAAATTTCCCTCCTTTCACCCTTTGTGCTTGGAAGCTTCAGGAGATGGACCCCATGGATGTCCCCCCCTCGGGGGACACGACCACAGGTCTGTGGAGCCCCCTCCCGTCCTACTACCCGTTGAGTGCAGGCATGAGGGTTTTCGTACCTAACACAGCCCCAAAGAGCTGGATGGAATCGCTCGTGGCTTTGGAGGAGGAAGAGGAAGGCTGTTCTTATGGTCACTGGGGCTCTTTCTCACACAGGACACCTAGACAAAACAAATCCAAATAAACCATTGAATCCCTGCTCATGGCAGGAAAGGAGTGGAACAACTTGGAGGTGCCTGCGAACACAGAGAAGCAAGCTTGGGATGGCCTCTGAGTGCTGGAAGCATAATAAACCCAGTCGATTCTTTCCTGTGAGGGTGGTGAGGCACTGGAATGGGTTGCCCAGGGAAGCTGTGAATGCTCCATCCCTGGCGGTGTTCAGGGGCAGCTTGGGCAGAGCCTCGGGTGACCTGGTTTAGTGTGAGGTGTCCCTGCCCATGGCAGGGGACTTGGAACTGGATGAGCTTAAGGTCCTTTCCAACCCTATTCTGTGACTCTATGAAATTCTGAAATGGCCTAGGAATTCCTCAAGTGGCACTGGAAAAGTCCAAGCGCCCAGGAAAATGCCATGTTTTTCCCTAGGTTTCGTGCCCATCCTGCATCCTTGTGTCCATGCGCCCAGCGTCTCCTTTCTCAGCGCCTCCGTTACTGTAGAAAGTACCAGCAAGTCCCTGTCAGTGGGTGATTTGGGTGTGATTTGGGGGATTGGGGATCATGGAACGGTTTGGGTTGGAAGGGACCTTAGAGCTCATCCAGTTGCAAGCAGGAGGCAGGGACACCTTCCACTAGTGCAGGGATGGGGCAGGCCCAGCTTCTGCGTTCAACCCGTTTTGGTGTCCCGCCAGCCTCCCAGGGAAGAACTTCTGCCTCAGGTTTCACCTCAGTGTCCCCTCTGGCAGGTTAAAGCCATTCCCCCCTGTCCCCTCCCCACAGGCCCTTGCTCTCCCTAAAAGAGTCAAGGCAGATGCCAGGGTTTCAGGCCCCGGAGCTCTTGGCTGCGGCTGAGCCAGCGGCACTTGCACGGCGCTGACCAATGCAGCGGCTCCGGTGAGGCTGCTTGAGGTGTTCTGGGTCATTCCTGTAAGCCCCGAAGGATGGGATCGGCACCCACCTCTTTCTGCTCTCTCGCAGGGCAGCTTCTCTTGTCTCTCGCCCTGGCAGCTTGTGCTCTGCAGGGCATTTATAGTCTCCCGTTGCCAGGTGACGGGTTCTGTTGTGTTCCGTTGGGTTCCGTGAGAGTTCGGTTCCGTTGGGTTCTATGGGGTTTCATGGGGGTTCCATGAGGTTCCATAGAGCTTCCGTGAGAGTTCCCCTGGGTTCTATGGAGGTTCAGTGGGGTTCTGTGGGGGTTCCGCTGGGTTCCGTGTCCTCGAGCACTCGGACATGGTGAACGCTGATGCACAAACTTTAAGTCCTTTCCCGTTGGTTCCCCATGAATGGGGATGACAAGCACTGCTGCAGCAAGTAAAGCTCCTCTGAGCACGATGGGAGCTAGCGAGAGCCCCGAACAGGAATCTTGCTCACACTGACTCCTTACTCTTGGTTTTCCATCCCACGGTGCTCAGGTGCAGGAATAAGCAGCGAAGGATTGTGCGTCCACTGTGTCCCCACGTGCCACACCATGTCCCCATGGTCCCATTGTCCCTGTGCTCATCATGGGTGATACCTGAGATACCGTTTGGAGAGCTGGGAGCAATAGGGAGCCCCTGGGGGATACTGGGAACCCCTGAGGGCAACCCAAAACCTGTGGGGTTCAACTTGGCGCAACTTGGAGCCCCTCGAGAGCCTCTGGGTGTAACTGGGAGTAACTGGGAACCCCCAGATGTACTGAGAAGCTTTCTGGGGGCAACTGAGAGTAACTGGGAACCCCCTGAGAATCTCTGGGTGCCACTGGGGGCTACTGGGAACCCCTGATGGCAACCCAGAACCCTGCTGGGGGCAACTGGGCTTAAGTGAGAACCCTTCTAAGGGACCCTGAGGGCAAGTGGAGTAGTTGGGAACACCTCAAGAGCCTTTGGGAGTCCCTGGAAGCTCCTGGGGGTAACTGGAAATCTCTTTGGATGCTGTCCTTGGTGACGCTTTGGGTTTCTTTACATGAAATCCTTTTAAATGTTTGTCTAAGGCTAGAAATCACAGCAGTTTACAATATTTGTGTCTTTTGCAGTTTGAAAACTGAGGCAAAAGATGAGTAGGGGTGATCATGGTCTTGCTGTGGTTTCTACTGACCCCTGTTTGCTAATGATACATTTTATTAGTGCCAGTTAGAATACAGTTGGTCTGTTAGGTTTAGAGCAAAGATGTTAATAATGTTTTCAACCTTAACACAGTGAATATCATGCAAATCACTATGCTTACACTTCAAAATACAGGGTCACTTCAATCTATGCTGTTTCTGTGATTTGTGAGCTTGGTGCAGTGTTTTATTAGAATACCATTCAGAAACCATTTTGTCATCCAGGATGCATTATTTTCTCTTTCAGGGGATAAACTTCAGTCAGAGGAGCATCCTTTGCACCAAGGACTACTTAAAAAACCCAAACAAGCAAGCAGTAAATAACCCAAATAATAGTTACGGAGTCCAGTAGTCTTCTCTTTGCTTCAGCAGGTCTGTGACCAAAGCAAACACCAAAGAAAGGAAAAAATAAAATGTAGCTCTCTCTACTCACATATTCATGAAGTTGAGCAGTAATATAAGAGGATGAGGACTGGGTCCACATCTTACATCAGTCAACACAGTGCAGTTTTTGCCACTTAATGCATATGTAACATGAAAATTATGCCCATAGATTCTGGGGCTTAAAATAAATGAGAAGTCCTATTTTTACTTAAAAAAAATAAATAATTTACTATAAAATATTAATTCAGTTGTTAAATCTTCCTAATAAAATAGGATTTAGCTCATATCTGGTGTTTCTTTCCCAAAAGACTACATTGTTTTTATGGGTACTAGAGGGAGGTGCCATTGCCCCTGACAGCTAATCTGTTAATGGTTTTAAGGACCGGAGGAAAGCATTAGGCTATTTCAAAGTCCCGGACCTAGTTGTCAGCTGTTGTAAATTGGCATAAGCTGAGTTATTTTCGTACAGTGATGTCTGATCTATGGGTTCTATGTTTAGGACTGTCTACGCAGTTCTACTGCTTAGAAATGTTTCAGTTATTGTATTTTCCAGTTTCAGGTGTAGTTCATGGCTTTCATATGAAATGCATTTAGCTGGGAAGCAGGCTACATTCTGGCACCTTCTGTCACCTCTTGGCATACCCTTATGGGGATTGTGCTAGGTATACTGTCCCTCTGGTTCACGCTCCCTCCATGGACCATGATCTCCCAGGCACAGTGTATACTTTTAGATTAAGTATACTTTTTAGATTTAGTTATTTTAGGCCTAAGTGTGTTTAAGTGTGCACCTTGTGTTCATTAGACTGGGATGACCCAGAAACACGCCCTTGTGGCAAAGAAGCCAACAACTTCCTGGACTGCACAAGAAGAAGCAATGCCAGCAGCTCAGGGCAGGTGATCTTCCCATCTACTCAGCACCAGTGAGGCCACATCTGGTGTGCTGTATCAAGGTCTGGGCTTCCCAGTACGAGACATGGACTTACTGGAGAGAGTCCAGCAAAGGACTATGAGGGTGATTAAGGGATTGGAGCATCTGTCATAGGAGGAGAAGCCAAGAGAGCTGGGACTGCAGCTTGGAGATGAGGAAGCTCAGAAGGACCTTATTATGTGTGAATGTACTTCCCTGATGGAAAAGTAAAGAAGACAGAGCCAGACTCTTCTTAGTGGCGCCAGTGACAGCACAAGAGGCAATGGGCACAAACTGAAATACGGGAGATTCTATTCAAGCATAAGAAGAAACTTTTTTATTGTGAGGGTGGTCAGAGGTGGAACAGGTTGCTCAGAGAGACTGCAGAGTCTCTGTCCTTGGAGATACTCAAAACCCAACTGGAAGCAGCCTGCTTTAGCTGATCCTGCTCTGAACAGGGGGTGGGACTGGCAGATCTACAGAGGTGTCTTCCCACCTCAGCTGTGCTGTGAAGAGACCTCAGACCCTGCCACTTGAAGTTTGTTGCAAATGCAATACTAGATCTCTGGCATCTTATCTGCTCTCATGCCCATCTGCTAGAATGGCATTATGCCCACTCAGAAGGTGCTATGCCAGTTTCAACAAGACACAGGTGCCAACCAAACATAGATTTAGAAAAATACCCTGCATAAGATCCTCCTGGTAGTAAGTAATGCCAAATTAGGCCCACATGCTTCATTATGAGGGATCACATCTGTTGAGGCTTGTGGGCATTGTACCATCAATTACAGCCTTTATCCTCTCTTTCTCTTTCCTGAAATCTTTAGTGAATGGAAAGCAAAATTTATGAGCCAATCAAATGCCTTGAGAATATCTGGGGTTTTCCCATGTCATCTCTGCCTTGAAATCTCAAATTTCAAGCTGTTTGTGTTTCTATCCCTTGGTTAGACGTACTTCAGTATACACTACATTTGTTTGTGAATGCAACAAAAGAAAAGACACTGAAAAATACATTCTTTTGTGTCATTTAATACCACGAGAGAAGGATTATGTGCAATTCGTTTGATACCTGTTTGTCCTGAAGAACTATTTGGACTGGTACCTTCATTTAGTAGAGTAAAAATCACTATTTGGTTATTAACACAATTTATTGAATCGTGTTTTCAGGTTTCACTCAGGCACCCAAGAGATCACAAGCTTCAATCTGTTGGTCACCATGTTACCTGCTTTATGTTGTCTGCTGTTGTGTGTGAGACCTGAAGAAGTTACATTACTCAACACACTCTGAGAAGAACTGATGACCCAGGAAGAACTATTAAGCCCTCTTGCTTCAAAAAAATTGAGCCTGTGTAGGTAAAGATGGGTGACAAAGTGCTGACTTTGTGCTGCCTCGCTCACTTGGAAGTAATTATTTGTGCTGGCCGTAGTCCATAAGATATGTCCTTCATGTTGCACAGGTTCACCTGGGAGTTTGCTATGCCGGGAAGACATCTCCTGAGTCTTCTCACTGTTGGCTCTGAGTTACCTTGATATCTGCTCAGTGGGCTTCCTTCGGGATCTCTTCAAACTAGAGCATGGGATTTAACATGAATGAAATAATTTAAGCAGGACTCTGTAATGCTAGGGTGGGGTGAAGAACACCAAGAAACTGTCTAGAGCAGAGCAGTCTAGATAATATGATAAGAACTAAGTGTGTGGACCCTCTGTAGTGTTTCATGATTTACCTTAGGGTGTAGCCGAGGGGATGGGGGCACTGCTTTGTACCTGTCTACACCTCATACTTACCCTGATGAGAATTAGCTTGCATTAATTGGCAGTTAGCTTAATTCGAGTTATGACAGTCATAAAAGCACAAGCCCAAACAAAGCCCTGTGATCTGTCAGTGTGTGCTCGTTCCTAGTTCAGCCAGGAAGCTCGCAAGGAAACGCAACTCTGCCTCCCACCTGTGCCTGCAGAAGCAGTGTGGGGGGCTGGCTGGAGGTTTGGGTGCTGAGCTCTGACTGCGTTGTTCTTACCGTGCCTCATGCTGCTTTGGCTGGTGGGCAAACCAGCTGTAGCACATGCCAGTGATATAAAGCATCATAATTTTGATGGTGTTTATTCCACAGTTACATCATTAAGAGAAAAATGTTTTAAAATACTGGCAAGTCCAACAAACTGAATTTTATTATCATAATGATACAAATATTGATATCCGAACAGTCTATTATTTATGCACCATTAGGTATTCTGCTCATGGCCTTTTCCCACATCTTTCCATCTGAACCTGGAGAACATGTGTTGTCATATGGCTCGCCTATTCTTTAAGAGTTAAAACAGTAACGATAGCACAGCAGGGTCTTGTCCATAAACAATGGAAACATTGCTCTAAATTCAGTACTATTTCTGTTTTTATTATGTGATTGCTTCTTTGTTGTTAATCACTTGCCCTACTTAATTCATTCATTATACTCAAAAGCTTTGAGATTAAACCCCCAGGCAGGATAGCTTCATATGAATCCTTTCTTTTTTATCTGTTCCAAGTTAGATTAAGTCTAGGTCCTGTTTAATGAGGTGCCACTTGCTGGCTTTTCATGCCGAAAGAATTCCTCATACTCAGCGGTATGTATATACCACATAAATTATAAAATATTTTACATTTTTTCTGAATTTCTAACTAATACGTCCTGCAGAAAACACTGTTATTACAAGTTCCCTAGGACATGGGTGGTTGGCTACTTCTGATTTTGATTTTCCTTTAGTGATGAATCTTGTCCTTCAATTTTCAATTACTTAATTTATTTTTTATTTAAATTATTTCATAGTCATTTTATAGCATGCCCATGGCTGGTAATTCTTCAGTGTTCATGACCCCGTAGAGCCAATGTGGCTTAGGCATGGCAAGTTTATGGTCAGCAATAGCTCAGGGAGTGTGATGGGCCTCTCACTTCAGTCTGAGTGATGAAGTACTTTACATGACCATGCTGACTGTGGTCAGGCTTCAGCATGGGTCTAAGGCTGGAATTTGTACCTTTGTATCTTCACTGAATTTTCTTTGTGGCACTGTTGTTGGGCTTCCTTATAGCCTCTGTCCTGTGGTTAAAAAACCTTGTTCCCTATTGGCAGATTCCTTATACTAATGGTGGTGCTTCTGCATTCATGGAACTACTTGTACTGATCCAACTTTGGCGATGCCACGCTGGACCCATAGCCATGTTTTTGGCTTTTGCACATTCTTTCCCACACCAAATAACTGTTCGGTTGAAAATGCCATGCACAGTTCAACATCATCCTCTTTGTGTATGTGTACTACACTGCCAAATCCCACCTTTCTGAAAACTGGGGACATATCTCTTCTCACATGTTTTTATTTTGAGGCAGGGAATCAGAAAACAAAACTAGAGTCGAGCTGTTTTTGTAAAAGCCTGCTGCAGGTAAGTGCTAGGTTATATTAGCAATGAAACAGCAGCTTTCTCCTGCTGAGGGAAAGTGACCACAAATAGCCTCTATCATGAAATGGCTTCTAAAAACCTTTCATTTTTTCAGAATTTAGGGCTGAATGCCTTGCAGAAATGGAAGGCAGCAATGATGTCCATCCAGGACAGATCACTTTCCATGGTCTCTGGAGACTTCTTCTCACTTTTGCCTGCTGAGTTCAGAGCTTGGTTACCTTACTCCAAAATAAAGCTCCTTTTGAAAGGTTATTCTAGTTATGTTAGTTATGCTGAACTAAGCCTTAGTTATGCTGAACTAGTTATTTTGAATTAAGCCAAATTAGGCAGTGGGGGTTTATGTACTTTCTGAATGTTTCTGTGCATTTCTAGGGAAGGTATATTGTAATCCTCAACCTGGGTTTCTAGCACTTCTTGAACAGTTCCTTTGGACTAATGTAGTCAGTCATACAAGGTCTTGGCTTTAGATCCTTCTTCAGTACTGGTTAACTCTGTTCTGCTGTGAAGCTTTTGCAAGAACTCTTCCAATACCTGTGTGTAAGTGAAAATTGTGGCACACTCTGTGTGCCTCCTGGGTTCTTCCATCTTATTGTCATCCTTGATGCAAGGTTTTTTGAGTATTTCACCTTTTGATTAGTTCTGCAGGTAGGGAATGCTTTTATTGTAACCAGTATTACTGCTGGTATTCAAAGTTAGAATCAACATAAAGCTTTATATAGAAGACTGATATTCAAGAGAAAGAGGAGAAGGACATAGGTTTGGGTTTTTTTTTTCAGTTCTTGACGTGTAAGTGACCAATTTTGAGAACACTGATATATGCTTAGATGGGAGAGAATGGAAGAATAGAGTTTGACTGCGCCTAAATATTTGATGTAAGCAATAGTCTACAATTCGTTCTTTCTTCTGAAGGAGTCACCAGTCAAAAGGAGTCAATACTAATCACAGTAAAATGGATATTTGACTAAGACAGAATAGTAGACTTAAGCACATTTTTTCTAATGCTTCACAGAATCCAGGGCTGCAAAATCCTTAATGTTAATTTTTTATATATATGAAGAATATGCAGAAGCAGATGGCTCAACATAGGTAAAAATTGAACAATTTTACTTTTCTAAAATACCTATAGATATTCAAGCATTATGAATGCAAGTACTGGTACATAAATATCATCTCCTAATAGGTGATCGACTGTCCTCCACTTTGTGAATCAATAAAAAAGCCCTTCTCTGTTCATGTCCTTTTAAAAAGTTCAAAGAAAAAAATCATATTAACTAGTTGTTTTCCTTCCTTCTGCCCTCCATTGCTGGTTGTACCACTTATCACCTGTGAGACATCTAGACCTGGAATGGAAATAACAAAGGATATTGCAGTGCTTTCAGTTCAAGGGACTGGTGATGCTCCACAGCAGGCTTGCCCCCCACAGCCAGCTTTAGAGAAGAGATCGGTAGCTTTTCAACTGCATAGTGTGATGTTATCAAATATTTTGAACCGTAATCTTGCAATTACTATTAATATTGTATTAAAAGATTATTTAATGAAGGAGATCATGCAGAGAACAAGCAATATAATGGCTCCAAGCAGCTTGCCTCCCACATACCTGGAAAAACTCTCTACTGCTACAGAGGGAGGAAGAACAGTTAGTGCCAGTTCTAAACAATAGGTTTCACACTATATCTGTTAAGACCTGTTGCTTTTGGCAACAAAAACTGACTCAAAGGCATGAATTTAAATTTTTAAAAGTGGTGCTTGGTGATTAAAGACAAACATGGAATATTCTGGTTTCTGCTGTGTATTGTTTAGTATTCAAAGGCAGCTGTGGAGGTGTTGGCTGTCTGGGCATTCCTTTCCATTATGTATTGTTTAACCTCTGCATGCATCTCAGGGCTGGATGATGTTCTGACAGAAGTGTGGGTAATTCAGAAGCAGATGCAATTGCTCTGGTGTAAAACTTGTTGGAGAAGAAGCAAAGGCTTTACTTCTGCATTAGAAATGCATTTCATATTGTAATTTTATGTGTCTGTTGGTTTAGTGCTCAGTTGGCAGGACCCTAATATAGCATATCTCACTTTGGTATCTATGACGATGGCTGCCTGGCATTTCCTGAAGCCTTCACTTCATGTTATCTGTTTTCCTCTGTGCAACACAGTGCAAGCTGAGTGAAGTCTGATGATGTTAATGTGTGGCTAAATCCAGACAAGCCAGTAGTTGCACAGTGAGCTCTAGATCACAGACACTTTCAGGAATTGGTTCACATTAAAGAACACATGAAACATGGACACATTATAAATGAAGTAACACTCCTGCACCAATAAAAAATAATAATGAAAAGTTTACTAGATCTGGTAAAGTTACATCTCTGACAGTCTAAGGACACAGATAGGGCAAGCTTTGTAGGAAGACAACTATTTTATTTTATTTTATTTATCTATTTTTAATCCTCCAGCACAGCAAAAATGGACAAGTGTTCCATGCAGTCTTCCTTGTGTCATGCTTTGTGGATGTACTGAAGGAAAATCCTCCATGCTGTTCCATCCTCCAATGAAACAGGTATTAGAATGTTCCACCATGTTTCTGGCTTAGCAAAAACATTACACAGGGCTGTGCTTGAAATGTGGCGTTGTGCTCTAACACCACAGGTCAGGGTTTTTCTGTAAACTAAAGAATGCCACAGTCTGTGACAATGTGGACACTTTCATACATTGATTGAATTCCTGCTATCTGGCATTTTAGTACCTCACTCTATAAAGCCCAATCAGATAGCTGCAAAACAGGGCCGTAAGAATAGAGATGAGAGTCTTTCTAGCTTTGGATATCCATCCCTTTGTGTTTTACACACTTGGGCTTTGAATAATTAATATCTGGATTTTCTCCTTAACAGTTGCAGGTTGCTCTGTCCTGACTTTGTTTTTTCATTACATGACAGAATTTGGGTGCAGGATGTCTAAACCGGCACATTTCAATCTATACACAACAAAGGCCAGGGATTTAATTAGCCTTTAATTCTTCCCATAGAGGGAAGTTGAACCTGCTCTGCTGGTGTGCAAATACCCAGTAGTAATTGTAACTCAAGACCTAGCCTGGATTTCACTCTCTCAGATCTCAGTGGGGCTGCTGGTGAGCACTCGTCTTGTACAGAATTAATAGGAAGAATCAATAAAAAATAAGCACCTTCACCTCTATTTTTCATTGCATTTTTGTTTTTTACCTTGTATTCTTCTTACTGTAAAGAGACTCTGTACAGCTATTTACATACATTTATTACTAAACAGAAGAAAATCCTACCTCTGACTAAATCTAATTGTTAGACTGAAGATACGAGTGTTCATATCCAATTCTTTACATCTTTAGAGTTCAGTGTTTCCATCCAACTCATTAAACAGTAAGCCTGCTTTCCTCTCATCTTTATTTGTGAGTGCATTTGCAAACCACAAATAATTAGAAATGATATTCGAAACAAAGGCCTTTGGGGCTATATTAATCAAGGAGAAAAGTGTTACTCATGACATTTTATGGGATAAGCACAACTATCAATAGTAGATTATCTTTGTTGCACTCTTCCTAGGACTCCTAGTCACACTAGAAATGCAATATTTTGCAGGAAAAGTACAATATTTTCTCAATGCATGGTGTATATTTTTTAAATGAAAGTAATATTGTGTTTAGCCTCATGATGTCTTTGGGGGCAAGATTGATTTAACTCAACCCCTTTTACATATGAGAAAATTGCTAAGTGATTTTCAGGGCATATGGCCTAGAAATGGAACTGCATGCCTTGAATGAGTTCCAGCAAATTTCATGTGCTTTTCTTTCACTGCATCTTTGTTGATGCAGAAGTCAAATTAATTCAGTCTTCCAAGCAAGTAACCCTGAGTAGATTGAAAGACTGCCTGTCTCTTCCTCTGTAGTCATGATTTTCCATGGTATCTGTATTCCACTGGGCATTGAAATCTTCAAAAATAGCCATAAATTCATGAGCACGTGAGAGAGTTTTCCTGAGAACTGGCTAAACCTTTGGAATACTTGCTTGAGGGAGGAAAGCATGGTCATGGATTTCAATATGTTCAAACCATAACCGATTTCTTTTTTATTATTCCTTTCTATGATACATTTTTCTCAATAAACCACTGTTGGCCATGTGTTCTCTCTTCATTCTTTCCCTCACCTTTACAGATTAAACAAATGGAACAGAAGAAATAAGTGGAAGAGGGTGGCATACTGTAGAAAAACATTCATAGAAATACATAGAGAAAGAGAAGATTGCAGGAGAAATCTGTAGCAGAACAACCATTTTCACCATCTGTTTCTCAAACTGAAGAACAACATATGAAGTACATAGCAAACAGCAGAGTAGTCCATTGTGAGAGGTGCTAGTGAATTTAGCATCAGTCTTTCAAATACAGTCCTCTCTCTTTTCTTCATGAGCTTTGGAAAGTAAGCATTTGGGTTCACAGATCCATAACCAGAGTTTTATAAGTCTATGATACTGCAGTATTTCATTTTCTGATCAACTCAACTAAGAGGAAGGGTTAAAATGACCATCTACAATGCATTCAGCTTCTGGACACTGATGAGTTTTGCCTTTGTTTCAAAGCATCATCCAGTCTCGTAAATGCTTTTACAAATTAAGCTTAAATGCAGCTTTCACTGCTATCTGAAGTGCAACTTATTATTTCTAACGATCCCTTCTCCTCTTTGAAATGCCACTCAAGTTTTCTTTACTGTGACCATTAAATACAGCTAAACAAAATGAGAAGACTATTACTAGCATGCAAACCTTGGCAAATTTATCAGTTATATTCCAACTATTTTTCAGTTGGTAACGAAATACTCATCTGTTTCTTTATGCTGCTGTGCTGTATCTTATGATGAAACTTCATGAAGTTTCTTTCAACACTGTTGGTGTGATATTATTGGGAATCTATGTTAACTAATGAATGTTACATTCATAATTTATTCTACGCAATCTAAACTGTTGTTGGGAAATAGTGCCTGCTGAAGCTTAATGAATATACTTGCAGGTATATGAATAATTTGTAACTTTATATTCGCTGATTAGACAGAACTCATGGAAGTCTTGATCCTAGTTCTTACTGAAGTGATACCCACTAAAAACATCACTTTCTTTTTGAACCAGCTGTGATATTTTTCAAATGTTCAACAGAAATTCTGTTTCATAGTAAAGTCTCCTCCGAATCCAAATGAAGCAAAATATGACTGTTCCATTCCTTAAATAAAAATATGCTAATATGTTAATTAATCACACTAAAATTTAAGAGGAAACACATAATCATAGTACACAGGTGCAAAATTGTTAGCCAAATTTTAGTATTATATGCAATTTGAAAACCGAACCTCTCCCATTATTTATTATTGGTGACCACACAGTACTTGGATTCTTACAGATTGCATAATGTAGTAATGAATAAGGAAAAGCTTTACATTCTGTTGTGATCTGGCTGTGTCCTCTGTTTTACACAGAGGCTTTGTTCTCAGTTCTTGTTCTCAGGAGTTGTGGAGCTGAGATGTGTAAATTCCAGCTATTACTGAGAATCATAGCATGGAAAGTGAATTTCTCAAAGTTCAGTACTGTGTCGTTATGCCAAAAGAAAGTATTTAACATCATTTAAGTTCAGGCACACTGAATCAAGAGTCTGACATTTGTACAGGAGTTCACATGTACAGGTTTAATGGTTGCTGCTCTCACTTCTACACTATGGCCAAATGTAGTAACCACAAATACTATACCGAGATCACCAGTCTATTAGTTAGAGATCACCAGTGTAATAGTGGGGTGGCACAGAGTAGGAAAGTTTTATAAATTATTTATATCTAATAGCCACTGAGGTTTAGGTATACATCTTGTCACTTTTGCCATCTTCCCGTGCCTGTAGAAGATTCAAGTAGGTAAGAGGACATGAATGGCATAGAACTCTATCAGCTCTATCACCTTCTTTTAGCATTCTCTGAAATCCAGATAGGGTTCTTTTGCAAACAGATTAAATTAATTCAGGTATAGACATTAAAAATAGTGACTGTAAAACAGGTTTGCTTCAAAAAAATCTGCTTCCAGTTTACCTGGAGTCAGAATGATCTTGCTGTAGCATAACTCTGAAGTGATGCTATTTATTCAGGTTCTGAGGATTTTGTACCATGCAGAGTGGAGAATCACAGGCAATCTTCTTTTTCCTGGCTTAGTGTGTCTTGCACCCTTCTGTAAAAGAGTGAGAATCTGGAGCACCTCTGGCTGTAATTGTGGGCAAGTTTGCAAACGTGCATTTTTAAACTGAAACCTGAAACTTTCATTTCCTCCAGTATGACTCTGAGGAAGAGCTACACACGTCTACGTGGAGTTCATTATAGTTTTTGTTTTGGTGCAGTGGGTAAATGTGATTCTTTTTCCCTTCGTGAATGGGTAGATAATTGGAAGGGTTGGGTATTGCTGCCTGGGTAGCTCTGCACTGACATGCTCTGTGCAGCTTAAGATTTACATGAGGGAGTACAGACCTGAGTGGGTATCCGGCCAGAGTCCCTATCTAAACAGACTTTCAGTATGAAGCATTTCATTTTCCTGAGAAAGTGAGTCAAATTCTGCATGAGAAGAATTGTTTTTTTATCAGCCTAAAACTGGGCTTTGGCCTCTTCTCAGTAGTCCTAGAAGAAATAGTGAGAGTATAGCTTGTACTTTTGGAAACAATATTGACCAGTCTGTTTGCTGGTGTTGCCTTATTCTTCCAGAACCTGAGGTCTGCAATGTGTCTGTGCTTTCTGATCTACCTTGTTATGCCTGTCTTAAAAAAAAAAGCGGCTTTTTTTTGCCCCTCTCATAGCCCACTTGAAAGAGTTCTTTCATGTTTCTACTACTATTTCTTCATCACTTCAATAGCCTAAGGTGCCTTTAATTGCAACCTAAGTAGCACACATCCCTTTGCATGCATTAAAGGCTAAATTCTGAATGATTGGACATAAATAGTACTTATCATGGTAAATAGCATATTCATCTCTTCCACAGTCAATTTCATACTGTGCAACTTTTCTGCTTTCTGAAATGTCACCACTTAAACTGTGTCATGATTTTCCCATGAGGACACATTGAAAAGGCCTCTCTGGAAACACAGCTTGGAAATGTAACCTGCCTGTTATATTTAAACCAATTTTATAGCACTCAAATTGGGTGAGCATGTACAATACCCACACAGAAGAGACAGTGTGCTTATTTTTTGCTTTTTTTTTTTTTTTTTCCTAGGAACAGATCCTGGGTTTAATGAGTTTTGCATTTTTATTTTGAAGTCACCTGTTTTGTGAAAGCATTTCTCTATTATTAGGCTTCACAACTGCAGAAGTAGTAGCACATCACAACAAAAACTCAGGTGTTACACATTTAATTTCCTAACCCTCAACTGAATGGCACCAAAGCCATCCTGAAGTTTGAAAGTTTCTTGGTTCACAGGGAAAGCTCTTCTTTTACTGGTGAAAGATGATGTGTTCTTTTAAGACAAAACCCTATGAGCATGGGAAAGGGGATAATGAATAATCATGTTTAACCTGAAATGTGTTCAATGTATTTGTTTTAGTTTTTATATGAACCACACAGCAGTGTTTGCAGGTAGACACATGCACTACTATATACAGCAGAGATGTTCTGAAAAGCCTACTTTCATTCTTCTTGCAGTATTTCATAAATCCCAGAGAAACTACTGGAAAGAGTTTCAAAAAACTAACCAGGAGGAAAAATGAAATTACAAATTAATTAAAAAACACAGATTGAGTTAAAAATACAAATCGGTCAATTCCTGTCAGCTTCGAATGTGGCCATTAGAAGGATCGGCACCAGACCCCCACCATGGCCCAGCATCCTTGAGGATGCCTGGGGAGAACCTGGCACAATTTGGACAAAACATGACCTCAGCCACTGCCAAGTAAGGCCAGTGGGGAATTTCTCTTGAAACACCTAGTGAACGTCAGATCATGCCAATAAAGAAGTTCAGCCAGAGCTGTCTGTCATATGTGGGGCTTCTTAATGCATGTGTGTATATTTCTCCTGTGTAATAAAACAGAAATCACACAAGCATTTGAATGATTCTTGTTTGTAATTAATGGAATCAAGCCACCACATTATTTTCCTATAGCACTAAAAAGGAAGAATTAAACTGCTTTCTTTGTGGTATTCATAAACTTTTAACTAAATTAATAATTTGCAGCCAATTATTGCACACAAAAATATGACTTAGTTTGGACTCATCTGTCAGCTTGCTGGTTTGGGTGCTGGTTTGGATTTGGGGGCAAGTGTCGGACAAAAGAAGAGTGTTATTTTGTAAAACCATGTATAAATTTGCTCTTGTTCCTTATTTGAAGGTATCGTGTCACGTTACACATAAGTAAAAGTGGAACAAATTGTGCATTTGTATTATGTGTAAGTTACAAAGGCATGGTTAAATGAGTGATGGTCTTTCACAAAGGGTAAATTCTACCCAATGTTTGGAGACCTACAAAGGACAGAACTGTTTGTATGTGGTTTAGATTAACGGTATTCCCAAACTGCTGTAAGTCAATTCACTAAAACTGACTGCTGGCTTCCATCTTCAAACCCAGTGCTGCACATTAAAACCTGCCCCTGTGTTGGGCTGTGAGCTGGGGACAGCTGTGGGGCCTGACCCAAATAGTCAATCACTGAAAGACCACTACAGTGTCACCTGGGGGTGCTGTTTGCATGATACCATGCACTGCTGATCAGGGCAGTTTTGCTTATGTCCCTAGGCAGAGGCTGAGTGCCCTGGCGCAGTGCCAGGCTGGGGCACCCTCTCATTTTGCTTGTTCCTTTGGGTAGGTTGGAATGCTTCACGCTTGGCCTCTGACGTGAAGTTTCTATCTCCTCCATAAAGCCCAGAGAGAAGTCAGTTTAATGTCTTTTGCCTGTTAGTCCACATTTGACAGGAAGCAATTATAGCTGGCAAATAATGCATTGCATCCTATGTGTGCTTTTACTCTGTGTTTATGGTTACCGAAGGAGATTTCCTCTCAGCACACTTCCTTTCACTAAAGGAAGAACAGTCTGATGTGCAGTTAGTCCTTGCTGGTTTAGTCATTTAAGTGCTACAATATAGCACTTACTCATTTTATCTGGATTTATTTTTTCTCTCCTTTGTGCCAATAGCTGAATACATCCAGTTGTGTGGTTATGTTTCGTTAACTGAAGTTTAAGCCATTATCGTTTCTTGGCTTTAATGGAGAATCCAGTACTGAAAACAGAGGGGCCTGTGATCTGCTTAGGAGCCAGGGGCTGGGAGAATTCAGAGATAGCAAAAAGCTTCATGTGGGAATCTGTGAGAGCTGTTGTCTAGCTACAGGTTTGGAAACGAGTCTATATGACCATGAAGTAGAAATCAAAGGTGGGGTTTCCATAAACACTAAATCCTACTCAAAGCAGAAGGTATTTACACTTCTAAGACTCTATCTGCCATGAAAACTATATAGTTATTGCAGTATGGCATTGAACCTGAATTAGCATGCTTTGGGCTGACACTGAACATCCACATCCATATAGCTTCTAAGCACCCATGAGTGACTTGTCTGCAAGATACCATGATGATGCATAGCATGTTGTCTTGCACCCTTGAGAATCTCACAATCTCTTGTAAAGCCCATGGAAACTTTGCAAACCAGAGTTTCCAAAGGTTCCTAGAAGTGACTGTGGCTCATGCTCCAGGAAACATGCAGTCAGATGAGAAGAGGTTTCCATTGTATTAGGTTTTGTTATTAGCTGCATTACTCACCCAATAATGTCAGTAACCATCTTAGAAACACAGTGCTGAACTAAATCAGGAAAGCTGCTACTTTCTGTACCTTCTCAAGCCCAGTCAGGAAGCATGTTCTTCGCTTGTATGTATGAAAACTACTGCAGCCGAACCTGGTTTGTAGAGTCCAGGACCTACAAACCTATATGGATGCATAAACGCGCCTCTGTGCCTATGTACATGAGTACCTGTATGTGCAGCTATATTCACGTGTAAAAGTGAGCTGAATGTGTTCAGTGCCTAAACTGGTCTCTCAGTGCAGACAGCTGAGCCAGGATGTCAGTAATTGCATCAAAGGCTGTAATAGAAGAAACATGCTCCACTCCTTCAGCCTCCACTGTATTTTTGTTTCCCTACCAACGCACAGGTCAGCTAACCTGTGACAAAAGTGGTTGTTTCTTAATTCATTTCCTCCTTGCCCCCTTGTGTTGCCTGAATGCTATAAACAGTGCTGAAGACATCAGTGAGATTCCCAGTTTATGCTGGTAGCAAATCCAATTCTGAAAGTTACTGGGAGTCTTTTAAACAGAAAAAATAACATTACTCCTAACTCCAAATCTGCACTCAGGCAACAAAAAAGAAATAAGATGTAAGCATGTGGGCTTGATTCTGTTTCCGTGTCACCCTTAGCAAGATTTCTCTGGCAAAATCCTAAAGGAGCTTGATGCCAACAGCCTGCATTAACTGTGCTGTATTTGAAGCAATTGAGCTAATGTTTGAGACTGACAATTGGAAAAGTAGGTTGGCATAATTATATGAAGATATCTCAGAGTGTCATGTACTTTGCAAGACTGAATTTTAAACTGTTGATTTAAATTAATAAAGACTCAAGAGTTTATAATTTGTTTATTTATTGAAATCAAATGCAGTCCATGTTTCTAACTAATTGAAAAGTATACTTGTGATAGAGAAAGTATTTAATTTGGGCAGACAAGCTACCAGACTTCCTAATAAAGATGATGAATTGCAAATTCTCAATCTTAATCCCTGTAGGCTGACAGTTACCCCTTTAAAAGCAGCATTTGAGTGATATACTATAGCTGGTAATAGCACACAGCTGCAGAGTAGGAAATCCCATTGATATTTTGCAAAGCTTTTATTTTGCCTCATTCATTTATTTTTCAAAATGATACTTTCCTATTTAAAATGAAGAACTTTTTGCCATTGTGAGTGGACTGGGCCTTTAATAAACAGTTTCCTGTTTGTTTGCCATATGTAGAAATACGTGGATCAGGTCAGAATTTACTTCACTTGCAAGCAGGCTTTTCAGGAGCATAAATGCATTGGCAATTTTGCAACCTCTTCCCCTCTCCAAGTGTAAAGAACACATTTCTGTTATATATCCTAACAGTCAGCATACAAGATCAAATGCAAAGAGTTTTTTTTCCATCTTTAATGTATAAAGCATGTGTCCAACAACAGCAACAAAATCAGTGCCAGAAGAAGCAGTCCATAGGGAAGCAGTAATTTGTGTGTCTGCACATTATTCTGTGTCTATGCACACATTAACCCTGGTATACAGTAAATTGTGTTACCATGGCAGCCCTCACATGGAAAGTTATATACTAGTGGTGTATCTCTAACAACCACCAATGGGGAATATGCATGTTCTGGCAAATGAAGACGAGTGATTTTTTTTCTGGGAGGAAACAATGCACTAACGTTAAGGATGGAAAAAACAGGAAAAGAAGAAACAACTCAATACTGCCCCAAATGTAAAAGGTAAAAAAATCCCTCAGAACTCCCATGCATCAACACCACTGTGACTCCCAAGGGCTGGAATGCTGTCACCTTTATTCAGACAAAGCTGCCACTAAAATCCTGTCTTATGGTTTTCATTCCATATACTTTCCATTGAGGCTTTTAAAGGACGTTTTGCTTATATTAGTTTTTGTGTCCAGTTCCGAGATTGAAATTCCTTCTTGATGATGAAGCTAGTTTGGCAAAGTTGAGCTGTTATCAGTGATCCTTACAGCTGGTCAACACTGCATCTTATGCTGTGTTATTTATATTTGTATATGTAACTTTGCCAAACTTCAGCTTTATGACTGACTTTTTGAATGAGTTATTTATTTACCTATTTCTTCCTTATGCTTGATCAAAAAAGGTTCAACCATTTAGAGGAGTCAGATTAGAGGGAAAATCTTATTTAAGAGCATTAGAGATTTTTTGGACTGTTCTGGAATATTTAGCACCTGCTCTTTGCATTGGAGTCTTAACATCAGTGGTACATAAATGACAGCATAACTCAAACAGAAAGTACAATAGAAATGAGAGACCATGTCAGTGTTTTACAGTGCAAATCCCAACATTGAGTAGAGTCAGTCTAAGGTCAGCACTTTGGATGAGTCATCAGTGGTTTAGAAAGAAGAAGAAAAGAAAAAAGACATGACAAGATAGACACTCCCAAGAGCTAGAGGCTTGTTGTATTGGCTGAAGTTTAATGGAAAAGCGGTGCTCCTGTCAGCTGGTGTACTACATAATAATGTTAACACCACTACAAACAGGTTGTGGTTTATTGCTTCAATTTCTTATGTACTGGCAAGAGAATTAGCAAGATTGATGCATTAGGATCTTAGATCTCAGTCAAATTAGGTGACTAAGAGGGTGATGAAAAAAATGCTTGTTCTTTGAAGGAGCACAACTCCATCAGAAACTTGTTACGTTTTAGCATCAGACCATTTGATGAGCTGCTGATTTAACAGCACACTTAGCAGGCAGTAGTTACATTGATAGGGGCGACTATTTAATCAGTGCTTTAAAGATATTATGTTCAGAGTGATTTAAAGGGATATTGTGCTTTAGTAAGTGTGCCGTGAGTATGAATATGTTCTGCATGAAGTGAATGCAAAAATGAGGTTGCAAGCGTCATTTATACTGTCAGCCTTTTTATTTGGACATATGTTAAAAAAAGAAAAATCCAGTAAACACAAAACAAATACTAGCATTTTGAAAATGTTGCTTACTGGGAAGAAATAACGATTAGTGGAGGAGAACAGGGAAAGAAAATAGCAGCTATTACATTCTATGAATTTGCACAGTAGGGAAAGAGAGAAAATAATGAAGTGCTGTAAAATACAGGATAGGAGATTTTTGAAGGTGCAACAGTGAGTAAAGTGCTTGAGTTCCACCCAATGACTTCTACGACTTGGAGGATTTCCCTCATCATCATGAATGTACCCAGGAATGCTGACTGCCTTTCAATACCTGTCTTGTATAACAAGTGGCTCGAGGAATAAATTTTGCATACCTTACCAAACTAGGGCAAACCAGCTTTGTACAGAAGGAGCTGTCAGCACTTGTAGATCTGATACTGCATTTTGTATCTGATAAATATCTGTGGAGAATCAGCATGGGAATTGCTTTCTGAAGTCTCATAGACAACATTTAAAATAACAAACAGCGAAAAAAGCAAGGAGGCAGTATCAGTGTATTTGAAATATCTGATGTTGGAGGATGGCTGAGGTAGAGGGTGCTTCATGCCAAGTGACTGATTCGAGTCTGAAATGACTGCAGCTTTCACATAGACTTTGATTTTAGTTTGGGGCTAGTGACTGCACTTTGTAGCTTACCTGACTCAGTTCACAGGAGTCTGCGGATTACATCCCTCTAGCCCCAGAGTCCACGTGTCTGATGTTCTGCTTAAACTCCCCACAGTGTACTGCAGTTTATGTGGAGATGCCAGAAATCAGCCATCCACATGCTGGCTGGTTCTTCCCAGTAATATCCAGTTACTACTGGGGCAATGTGGTGCAGGCAGCAGAGCCTAGAGCCCCGTGCCAGGGTCCCATGGATAGCTGTGGTATTGCAGCCTCCCAGGCTGATGGCATGGAGCTTTACCTCAGCATCAAATTCATTAACTTTTGAAAATGGCCAGACCTTTAAGGTCCATCACAGCAAGCACAAAAATAAAGAAGGGAAAATAAAAACAGGCTTTGCTTAGGGCAGGGGAGCTATTCATTTTGTTGAGGAGAAAATGAGGCAAGGCAGAGTCATTAGGAGGGCTCCTTGTGAAAGCAGGAGCTGCTTGGAAAATTGCAGTGCCATTGAGTAGAATACATTGAATACAAAAGGGAGATATAATAAGAGGAAAGCAGTTATGCACCTAAGCCCTGAAATGTAGCATTACATCCATCCTGAGAGGTAATCATTCCTGTCATTACTAAGCTGTAAGATCACTCAGTCCTAGCATGGTAGAAATCCAGGAGCTCAACACATCAGTCAGGTAGCTTTTCATAACCTCCTGCTACTGTGGCTTAGCTGGAGTTCAAAGAAAACCCTGTATAGTGGCAGGTACTCTTACGGTTGCTAGAAAAGCTTGTAAGCAATAACTCATAAATATTCTTAATTGAAATAAATTAAATTTTCATTACTGCTTTGCAGAGTCATTTGAAAGTGCAGTGTTTCTTGCTCAGGAACTGATCCATTGGTACGTGCAGTTGTGGCTCTGCAACAGAACTTCTGGGGACAAGTGATATATGTTCCAACACAGATTTCTATCTTCTTTAAAGTCACCTCTGGTGTTCCCCTTAATTGCCGCAGTTGGGTTTTGTTTGTTTGTATGTATGATCTGTATCACATAACTGAACCATGCATGTGTAATTAACATAACAGAAGTGGCAGGTATCACACTACCAGAATGGTGATAAAACTAGCCAGAGGCGATGGCTGTCTGGGCAGAATACAGAGATGTGGCATACTGTCTACACCACAGACGTGCAGTAGCATAGAAATCGTGAGGGTGGAATGACTGTTTGACCACCATACTGCCTATCTAGTGCCACTAATGACTTTACGAGTCCTACTCATTGAAATTATCTCTTGTTCAGTGCTATAGAAACCATTCAAATAATTCCTAGTGCCGCCTTACAGATCCAGGACATGATATACTGACTTGGAGAAAAGGTCCTGCACTCTATCTGTGAAGCAGCCAGGGAAATAGGAAAGTAAATGTTTGAGTTATTTACCACAAAGCTTGACAAAATGCAGAACTTTCTGGCATCCTTAGAGGATAAAAAATTCTGACAAGCCCTGCCAAAAAGACAGCCTTGGAGAATGAGATGGAAAATCATGTGTTTTGTTGAAAGATTCAAAGTAAAACTGTGACAGAAAGAATACTGCATAGTGGTGCAAATAATAGAGGATTTCTCCAAAAGATGCACAGGTTCTTAAAAATAGCTTGAACCACTCCCATGACCTTAAGATTACTGGTACCACAGAGCCATAGGCTTGCCCCCATCTATTTCTGTGCCCAGTCTTTGTTTTCATATTGTTCAAAAGTATATCCCAGAAAACAGACAATCTTTCTTTAAAGAATTCAAGTGCTGAGGAATTCATTCCAATTGTGGATATATAGTTGTATTACTCCATTATTGTCACTATTTACTACCAAAAACATAAAAGCTTCTTTCCTCTCTACATGAAAACCTAATTTCTGTGTTTTCACTCATGCCTCTTCCTAAATAGAGATTATTTCTCCTTACTTATGGACCATGAGTGAATCACTCATTGACCTTTTCCTACATAACATAAACAGCCAGAATTTCTTGTGTTTCCAACAGCAGGATGGGTTCTGCAGTCTTGAAATCTTTGCAAAAGTGTTTCTGGATTATTTCCAGCTTGTCAACAAGCTCCTAAAATGTGTGGATTGAATACTTAGGACTTAACACTGTGTCAGAGGGCAATTTATGAATTTCCTACTTTATGCCATATTCTCAGGGGAAGCATTAATGAATATCCTGGCTGTATCTGTCCTTATCTGCTGGGACACACACGGTGTAGTTCAGTTTCCCAGTCACCAGAACATACAGATCAGGCAGGCTTCTGCTCAAAACACTTCAGAGTTTCTGTTCACTCCTTGCACCCCAAAGCATCTGTACTCAGGAACCAGACGTGCCTGCCCATCTGGTTATAGATTCAGAATGCCTGTTGTTTTTCAGACTCCTGTCCATCTTGTTCCATGTTCAACAGAGAGAGAGAGACAGCATGTTACATTTTCCTTTGTATCTTGAAAACACTAGAAAGACTGCTTACCTGGAGAAGGAGACTCTACTGAAGCTTAGCTTTATAAAGTATCAGTCTTGGATGCTTGTCATCACTGCACCTAGTCTTTAAAGGCTTGACTATCTGTGGAAGCTGTGAATCTGAGTTCAAGGCTTTAAACTGCTTTATGTGGGCAAAAATGGGCACCTCAGAAGGGTGTTCATTAAGCAAAAGCTACTTACGCCAGTCCTCAACCACGACTGCAAAGAGTGTGTCTTAGCTCCCCAAGGCAATGGGAAGTACTCCGTGCTTCAGCCAAGTCCTATATAATTATTTCTCTATCCTCTCTGAAGATAATTTAATGTAAAATGTCTGAATAATTTTGGCTGTGCAGACTAAAAGTTTTACCCTAGTTCAGGGTATCTGAGTCATGCATATTGTAGTTTTCATCCTCTAGAACAGGGAACTGGAAATGTTTTCCTGCAACAGACATGTAGCTCTGTTTTAAGAGTGGCAAGTCCCAGAGCCCAGAAGAGCCATTGGTACTCTTACAAGATGGGAAAGAGAATTTTAAACACCTTTTCCTGAAAGGGTGTTTAGCCCAGACCCCCAGGTGTGTAAGAGACTGAGCAGAGCCAGTATAGACAAGACAGACACCACCACCCAGCTGAATGAAAGCTGCCTTTGCAGCTCGGCTTTTGGGTGCTACTCATTCACATCTGTGCACACTAAGGCTAGTTTGGGTTGGGTCTGGCTCCTGCAGTGATCTGGACTGTGGCTTGACAAATTGGAGAGCAGGTGAGGTACTAACTTACTGTGCTGTTCTGGGAGGGCAACACTTCTTGACAGACAAGTTAAATGCCTACAGACTTTAGAAATGCAAATTTAGGTATCTGGGGACTCCAGCTAGACTTTATATAGGACATTTTAGGAATTATGCTCTTCTACATAAGGAACTAAATTCCACCCATGTTCCACTTCAGGCTTATTAGTCCCTCTGTGGATTTAGGCCTGGGAAAGTAAAAGGCAGGGTGCAAGAACCACTAGACTGTACTTAATGAATCTCCAAGTAGAGAACACACAGGCTTTGGTTTGAGGTCCAGCCAAATTTGGAGTCAAATAAGAAGAGAAAATGCATGTCTTTGGGGATTGCAAATCAGCAAATTGGTGCTGAACAGAAGCAATAGAAGAAGCAGCTGAGAGAGAAGAACAACCTGGGACTTAAAGAAATTTGTCCATCCTCTCAAAAACATTGCCAATATTTTCTACAGGTGTGGGCTATTAAAATACACACACTCGAAGATGTTCTGGTTGGTTTGGTTTGGTTTCGTAGCAGTATCAAAATTGCAGGTTTTATGCACGATAAATGCATAGTTAGAAACTGCCCTGTGACATTGAAATCTTTCAAACCTGGATTTCATATATATTTCTTTATACAGCTGCTTTCCTCCAAAATAGCTAATGAGGTGAAAACTTGGAACTTCTTCTCAGGTTAATTTTACATTATGCAAAAAGGGAGGTTCCCATTTCAATGGAAAGAACTGGCCATGATCACAGCAAGGTCACAGGGAATGTTCACCCACAGTTTGGCATGAAGCAGATATAGTCCAACCACAAATGCCCAGCTGAAGTTTTCCACCTGGAAATACTATCCAGTGTGTATTTCTACCCACTTTATACTGTTTCTGAACATTGTCTGAAATTACAGCAGTAGCCTGCTTGTGCTGAATTAAGGTTGGGAGCACCTAGATCAAGAATGACCTTCCTGCCGACCCTCATCTCCTTTAACCTTTTCAATCTAATGAAATACTACTACTACTACTGCTACTACTACTAATAGTAATAATAATAAAGGTATTAGTAATAATGTAATCACCGAACTAAGAACTCTGTTCATCACTACATGGAAGTTCAGACTGATGTTCTAGTTCATGCTGAAAAACGCTTTAAGCTACAGACAAACTTGAACGAGGGTAATTGTACAGAAAGCGATTACTCAGACTGAAAACCCTGTGGGACAGCCACCATCTCTGCTCAGTGTTTGCATAACACTTAGATGCCCCAGGGTCCAAGTCTCCTCTGGGGGATCACCATCTGTGATGAGATAAACTCTAACTAATCTCTGGGGTTTATTGTCATCAGCACTATAAGAGTCAGTTTTCTCTCTTGATTTCTCCTCCACCATTTATTCGAAGGTCTTATGTAGAAATAGTAAGAGTGACAAGCATATAAGGTTATGCAGAGGGGGAGTCATCTTTGGCACTATGCTTTCCATTCTCATCGATTTCCTACAACTGTCAGAAACCCAAGAAAACCTAGGATAGCTGGGCAACGTTTTCCCTCCATGTCTCTGAAATTTAAGAGATCAGAAAAAATATTAGAGAAATAATTTTATAGCTAAATTCTATAAACCAAGCAGAAACACCAAAGATGTTCAAGGAAAATAAAATGCTAGTTGTTTTAGTCTCAGGAGAATAATTTAAAATCTATTCTGTTTTATGGTGGCTGTCACATTTCTCAGTGACTGATAGAACGACTCTTTATGAGAAAGACTGCATTTTTTTCCCAGCAACAATGCCAAACATTTTATTCCATTTAACCAGTGAAGAGGAGTATGAATATTGGAGGCATTAATCCCTTTCAGTGTTTGGGGTACTTCTACCTTTTGCTTTGTAATTCTTCTATTATGGTCATAGATCCATGCCATAATGCTAGGATCCTGGCATTCAAATGCATGTGAAATTAGAATTCATAACAGTTTCATAGTTGTCCTCATAAATTCTAGTTTTGGTAGGACACACATGTTCTGGGGAGGATTGGAACTAAATTGCTCTGGGTGCTGAACAAACATAGGAAAGGTGATTCCTCATCCTCAATATCAACCTATCTAAAGAGGGGATAGAAATACTTTCGTACGAATAAAAGGGTCAGTGGACCAGCAGAGCTTAAATCTCAGGTATTGTGTTTTGCAACTAATCCTCACAATAAAAGAATGTAAACAAGTTAATATATATACATATTGTCAAGTTAATTCAATTGAATAATTGGAGAAAATCACAACCTGTTTACATACACTCTATGAATAGAAAGTGAAGCTATATTAAATCATGTAAATTATTCTCTGTGAGCTGTTTACTCTTTTCCAGTAATGATGTTATTTGTCACCCCAAGCCCCTGTATGTGGATATAAACCAAAGCACATGTTAGGAAAACGAAATAACTACACACAACATGGGCTTTTCCTCTCTAGGGAAGTCTAGTGCTGCCCATTTACGTTGTGGCCTTAATTAAGCAGTGATTGAGGCTTATTTGGAGAGCTAAAGATAATTACTACCTTTTCTGATGTGAACTGGCTATCCATTTGACCTCAGTATTTTAGCCAAAGAATGTTTTGGAGAGTACTTTTAAAGCAAAAGTGATCTTTTCTGCTTTTATCTTTGGTTAAGCTTGCTCCTCAGAACAAGATTCCTTCCCCTGCCAGCTGGGTTTCCTGGTTTCTATGGGACACAATAGGACAAAGAGGTGCTTCAGGATGATACCTTCTTAAGATGAAGATTTGCCTGCAGCTTGCTCCCCTTTCGAGAAGGGTAAAAGGAATGTCCCAGTTGTTGCCTGTTGCTTCTGCCATGAGTTTGGGTGGCTGTAAGGGCAGACAGAGTCTGCTTATGCAATTTCTTCACAAGGGGCTTTTAATTTTTTTAAAAGCTAGAGCATTACCACCATTTCCTTCAAAGGAACCTTGTTAAGCCTCTTTACCATTGATGGATTTTTGGTTTTGCATTAATACATGGGTGTGTTAATGTCCCAACTTCATGGCAAAAAGCAATGGTAAAAAGACTAGGAGCATGCTTTCTGTCATCCATCCCTGCCCATCTGTTTGCTTGCAGTCAGCAAGAAAATAACCTTCTCTCAAGTACAAGCTCTTCTTTTTAGCTCATCCTTTTCGTTTGCTGTTTTCCATATTGACATGATGTGAGGCCTTACAATGACCATCTCCAAAGCTATTTTGCTTCCTGCCTTATCTCGTTTTACCTTACATGCAGCTAGGTGGGCTTTATTTTAAAGCAACCATCTGGAGAGATTTAACCACCTCCAGGAGGCTTCACGTTTGAAATAAAATAAGGCAGGTACCTGGGCCAATGATCTGATGACACATTTTATCATTCCAATGGGCATTTCCTGTTCTGATAACAACTTCACAAGTGCCATCTTGCCAACAGAGAGTGAAGAAAGAATTAATTTCCATTCTGTCTAAGACAATGGATTGTTTCTTTGTACAACAAGCTATAAGCAGGTTAATTGACTCCTGGGTATCTTACAGAGCCATGAGAAATCTTTGTGCTAGGCATTTTATTCCAGTGTTCCCCTCCACAGCAGCACCTGCTTGCTTTTCTGAAGTGCTGCACTGACAAGCTAAGAAAACACCTCTTTTCAAAACCACCTTGGGAGATTTCACATGGTGTGATAAAACAACTGTGGGATAGAAATTAGAAGTCATACAGTAAGTACTCTACTGGGAGTGTTTAAAAACCTTGAAAGTGTGTGTGCGTGTATATGGTATCATTAGAAACTCAGTTTCATTCTGGTTTTACCAATTCTTTAATTTAACTTAAGTTCTGCATTCCTCATTGTACTCCTGAAATCCCATCCACAGTTAGGGAAATGCCAGTTGCATCCCCGTCTCACATAAGTAGAGGATGGCAATTGCATTTTACAAGCAATTAGAGGAACTTCTGGAGTTTCCACATGCACTCTGTGATTTGGCAGCATGGCAGAATCCATGATTTTAGTGTTAGTGCTGAAAGATTGTAAAATCATGCCTTGCGATGTAGAAAATGGAAGTTCCTTCGAAAGCTGCATTAATGAGCTCATTTCACTAAACTTCATTAAACCAGCCATATAATCTGTGCAAACTTGGTCTGCTTCTCAATTACATGGAAATGGAGTGTGCTCTGACGAGTTAGGAGTCAGTGGCCATTACTGATTGTGTCATCCCAGGGAGGCTAAACTATTGCAGAGATCTTCTGTTATGAACTTTTGAAGCTGTAGGTGAAGAAGAATTCGGCTGAGAAATGCAGCACATGGTTGTGGGTTGGTAAAAGACGTGCAGGACACAGGGCTGTTGTGTATGTGGACTGTGGAGACAGACAAGTAGATACAGCCACACCACGTTTGGGTTGGTGGTTGCACTGACTCACATAGCACAGTTTTAAGGGGTACAAAGGCAAATAGTTATTTCCAGTACTTGTCAGAAATGAGCTTAGAACCTCTGAAGGGACAAGGAAGATCCTTAAAGAGGATGGGATGATCCAATCCATTGCCAAGAAAAACAAGACGTGGGCAAAAGCTCTATTTAGCTGAACACATTGCTGTTTATCTACCTCCTATGAACACACTGCTGTTTATCTACGCCCCTAAAAATCTCTGCTATCGTCTCCTGTTGTGTTGGACAGGGATAGGGTGGTATCTGCACTGTGCATTCCTGTGCAGCAGGATTGTGGTCCTGCAGACACTGTTCTCTGCTTTATGTGGGACTGTATGGCATAGATGTTCTCCATAAAGCTTTGTGTTGTGTTTGATTTCATACCCTTGAGAGATGCCAATCTATCAAATCAAAAATGTTTTGGAAATAAGTTCAGTTTTATGGAATTTCAGAACTCAAAATATTCCTGTCAAAATATGCCCCTACTACAAATGATCTTCTATTGAGAAAATTGGGTGATTAACTTAGAAGATGAATGGAGAAGGGAAAAGAAAGGACTGAAATCAAAATATTGAATTAACCTGAACCAGCTTCATGGTTTTTCATTTTCAGTTAGCAAACAATTCTGACAATTTAATTTTCTGTCCCATTTCAGGGTTTTATTTGAAACCTGTGACATGGAAAACATTGGAAAGAAAGCACTGGAAAGATCAGGTACCTTACAATATGTTGCAGCCCTGTCCCCAGTGGCAAGATGGACTATATATGCGCCTTACACCTTTTCATGAACTTTTGTTTAATTATCTGTTTATTCAAACTCTATCCCAAACCTATTATATACATTAATCTCTAAACAAAGGCTCCAGTTGTCAGGAGCAGATGTGGCCGCTTGCCTGCTTTCCCTTTTGTTGTATCAACCTGTCCTTCGAGTGTCCTGGTGTTTTTCTTTTAATTATGTACCAGTTGTGCCATATTCTGTCTTGTGGGACACAACATGCTGTGGCAATTAAGACCAGAACATCAAAGCTGACTCAGCTTTTATTGTTGAGGGGAAAGTAATGGAAGTGGTAAAACAGCACTTCTGGGATACCACAGACCTTCTCCAACCACAGTCAGTGAAACCAGGATATAAAAGACAGCTGGTGACCTGGTCTTTTTCTCAATGTCTTTTAATGTGACTTAAATGAAAAATTAAAATCTGATACAAGTGCTGATCCCAACCTGAGTCACTCAGAAGGGAGGCAGCTTTCAGAAAGTGTTCAGTATCTGTCCATCAAAAAATGTGCTCTCACTACAGCGCTGAAACAAGGTGTGCCCTGCCTGTGGTTAGGAACATTGAAGAGTGACAGATGGTTTACAGTCCTTTACACCAAACCATGGGCAGATTTACTAGAACACCACCAGACAAAACAAATTATATACTCGGACTGGCCACGATAGCTGGGTAATGTATTTAGAACGTCCCTGTGAAGGCTTATAGTTTCTATAACTGCATATGGTCCCTCATTATATCATAAAAGCATGCTGTAAATGTAGTTCGATCTAATGCAAAGATTTGAAAGAGAGCTTGTGCTGAGGTTATGTAAATGAACTGGCTGTGCCTGTTTTGCCTGCATGTGGGATGATAGGTTTGCGGCTGTTATTTCCAGAGGAAAGGTCATATCTTACAGAGAGCTTGCAAACAAAGATGCGTTTAATGCCTATCTGCAAAGTCCTGGGTGTTGTTCTACAAGCCCAGGAGATGGGTAACATTTAATGTTGTGGCATTAATTATAACATTAACATTAAGAAAGTGACAGCAAAACTGAGTTTGGAAGCACCATGATGCTCACAGAACAAGAGGAAACACATTAATGTTCGAACGGGACCATTTTCAAATCCTTTTGTAAGCAGGGTCCTGCTGTTGGTTCTGTGCACAGAGGAGGTTTAGGGAGACTGTTAGGGGAAGGGGATGGAACAGAGAGACTGATAGCTGGCACTCAGGGTGGGATGGCAGAAATGAGGTAACAGCGACTCTTCCTCAAATCCTTCCAAGGTTTGTGCTGGGCTTGGCACAGACTCGTGTATAAAATGGGGAAACTGTAGTGGTTGCTGCTATTCCCCCAGGCCTCCAGGCTGAGCAGATATTGTTCAGAAAAGGTTCTTGTTGAAGGCAGTAATTATCTGGTAATTAAATGATGCTGTTCCATATGGTAGATTTCCAAAGTGGGGTTGTCCTAGAGTAATATAAGCCTGCATATGAAGAAGGTGAGCAAAATCTTGCCCTAAGACTTCTATGTTTTTTGTTGGTTTTTTTTTTCTGTGTGCTTTCTGTAATATAAAGCCAATGTTAAATGAAACTACGAAGTGAAACGATCAGCTATTTGGCAGTGGTTCAGCCAAGAAATAACTTTTTAAAAACAAATTATATTATAAGCATGAAATAATTTTTCTGAGCGGCTGTGTTCAAGAGAAAACAATAGTTGTAAAGCTACAAGCAATTGCATAAGAAGCAGAACAGGATGTACAGCTAAGGGTTCACTGTGAGTAGATTTTAGAAGATGATATGTTAGATGTCATGGTTAAGGAGTTAATAAGATATTAAGAACTATCCGAAAACTCCTTCTCCATCTGTAAGGTTTCCAGTAGCCTCCTGGAATAGTTCTGTTTTTGCAGCAGTAGCAATAGCAGAAGCACTTGCATAGGTTAATCTACAGACCAAGACATGTTAAGATTCAGGCTAGCAATTATTTTTGAACACAAAATGCAAATTTTCTCAAGGCAATGAGATGTACAAAGGCTGGTCTGAACCTGCTATTAGAGCACTTTTTGGTGGTTTCTAAAGTTTACTTATTGCAGAACGCAACTAAAATTTACATTAAGGATCCATATTACGTTTCTTTTTGTGTCCTTTCTGCATGAATACTGCATCTAACTAAATCTTCTAATTATTTTTTTTTTCTTCAATGTAGAATCATAGAATGGTTTAGGTCAAAAGATCACCTAGTTCCAACCTGCTATATGCAGAGACACCTTCCATTAAACCAGGTTCCTCCAAGCCCCATCCAACCTGGCCTTGAACACTGCCACGGATAGGACAGCCATGGCTTCTCTGGGCAACCTGTGCTAGGGCCTCAGCACCCTCACGGGGAAGAACTTCTTCCTAATGTCTAATCTAAATGCCCTTCCTTTCCATTTAAAACCATTACTCCTTGCCCTACATGCCCTTGTCAAAAGTCCTTCTCCAGATTTCTTGTCAGCTCCTTTAGGCACTGGAGCTGCTCTAAGGTCTCCCTGAGACTTCTTTTCTCCAGCTCTCTCAGCCTGTCTCCATAGCAGAGCCTCTCCAGCCCTTCGAGCATCTTTGTACTCGCACATCATTCTTGTGGTGAGGGCCCCAGAGCTGGATACAGGACTGCAGGTGGAGTCTCACAAGAGTAGAGAGTGAGAATCATCTGCCTTAATCTGCAGGTCACACTTCTTTTGATGCAGCCCAGGATACAGCTGGCTTTCTTGGGCTGCAAGCACACATCTTTGGTCATGTTGAGCTTCTCGTCAACCAACATTTGTGTCTGTGGTTCTTTTGTCTGGATTTCCATGATTGTCAGATCATTTTTTTTATCTTTGAGAAAATCTCTGTGTACAGTGGGGGATAGGGTGTGAACAGGAGATTTAAAATACTGTCCTATTGGGGTCTGAATCAGTGTGTGGAAAATCCTGTTCCAACCAAAGGACTTAGATGAAATGTCTCCCCTGAGGCCAGAGCCTTTCAGTGATGGGTCAGTTCTAAAGATGAGTCACTGGGATTGTGAAAAGGCTGACCAAAGAACAGCCAAATCATGCTACTGATGTAAAAGTGTGTAGGGAGTGATGACAATTTGGGTAAGAATAAAAGAAAATGCTTTTCTCTGATTCAATCTTATTCCCAAAAAGCAACCCTAAAAATAAAACAAAAGCTTTCTCAAGAGAGTTATTCTGCTGTTCCTATCCAAAATGAAGTAGATGTCTTGCTACTGAATAAAACTTCTCTTTTTCCTACATTCTTCAGTGCAGTTTTAATTTCCCCATTGATATACCACACATTCAGAAAAGATACAATTTCTTCAGGTGTTAGCCATAGTTGGTTTGTTCTTTACCTTCTGTGGAGCACAAACCTACTTCAAAAAGACAAAACGAGTCCTCTGCAAGCTATGGGGTGCATTCTTGAAGTTTCTTCTCTGTTGTCATGTACAATTTATGAAGGCCTGTTTTATTTGTATTCTGATGTGATAGGATGTGGAATATGGCCAGATTGTCAGAGTACTCTGCCTGTGGCGCCGGCCTGCAAGGTGCCTGTTGATAACCTGTGTTGGCTGCATCGAAGGGGAAATGAGGTGAGGGCAGGAGAAGGCCTGAGCTCTGCTCCCTAATGACAACCTAACTCCATCAACACTCTAAAATCAAATTAGATACATCCCCAACTTATAATCGAATTGTTGTTCACTTGGATTGCAATGGCAATTGATAGATTCTCACTGAAAACCTTCTTTTCACTCAACCATCCTGTTAAAAGTCAAAATGCTTGTCTTATGGATCTGAAAAGCTTGAATGTGGATATTCATCAAAGCACACTTGCACAGCTCTGCTAGGAAACTCCAGAGGAGTTTCCCTGACCATCCAAAGGGCTGTATAGAAGAGGGTGGGATGTGGACTGTAGAGAGGAGGGGGGTCTGAGTTGTGATCAGCCCTCTGTCAGAGAAATGATGGTTTCCCTGGAGATTTAGGGAGATGAATTAAACTCTGTATACTCCAAGCTTCATTTTAAGACTACTTCCTGATAGACTATTTTTGCTTGAAGAGTGAATCTGTACAATTAATTCTGATGCAGTATTTTTTGTTGCTCTATTTTCACTAGTGTAGCTTAAAAAATCTAGCCCTTAATAAATAACAGCTCAGTAAGCCCTGAGCTCCCTGTCAGTGAATCTCTTTTAGTGCCATCTGATTCATTTCTAAGGCTCTAGTTTCTCATTGTGGCTTATTATTACATTTTGCTGTTCTGAAAGATGATGTAGGTAATTGCACTGGTCCCTTAGCTAACTATAGATTCTTTTTAGTTTCTTAATAATGAAATTGCCATAGATGCCTTATAATTTTTTTTTTTTTTCAGAAATAAACATTTAAGCAGAGGATCACACAAAGTAATCCTGGGCTTCCCTGTGGCAACAATTATAATTAAAATATAACTGTTTGATTATATAATTGCAGTTGCTTCCTTTTGATTAGCTTGGATCCTTTCCATGGCCATACCTCTCCTTCTGAATAACTCAGCCTTTGTGTTCTGTGCTGCAAGAACATTAATGTAGATGCAGTCATGGGATGAAAAATACATGCCTGTTTCAATCCACAGGTAAAGAAAACACTTGACTGTAATACTAATTGAAGAAAACTGGTTTGTGTTTAATTAGATGGCTGTGTAGTACTCCTAGAAATACAAAGGTGGTGCTTATAAACATGAAACAGTGAAGAGCAGAGCTCAAACCTCTCCACTTAACCAATGATCAGGCTAGCAATATGCTCAGGGAGTCATGATCACCCTTGCTTATGGGTGTTTTTTATTCTTGTGCATACTTACCATCAAAATAGGTCTAGAGATGATCCTGAGAGCTCCCCTTGTCCATTACTGTCCAAATAGCAGAAACTGTGGGCTACGTGGATTTCTTTGAACTCAGAAAGAAATCAAACTCAGGTATAATATACCTGAGAACTTTGGTGTAATATAGTGTAACATGGCATGGCATGTGCCCTGTAAAGGAGTCACAAACATCTGCTTTGTGCACCCCAAGGAAGTTTAAGGAAAAGCGAAATACAAATATATCAACTTCTGGGAAGATGGAAGCATTGCTGGCAGTGGAATGCTTTTCTGGTGAAGCCCAAGTGAATGCTACATTCCTCCTTGACAGCCGTGTGGTGAAATGTGGTGGTGAAAGCATGTATGGTTTAGATATAGGGGCCTGAAATGCCAATTTGGCATTTATAACTCACCCAAAACATCCCCGGGAGTAGCACCAAAGGGCAAGCGGTATTCTTTTACCACAGTTCAGAAGCTGTGAAAGGGCATGGCATGTAGAGAGTAACTGATTATTTAATTTACACAGTTTGCAATTAACTTGGGTTTATCTGGTAACAGAAAAATAAAGCAGCTCTAAATATTGCTAGAAATGCACAGAAGTAATGAAATAAATTTGACAGTATAATTACAGTTTCCTTTTATGATTCCATCAACATTATGTAAGTGCATGTGAACCTGTGCTTTTACAAAAGCTTTATGAAAATCCCAAATTGTACTGAAATTTGGCAAAACAATGGAAGTAAAATTCCACGTTTTGGCTGTTTTATAGTGAATACACCCAGAGTCCAATTGTAGCGTGCTGCATACAAAGCACAACATTCAATTAAAGCACTGGTTAATGATTTCTTCATTTGGTGAAAATCATATAAACAGAAAAGTTGGAACATAACAAATTAAGAAAAGGACCGTGGAATAAATTTCAATTCAGGTTGAAAGCTAATTAATTGAAATGTCAAGTCAATTATTAAATTAGAATTCAATAGTTTAAAATATTTAATCTTTTTTTTTTAATTATTTTGTGACATGGAAGAAGCAAAGGCTAAAAACACAAAACTGCGAGCATATTTTGGCTAACGTGAATATTGGAATGAACAGTCCAGTTGCATTTCACCTGGAGTACATTAACAACTTCTACAGTGATTATTTTTCTTGCTTTCAAGGAAATTAAATAATCAACCAGCCAAGACAGTTCTAAAATAAGCAATTGACCTGTCACAGGATAGAGGGATTGATTATTCTATAGTCTTCATTTCACTTTACTAAATACACACCAGAGCAGACTTTCAGAGGTGTCTAAAGGTTAGCTCAGCCATTTCAAGCCTCAGCCTCAAGGCTGTGAGTACATTCAGTTCCCACTGAACTTTATAAAAGAGAACCATGGTTGATTAAGCATCAACCCTTAATCACCTTCAGGCAGTGGATGCTGTGCAGCACAGCTGTCTACACTGAGGTGGGACAGGAAGAATGTGTCAGAAGCTCCTAAGTTCTTTGCTTTAGAAGCACAAATATTAACAGTTTACAGCCGTGCTATGAGGTACAGACATGTTGAAATGCTACAAGAGTCAACAGGTTGCTTATTTTGTGGTTATTATCTTCTAAATATGACAGGTGACTAATGGAGGAATGAAAGGGTTGGCTAATCTTCAGTGCAAGAGTATGGGAGAAGCACCATGTCAGCATGTTGAACAACTATTATGTGATGATGGTTTCCTGATGTTATGCTCAGTAAGAGCTGAAGCTCTATTTTTAGAGAGGACATTGATACCACTGCAAAACTTCGAGAAGCTTGTTTGTACGTTGTCAAAAGCATGGGAGAATTTATTTTTGGTAGGTGTCTGTTGAAGAAGATGGGGTCAGCCATAGTGGGATTTGCTCAGTCTGTGCTCTGTGTGCAGGACTTGAGGGAAACCAGAGGGAACTATGTGAGGTGCTGATTGTCCAGCTGATCTTTTTCCCTGTTAGGGCTCTCTCTGTCCTCCAGTATTTACAGAATAAACACCAGAGAACATCAAAACCATGCTTTGGTTTTGTTCTATTTGGAATTTTTTTAGGAAAAAGGAAATGAGATTGTTTTCTAAGTAATACGATTCCTGATTGCACTGTTTAGTGCTGGTGGTGATACTGGGGTTTTGTTACTAGTGAACAGTGGGAAAAAGAGTCTGCTTGCTTCCTGGTAACTGTATGGTATAATTAAAGATATAACCACATAAAAATAATTGTCTTTAAGGACAATTGGGTAAAGCCAGGCTGGTACCATCAGTACCCAAGCACAGGAAAGCAGAAATGAACATCAGACAGCAAATAAAATGAACAATCTGAGAAAGTCTATCAGATAGTATTTCACGTGCCATCCCCCAGCTCAAGACAGTCTCCGGTGTCCCCGAAGAGAATTAAATTCTATTGTATAAACCCACACTAACCAATAGTCCCAAAACAGCTTGTATTTGTCTTGCTGTGGTAAGCTTTTGGTCATTCACATATCTTCTGCAAATGCTTGTGATGCATGACAGCTTACAGATTGCATCCAGGAATGACAGGAATTAACAGACGGGAAGGAACAGTTAACCTTGGCCCCACAGGACTGCTCTCCACTTCATATTTTAATGCAATGTGCAGTTGGCCCATTCCAGATGATCTGATATAGATGTTACTGTCACTTTCCCTCTTAGTCAGAAGAGCCCATCAGTGACAATGGAATAGATAATGTGGCTGCCAATAGGAGAAATGGCAGCTGAAAATCTGAGTCACAACTCTATGGTTCTTTTGAAGGAAAACGACTTAATTATAAGGCTAGAAAATTACCATGGAATAATTAATATGCTTGGTATTTACACTTAGGAAAGAGACTGTAAAGCATAAAATACAGTATTAAATTGGAATTAGCTACACTTAACTTCAGTTACTAATATAGCCACCCTCCACACCACCTCTTGTGGGACCTCTCCAACATCTGTTTGAAAAAATGAAACCAAATCAGCCCACGGTTTCTGCATGATCTAATTGTAAATCTCCAGTAACTTCTTGGGCTCTATCCAGAACAACATGAGTTCCAATTTTTCCAGTTTTTCCTTATGCTGGGAAGTCAACCACCCATGTTATTACTGGGAAAGATGACCCTGTGTTATGTTCCCTCACTAAGGTCCTTGAGTCAATAATCCCAGCAGTGCCTCAGCTTTTTTAGAAGCCCTGTTCTCTTCTTTCAACACACTTTACTACAGACACAGCGCCAAATGTTACAAGTTTTTAGAGGTGCCAGAGTTATGATAATTAATGCTAAGAGAGTTGTGGAAAGGATGTAAAAGCTCATACCTCAGAGTTTCAAACACTTTCCCACTCACAGAGAGTAAGATGAACCCATCAGGGGGAGACGGGAGTTGCCTAAATTGTTCCCTTTTTGCCAAAACTGAGATTTCTTAATGCCTTTGTCCGAGGCATTTGGTTCTGGCTGCTATCAGAGACAGGAAACCAGACTACGTGGACTTGAGCTCTGATCTGGTCTTGCAATTTAGATGCGGGAAAAAAAAAGGGGGAACAACTTGTTCTGTCCCTAACTTGCATTTCTTATGCACAGTAGCACAGAGATGGCCACAGCAGCTGCTTCCACGAAAGGCTGTACCAGGCCATTGAGATTTCCAAAACGAAACTTTCAGTTTCACTTCAAGGTGTGCAGACCAGAACTTCTGAATTCCTGTTTTAGCCGCATGTTTTGCATGTTTAAAAGGTTTCACTCAGAAAGCAACCACCAGAAGTAATTCCGTGAGAAAATAAACACTGGTTGGCTTTTTGCACAAGTCAAGATCCTGTACCTTTTCTCCTCAGCCGTAGTTGTAATGCTTTTTGAAACCCCCCAGTGCATGCCAGTGTGGCAATTAGAACAATATTCCCTCACCAGGAGCTTGCTGCTTTCAGAAACAGGGTTAAAGTACATTTCATGTTTGCATTTCCACTTTGTGCTTGTCTTGCCAAGCATCGAGCCCCAGAGTAGGTCCTGGTGAGAATGCCACAGGGTTGTGATGAGAAAGCTCACCCCAGCCCTGTACAGTGCATGGCATAGAGGGACCCACCATCATGGGCCACGTGGGGTTAATCTCTTTGGAAGACTTTTGTTTTATTAGAGGGTGAGCTCCAACAGTTTTTCAGCATTGAGAAAGAGGTTGTGACCCTCTGACAAAATTTTGGCTGCAAAATGAAATTTCCTTTCCATGCAGGAAACCACTGGAGAGAATATTTTTATAATACTTCCATTCAAATAAATCCAGGTATTCCAGTAATTGTATAGTCTCCAGTAAAAATATCAAATAAACCTGTCATAGACTTTTCTCCCAGATGCTTAGATACTGTCTCCTTTCACTACTTACCCATGTAACACAGCCTGAAATGCTAACGGACTTTCAAGGTTATGCTCCTGCGGTTCAGGCTCCGTGGCTTGTCCTGGAAGGAGACAATGGTTTCACTATGCTCTGGGGTCTGTGGCTCGGCCGTGTTCTGCTTGCCCAGTAAATGAGGTCAGAGCAGTGCTCTCCGCTAATATCTTGGGTAACACAGCCTTTCGGAGAGAGCAGTTTGAATGTGATGCAATCAAAGCTCATAACTATATAATTTATTAACTTGCTTTATAAGGCAAAACCGGCATGGCATTGAAAAGGTGTACTCTGTAAGGAGCGTACAGCAGCCACGACAGTGTAACTGTCTAATAAAGTGTTTGTGCTGTTGGAAAGGTTTGCTGCAGAGGAAGATAAAAGGCAAAGATCAATAAAATGTAAAAACCTTTGCTTGGAAGCCTTCTGTCTTAAGAGGAGACAGGTCTGCTTAGCCAGTGTGTGGAGGGTGCATATTCTCATGGGTGCCTTTGTACTGAGCCTCAGATCTGACGGCTTTTGCTCCCTTCAGGTCCACAAAACCTTGTCTTCAGCCATGCCAAGGCCTTCCAGTGTCACACCTTGACACAGCTGTCTTTTGATACTGAAACATTTAAATGACTGTTGGTCATTTACTTCAGTTTGTCTCCACTGCAGGCCTCTCTGAGCCATCTGGTGATGAGCCACCCAGCTGCAGAAGGGCATTTTCAGCCTTTTACATGCAGCTCACAGCCTCAGCACAGCACCACAGACTCAAGCCCCCCAAACATTTTAAACAAACCAGAGATGAAATACTAACACAAGTAGTAAATCTCAAAGACAGCTCAGTGATAGCATGTGCTGCTTTAGCTATGACATACAGTAGCTTAAAAAATTAGAATTAGTTACGAATAGTAGATTTCTCACACTGCCAGACTGTATCATTTATCTTACATAATTTACTATATCATTTTCTCTTATAAACAGCTCGGAAGCCCAAGTTAAAAACAAAACAAAACAAAAACCAGAAATGGATTTAAAATTTAGCTGTTCCCAGGCGACCAAACTCGTTCCTGGTAGAAATGAATGAGTTTGACCCACTCTGGGCATTTCCCATCAGCTTTAACAGACTTTCCTCAGGGCTGGGCTGCACCCAGTCTGTTTTTTGGCTCTTCTCTGGATGACACTCTATTAAAATTAGAGTACCTTGACCTCCACTGGCAAGAGACAAAAGCTCAATGTATTTTTCTTACTAATTGGCACATCCATAATGACTTTCATTTCAAATCAAGCACTTTGGAAATATGAATTGTTAGGTAGCAAAGTTCATTGATTAGAGCTTGTGTACAGGCACCTTTCCTCCTGGTTTGGTTTTTGCACGTAATCACTCAACGATAGCTAGCACTTACTTAGCAAAGAGAAATCCTGAAACATATGGTTGAACATCTAAATGCAGGAAACATTTATCCAACCACATACTTGAGCATTAATTTTACATACAGGAAAAGGGATTTCCCTTTTGATGGTGATAGTTCCTGTAACAAAGAGATGGAATGGTCTGAATAGTTTATACTATTTATTATTATGAAATGGGCAGGAGAAATTGAGTGACCTTCTGGGTTAATAAGAATTTTGAGCAATGGTTTCATTGAGATAAAATTTAGTGTTCAGGAGGCATAAGTCTTATATCTTAATAATATATAGATATTTTAAAATAACATTTTAGGAGTATTAAATCTATTATCACAATAAGACACTTCAGTGTGTGAACTAATGTGAATTAATTCACACCTAGTTGTATGGATGGCTCTTAGCCCTTTGGCCCCATGCTTGACAATATGCTAGGCTTGAATTAATGCACTCTAATTCACAGCTTGTCATGTCTTATTGCCGAAGCATATCCCTGAAGTGGCTTCACCAGTATATATGCTGGCTTCACACCTTCTCATGGAAGAATGGCTTCAGCTCTTGCCAGTCACAGCTACTCTCCAATGCTGTGACCTCTGAGAAAGGCATCACACTTCCCACTGCCATCAGCTGGTGTTCCCCAATCACAGAACTGTTACTACTACCTGTATAGCTTCAGTCCCTGATGCATAACACACTACTCAGGAGCAGATCCTCCTGCACAAAAATAAAGTACAGTCAGGTTCCTTGCTTCCAAACATGGAAATACTGTTTGGAAAACTGCGGACTCATTGAGAGACATCTTGGTATAACTTGAGTGTGACTGTGAAGCAAAATAAGGTATAGCATCAGCACGGTACTGGCAAATATGAGGGCTCACATGCAGTGGAGAGTAAGATTTCTTCCCTATTCTTGCTGAACAGAAATTATTCTGGATAAACCATCCAAGACAGACAATGACTCATCCACTGCAGGAATTGCTCAAGAGAGCTTCATTTCAGTGTGTGGGAAAATACTACCCTTATAATATTGCTACAGACTGCATCATCTTGATTTACCCTCATTCTAGAAGTGTGAGCATTATTTGGTTGCATCCACCTGGCTGGTGGCCTCACCTAACCTGCTTAGTTGTTCGGTCAGCTGGCTGTGTTTTTCAGATTCATTTGATCCCATTTGACATTCTCAATTTGGAGCTTTATGTGGGAATACCAGAGCTGCTCCAGCACTCCAGAAGAGTTGTAAGAGCCCCAGTTTTGTTGTGAGCCCTCAGAAAAACAGCTGAGGCAATGAAATCAGGGAAAAAAAAAAAAGGAAAAAAAAAAGCATATAAAAGTGAAAAGCTTGATAGGTGTGGTGATAAATCTGAATAAATAAATGAGAGTTGCTGCAAGACATGGAGGTAGCAGTTTTGCTGAGCTATGTTGGAAGAAAGCCCTGATTGTGTGCCAAAGCGAGAGCGCAGCTGTGAAACACTGGGTGTGGGTACTCAGCAGTAATCTGGTTTAACCCTGTATATAATGATATAATGCACTGTCCAGCCCATGCTCAGTAAGTGGTAAAGCACACTAAGTAGGTGTCACACAGGCATAAAATATGCATAACCTGTTTCTTTCCTTCTGCAGTAATCCACATGAAGACAGTACTCATTCTCCTGTCCACCTCAGGAGCCATGAAAAGATGAGGTTGACATAGTGGTGTGATCAAAACCTTGTTCCAGACCAGGTCACAAGGCTATTTTCTTTCCTGGTGTCATCTTAGTGCTCTTCTCAACATTTCTGTTGGATAAATTGCCAAATCTACACTTCATTGTCATAGTATAGACAGCTAGAAAGTTGTAAAATGCAACTACAAGAGAGTTTATTGAGCTCCGAATTCTACAGAAATATGTTTTTTTCCCAGGGAATAAAAAAAAAATCTGTAAGATTTCAATGGAATTATTCAAACAAAGGCATTCCCAAGCTGTGGGGCTTTCCATAGTCGTTAAGATCTGTTTCAAATGTGGGTGTCCAAAATAATTTACCAGCACCTTAGTATACATGGCTTTTTTTCCCCCTCACCTCCCATAGACGTCACCTATTCAGAAAATAACGACCTATTTTGTTAACAAAATTACTATGTATTTAGGGAGTTGTTATCAGGTATTTCAGTTTGAAAATACCAACACTGGTTTTGTTTCAAGGCACACCTCTGCTAATACAACATGCATATACAAAAGCTGGTAAGTGACTATATACATCATGTCTGAATATATACAGAAGTTCAATAATTCTATTTACAGGGTAAAGTAATGGAGTCAGTCTGATCTGAGAGCGGTTCTGCATGCAATTTGAGGGAATCTATGTTTAATTTAATAGGTCATGTATCTGTCTCAAGTGGGGATTACAGTATCTGGTTTAAAGTGATCTACAGTATCAGGCTTATTATGTAGCTTTTATTTTTAGCAAGGAATGGATTTAACAGTTGACACTTCTACTTAGGTATGAAATACATTAAATTTACTACGCAAGCTAGCCTGCTGGCTGTACTAGACATGCCAGTTTACAAACAACCATGGGACTTCCACTTAGTCCTTGGTAGTTAGGGGCAGTGTGAAGTGGCAGGCTGGAGGCATAAAATCATCATGATCCTGCAGCAACCTGGGCTGACCTATGGAGCACTACTGTTGGAGAGGTTGTAAACCTGATTGGAGGACGGGCTGATCACTGCACTGGGAAAAGTTATGGGGCAAAACAAGGTAGAGGGAATCCAGAGTGAAAAATAGCTCATGTGTGAATGCCCTAAAAAAGTGTATCTGCTTTGAACTTGATGGGTGCTAATACCATCAGACAGTGGGACCAGCAGAGCTAGTCTGCAGTGAAAAGGAGAAAAACAAACAAGCAATAAAGAAATAACATGAGCATAAGATTTCTGAGGGCTGAAAGGGAAAATATAAATGGTTGCAAAGCACGCTGAGGCAGAATGAGGGTTTTCATGTGATACTGTTGTTGCCAGTTGCGATGTTTAAATGATTTGGATACAACAACAGATCAAAAGATTATCATATTTCCTGTGATGATTGGCTGCTCCCTTGATCTCTCCCTGTCTGTACCTGCCTGTTCTTCACTACATCCATTACTGTAGCTGGTTTCCAGCTAGAAACCAGTAGCAGGAAGCTGAGTGCTGGTATGGCTTCTAGCATAATGAGATGACTTTCATTTTGCTTGTGTAATAAGAGTGGCAAAACAGAGGTAAGTCATAAAGAGCTTATCTGTATTCTAATTAACTCAACTTTTGCTTCTGGCCTGGTCTGTAGGTTTCCTTGGCACATGAATGAATCCTCTGAGGTGCAGAGAAAGAGGAGTGTAATATCTAGTCATCATAATTGCACCAGTGAAAGCTGCTATATAAACAGAATTATTCTGCTAAAATTGCATTTCTCCTAGGAAGCCTGTTTTACTTCTGAAAGTGGCTTTACCAGAGTGATACACAAGTTTCCTTGTATGGCCTGGCTTCATAAAGACTGCTGTACCAGAACTGAGCAATACCACCATGCCTATATGAGCAAAAGGCTTCTATAGCAGAGGTGGCTTTGGTCTCTGAAGTAAAGCTTAGGATTTTTTTCCCCCTTTCTTTTAACTCATTTATTTCTAGCTGTAAAATCAATATCTCATGACCAGAAGTATAGCCATAAAAATTCCAATAAATCCATTTTCAAGCACAAGTTTTGCTCCTGGAAGTGATGCTATAACAGAGTCATCATGCACTTCCATGTCCAGTACTGAACAAATATGCTTCATCTGCAATTGAAAGTTAACTTTTCTAATTGCCAGCTCTAGTAGCTCTCTACCTGAGCTCTGGCAGCCCAGCTAGGGTCAGTCTTCCTCACACATCTGTACCAGCCACACTTACTTTGCAAGCTGAATTCTGCCTGGCAGTACACTGGATTCTCACAGGTATGCACTGAAACGGTGAGAATGGAAGGGAGCATTAATTTCGCCTTTCACATCACTTGTGTACAAAAGGGAGGGAACTTGGTCCAGGTGACAGTGTACATACTGGGTTTGCTTCTCTGACCTTTAAGATTTATTCACATACGCATTTACTTGGTAAGTCTCTCCCTGGTGTTGACTCCTTGGGATACCACAGATAAGGAAGCCAGGCTATTTCCACAGGATCATCATTTTGACAAGAACAGTAATGGAAACAATGGAAATCCTTTTTCTTTTGTCTTCCTCTTCTGCTTTCCTAAAGGGTACAGCCCTGAACTAAACCCCCCTTTCCCAGCCACTGCACTGCAAGTTGGTTACTTCCATAGACAAGGTGGCAGGTTAGTGACAGGAGGACATTGACAAGCAGATGATGTCCAGGAAAGTTTAATTGGCTCCCCACAGGTCCTATACTTCCAATATCGCTTTTGTAATAAGTCCAAAATGTCACTTGTTAAATAACCCAAGACCTTTCTTGTAATCACACAGGATTACATTAGAACGTTAAATCAGACATAATTGGACTGTCCATTTAAACATAATTTCAAGTAAAATATAAAAAAAATAATCAGACAGCAGTGTATTATATGTAATGAGAAATTTACTGCAGCTCCAAAAATATCTGCACTGAAAGTATAAAAGAATTTATGGGCTGATTTTTTTTTTCCTGAATATAAAAAGGACTAACTAGAGTGTTTTAATCTGCAGTCACTGAAGTAAGCACTCTTTCTGACACAAAGGGTTTGCTTTTACTAACAATAATTACATCTTTAGTCACCTTTAGAAGAAAACAGTCAAATGCTCTGTTCTTTGCTGGTCTTATCTCTTTAAATTGCACTTTCTACTTGTTCTTGAAATAGCACCACCATAACTTCATTGGCTTGGATATTTTGACATATAATCAACCTCACAACTGATTTCTCAAATGAAGGGTTTAGAATTAAACTGGAGTCTGTTGAATCGAGATGCATGAAAATATTAATTTCCTTTCTGGAAAGTTTATTATTATTTATAGTCAAATATATTCACTCTCAGGATGCTTCACTGCAGAAGAGGTTGAGAACAGGCATAATTCCTATCAGCACTGCCACTTCCCTCAAAATTTATGTTCTTCAGGTGTATTCAGAGAAGTTTTTTACAGAGATTTCCCACACCAGAAAGTGAGGAAAATGATTCGGCCAGAGGAAACTGCCGTGGCCACACTGACATCCTGCCCGCAGGGCAGCCCCAACAGCCCATGTGCACACACAGGATGTGGGCAAGCACAGAAACACGCGTAGGGCGGATGTACACAGCCGTGTGGCACCAGCACTGCTTCCTCGCCAGGTGATTGCAATGCAATGGAGCTGTCCCCTGCCACACAGCCCTGCATTACAGCAGGGGGGGCACTGGGCTCCTGAGGTGGCTCTCACTCCTTTGCTGCATGTTTCTGTGCCCTGCTGGCATTATGCCTTTTTACAACCCTAAAACTAATGTGCAGGAGGTTTTTTTTAAGATCTGATGAAAATTAGACATGATCTGGTCATTTTTATACACTGGCCAGTATCTGCCTTCAAACCATTTTGTACTAATATCACTTTTTGAAGGAAGAGTTCTGAGACTTCGGTCTTTATTCCTCATGCTCTCTCAGTCTGGTGTGCTTTGCATGTGTTTTAAATGAATTGTTTTGGAATCTAGGGATGATGTGCTTCCATCTGTGTTTTAAAGTCTTAAGATTTCTAAATATATACACTTCATATTTACATCATAGAGAACTCTAATAACCTTGTGTTATTATCATTTATTTCAGCTTGACATAAATCAGGAGCCAAGCGAAAGGGAGGACAGTTTTTTCTGTGTTTAACTAGGCTGTTTCACATCACTTGATATTCTCCATGACTTCATTTAAAAGCTTCCCTCCAACTTCATTAAACTGCCTTTGACAGGCAGCAGCTTAATATACACGTGCACACACACATATGTATATATGTATTCATTTGAATTTGGGCTCTTTCCCTTCAGTCTCTGGTAATTGTGATTTGTCTCTGGAGGGATGAACTGTCTGAGAAACAACAAATAAGAGGCCATGAGAATTGAAAGCCAGCGTTCAGGTTCATCTAGAAAGAAATTAAGCAAATCAAGTTCAGGTTTATGAAGGGAAGCAAATTAGCCTGGGGTCTCCACACACTGGATCAGAACTTACTTGATAGTATTTAGTTGTATTGCAGGTTCCTGCCCTTCTAAAGAAAAATGCAGCGCTTTCACTGCAGCCACCTGGGGAGGTGACAACGAGGTTATCAGGCAGTCTAGAACTGATGGAACAGCTCCTCAAATGCATCCAGCTGGGGAGGGCTTCTGGTACTAACGACCCCCTATACCAACACATTAATGTCCAGCTGGCCACTAACTAGCTTAAACCTTTTGGAGGTGTTAATGGGAGGGAGGGAAGTGCCTCCTGGGAGATAAAGAGGAGACAGCCAGGAGTTGGTAGTAGAAGTTGTTGATCACATAAGCTGTGCCTTCAAGGTAGTGTTGGGCTGGTATGGAGGCTGCTTTTGCTTGTTTTGTGGGATCTGCTGCTGGATTCCCAGCCCACTTGTGGATGCAGCTCTTGGTATGCTGGGAATGCTGTGCACCATGGAGGTATGCAAAAGAGATGATTCAACACCACTCCGATTATGATCCTACAGGCAGTCCAGGGACTTGGTCTTGATGGTAAGACAATTATTATTTTATCTCTTACCAAACTGCATATTTCACAGCAGTCTAATGTTTGCATGCTTTACTTGTAAACCACTCTTGCTATTTCATTAGTTGCTGTGTTAAAAGAGAAAAATACTTTTCCCCCCACAAAATTATTTACTCTCTTTCAAGCAGACTGCTCCCAGCCTTTTCTACCGCTCTACAGAACCCTGAACCCACTTGAAAGGTTATTTTTTTGTTATCACTAAACAATCTGTTTCAGCTGGATGCAGAAAGCCATCTTTGATTTCAATTTCCCCTTAAGTGATTTAACTAGGCTCCTTGTTGAGAGCAGACTTTTAGATGGATCTGGAGTGGTTTCTGAATTCAGCCATTCAGATGAAAAAGCCACGTTTAAAGGTGTTTATGAGTATGTACAATGCACCCTTGCACACCTGCAGCCTCAGGCTGCAAAGTAAACCTGTGCACATGTGTGTTGCTGCTGGGGGCTTAGGAGGTATGCAGTGTCTCCTTTTCTGACTGCTGAGGTTCTGACCTTTCTTTGCTAAGAACTTGACTGAGGTAAATATGTAAGTAAATACCTTATTGATACAGTAGGTCTTTGCACAGTTACCTGGTGTGAAATCCAGATTCTCGTTATTTATGGATTTGATTCTTACAATGATTTTTTTTTTTGGGGGGGGGGGGATGTTTTCAAGTTATGACTTAATGTGGTACCTGAAACAGTGCAAATATGACCACTCGGGTAATGACAAGCTTGCCTTACCTTAAGGATAGGAAGGGATTGGATAAGAACTCTGGATTCTGGAGAGGGACCCTTCATTAGGGACTGATAGGACAAGGGGTAACGGGTTCAAACTTAAACAAGGGAAGTTTAGGTTATATATAAAGAAGTCCTTTACTGTGAGGGTGGTGAGGCACTGGACTTGTGAATGCTCTGTCCCTGGCAGTGCTCAGTGCCAGGTTGGATGGAGTCTTGGGTTATGTGGTTTAGCGTGAGGTGTCCCTGCCCATGGCAGGGGGGCTGGAACTAGATGATGTTAACATCCTTTCCAACCCTGACTATTCTATGATTCTATGCTTTGAAGATATGAACCTGCATGTTCTCAGGCTATCCAGGCTGCCTGGTCATGTTTCTTTTTCCTTCAGTTAGTGATTCTGATAATCTGATAAAACTTCCTTTGGGTTGTGAATGTCCACATTGATAAATAGAACTGGTAGTTATTTTGGCAGCATTTACCCCCAGCCAAAGTCATGTAATACTCAGCAGGGGAGGTCCCTGTCCTGCTGTAAGCTTTAGGAAAAGACAGAGTGGGTTGGTTTTGGTTGTTGGTTTCTTTTTTTTGTTTTTGTTGTTTTTTTTCGCTGCAGTTGTTGCCTGTTGTGTTAGTTCCACAGTGCGAGAATAGCAGTTCATAATTTTATATCCAAAAGTGCAGGCTCAAAAGCTGCTGGCTGCAGTACAGGTGACAGAGTCTGCACAAAGGGAGGAATAGTGAGGAAGCATGCCCATCAACAAGGTCAAAACATTTCTGGCAGAGCCAGACTGTGAGCACAACTTCTGGATTACAGCTGCTTTGGCAGGGCTTTAGCCAAACTGCATTGTGACACAGCATATCCTGTGGGCAGAACTGTACTTTTCTTAGCCTGCCTGGATTCTGGATGTGAAGGCCACTTTTAAAAGCTATACAAAAACTCTCAGCCATCCTATCCAAAGGTTATTCCTTCTGCTTATACCACAATATACATGGAAACACTTTTTCTAAAGCAGGATGCTAATGGCAAGGCAGAACCAGCAGTTTCTCGAGGAAGTCCTCAGAACTCTTTGTCATTGAGTAGAAGCTGCCTTCAGCTCAGAGCTTGGGTCATGGCTGTTGATCCCAATTTAAGGTTGCAGTTTGAAGAGACTAACCCAAGTACATGCACTGAGGCTGTACTGGTACAATATGCTCAGAAAATTGCAAGCAGGATCATCAGGTTAGCTAAGTGCATGCAAGAGGATGAACAGCTAGATTCAACAGGGATGCTCATTTAAGGCCATCAACACCAGATGCAGCAAAACTAGGAATGCTGGTCTACAGAGCATCTCTTGTAGTTATTAATAATGACTATCTATTATACTGATAGTGCTGGAGTACCTGTACCTTTGGAAGTATGAACAGATGCCTTTGCAGATTCACACAAAACATGCGAGTTGATGTTGCCTCCCATAACCTGTGCAGCCTATTCTTAAGGCAACATGCAACAACAAAGATAGCTCCCATAATATGCAATGGGACAATGAGCAAACAAAGAGTGCCAGCCTGTAGGTTATACTGATGATATATTGGATAAGAGGTTGGAAGGAAAAAAGGCAGAGGAGAATGCTTCTTGAGCACCACTTGCTGAGACACAGCTTATATAATGTGGGCCTGAGGACAGGCCAAATCCTGCTTACCCTCATCCTGTGATTAGAAATAATAACTGGCAGCAGGGGAAAAGGCGTGGGATTTAGCCTGGTATGTGTTGCTTTCTTAATGGGGATGTCATTTGGCTGAATAATGTTCAGCTGCTGTTGAAGGATTTGGAAAGCAATTCTGCGAATGCACTGGAGAGTGGGAATAGGAAGATCCTTCTGAAAACTGGGCTACTCTTTGCTACTTTGTCAAATAGTTGACTCCCATTTCATTTAGTTTTAGAGGACTATTCCTGCATTTGTTTCTTAAAAATTGAAAACACAAGTGGTAAAATGCTTCCACTCAAAGCGTAAGAACCATGTTCTGCTCCATTTGCTCTTTCAACTAGTCCCTTAAACTTTGTATTTACTCTATCCCTTATAAAATGTATTTAAATGGCTCCTTTGGTTTTGGAGGGGGTTTTGTGCTGAACATGGTATAGTTTTGCAGCCACAGCTTGTGACAGTTACTAGGCGTTCCTGCTTTACTAACAAACGAGACTTTCACTTTCAAAATCTTTAACAAATTGTGCAATACACATTCTTTGCAAGACACTGAGTTAGCATTTAAAATAATAAAATTTGGCAGTGGAGAGACTGTTATAGTTGTGTGACAAAATTCAGATTGGAAGGAAATGGCTCACAAAAGCATGAATTAAACATCTAATTAAAAGTGTTAAGTCTCATTTTAATTTTCTTTAAAATACCGAAGACAGAAAAGCAGCTGCATGCCTGAAGTTTGCAGTATGATAGGATCCAGTTGGGTAGAAACACAGAACTGATACAAAGGGCTCAAGGAAATGTATCTTGATGGAAAATGTGGTTTTTTTGGGGTCCTTGAAGACACAATTTATCACAGAGTAGATGTTTGTAAGGACTGCTTATGAAATGGTTCTGAAATGGGAGTGGCAGAATGTTTTTTCCTGCTTTGTGGTGAGCAAATATTAGCTTAACTTTTTCAATTAGCAGATGATACTCCCATGCATAGTATTGTGCTATGGCTCTAGTTTTGGCCTAATGGGTTCACAGTGGTCTGATAAAATAGGTTCCTATTTTTAAGTGACTATTTTAAAGATATGTAGTAGTTTCAGCTGAGGGTTGCAGTGTCCTGCAACCAATGGTTTGAAAATGTTAGCAAATAATTTGGGTCCTTCTCCAGTTAGAATTACAATTCTAAGCCAGAAAAATTTCATACCCCTATAATTTCAGAAGAATGTATTTTTTAATCTTCCATATTACGCATCTACTTAAAAAGAACATACAGCATGACCTAGGATTGTTATCTATTGTTCAATAATGTAACTGGGCAGTCTAATATTTGCTCTATGAATATGAAACTTGGACACTAAATTGCTTGGGCCATTTCAAGTGATTATGGGGAAGAAAGCTCCTTGCCTAATTACAATTGTAATTCAAAATGTATTTTAAAATAGAAAATTATCTGCATTTGCACAGCTCAATCTAACCAGAAAGAAATGTGTTGTACTTGTATCCCTCCCTGTGGGCTGTATCCTGTCAGACTGTTCAGAGAAGTCAGGTTCAGAGAGATGAGCAGACAAACTGTATGGAGCTCAATGCCCTCCTTTTTTTTCAGCCCCCAACTGTGCACAAAAGCTTTACCTGCCCAGGCCAGAGAGAGTCTGGGTGTTTCTGCAAGCTGAAAGACTAGACTTAAATCTGCCTTCTCCATTAGAATCATAGAATAGTTAGGGTTGGAAAGAACCTTAAAATAATCTAGTTCCACCCCCCCTGCCATGGGCAGGGACACCTCACACTAAACCATGTCACCCAAGGATCTGTCCAACCTGGCCTTGAACACTCTCGGGGATGGAGCATTCACAACCTCCCTGGGCAACCCATTCCAATACCTCACCATCCTTATGTAAAGAACTTCCTCCTTATACCCAATCTAAACTTCCCCTGTTTAAATTTTAACCTGTTATCCCTTGTCCTATCACTACAGTCCCTAATGAAGAGTCCCTCTCCAGCATCCCTATAGGCCCCCTTCAGATACTGGAAGGCTGCTATGAGGTCTCCATGCAGCCTTCTCTTCTCCAGGCTGAACAGCCCCAACTTCCTCAGCCTGTCTTCATATGGGAGGTGCTCCAGTCCCCTGATCATCCTCCTGGACCTTCTCTGGACTTGTTCCAACAGTTTCATGTCCTTTTTATGTTGAGAACACCAGAACTGCACACAGTGCTCCAGGTGAGGTCTCACAAGAGCAGAGGAGCAGGATCCCCTCCATCGACCTGCTGGTCGCATTCCTTTTGATGCAGCCCAGGATACGGTTGCTTTCTGGACTGCGAGCGCACACTGAAGCTGGTTCGTGTTCATTTTCTCATCGACCAACACCCCCAAGTCCCTCTCTGCAGGACTGCTCTGAATCTCTTCTCTGCCCAACCTGTAGCTGTGCCTGGGATTGCTCTGACCCAGGTGTAGGACCTTGCACTTGTCATGGTTAAACTTCATGAGGTTGGCATCAGCCCACCTCACAAGTGTGTCAAGGTCCCTCTGGATGGCATTCCTTCCCTCCAGGGTATCAACCAATTAGTGTGGTCTTATTTTGGAGCAACTGGAATGCAGCTCCTAATTTACACCAGTTGCTAAGAATTAAGAAATGGGCTTTTGAAATACTAGATTTTTTTTTTTTTTCTTTTCAAGTCTGCCCTGATGTTGGGATGGCCCCTGTGCAGAGCTTCCTGCTGAAATAACCAGTGCTTCTAAGGATCAACACCAATAAAGGGTTGTGCATGGCTTTTTTGAGAGCCAAAATGTACATACACACTTACATGGGTGCTGCCGTAGCTGTGTGTGGTCTTTCCATAAGGTAGGAAGTTTCTTTTTGATTTGAAAATGCTCATGTCTGGCTGTTTCTAATTTGGAGAGACTGAAGAAGTATGTCATGAAAATGTTGGGCAGGTTGCTGGACATGTCTAGGGGAAAGAGTTTGTCTGCTTGGAGGAACTCATAAGTCTGTTTTGCTTTCATGTCATGAGAACATACAAGGTTTTATTTTTATCTTCAGAAAATATTGGTTCTGATAAAGTGTGCCTAAATCGGTACACAATTACCACAGTAGCTCTAGGTACATGCTTTACTCAGGGTTTGCAAGCACTGAAACCCACCAGGCCAGGTTCTTGGGTTTATGACTTGCCTGTCCGAAAAGCTACAACCAACAGTGAAACTACACAGTGGAACAGTCCTGCCCCAGTTCTTCCTCTTGCTGAGACAGTGATGCAGCCACATATGGCTGAGTGTTCCTGCTTGTGGCTTGGGGAATCAAGCAGAGCAATACATGAATTTCAATAAGCGTGCTCCCCCTCCACACACAGTCCCACATGCCTTTCTCAATTTTGTTTCTGGATGGAACAATTAATGTGCAGAGGCTTTGTGAAGCCATGGGCAGCTAGAATATGGGTGTAATTTAGCACAGCAGACACAGTACTTGCAGACAGGCACGTCAGGCAGAGAGTCAAATTCAGTTCATTTGTTATGAAGTTCCTGGGCACTAGTCTACACAGGTAGAATATGTGCATTAAAATGCATTTCACATTAATGTGGGACATACTTCATATATTCTCTGATCAGGTCAAGATTTATAAAGAATGCCTTACAGTATAGCCAGGAACTATTGCACATGCCTTGGACTTGGATGAGGGAGGAAAGCATTCTCAGAAAAATCAATGAAATATTTAAGCAGAAAAAGTCATTTTGTCTCTTTGATTTCATCTGGTAGCAACTGAAAATACGTTTTTAGGCGCCTTTAAAGTAAGTCTAATTTTTCATTCACTGCTGGAAAAAAAAGGAAATTCTCTGGTTATTCATAAATACAAGAGCAATATGAAGTGGTTACTCATTTATTCAATCTGTTATTGCACAACAGTGTTCTAAAGTAAGAGGTTTAAAAGGGCTGGAAATACAAAGCATTGAAGCATAGCAATGGTAATATTAATTTGCAGAACGCTGCTGTATATGACTGTAATAACTGAAAACTGGATGGGGGGGAAACGGGTTGGACAACAAGATCAGCAAGTCGTAAACTGAACATTCCTTCTTTCCCTGACCCTTTTCCCCTTTTTCCTCTCCTCCCCCCTAAAAAAAAAAAAAAAAAACGGAGAAAACCCCCACAAGCAAAAACTCTGAACAAAACAAAGGAATTGGAGAAAACATCAAACAATAACCAAGAGATGGGTGGCAGAGGAGAACTGGCAGAGTCATGGATGAAGAAAGGGAAATGAGCTGTGAGACAATGGCTGGAAAGTTAACACTACAGTGAAAGGAGCTTTTTAATTAGAAAGTTAGTCACTGAAAGACTCCAACCCCCAGCCTAAAACCCAGAAGTATTTCTCTGCATGGGAAAGGATACTTGTATGCACATGCTGAATTCTCTGCCCACACACAGTATGCATGAAGCTTTATAAATATTGCAGCAAAGGTTGAGTAAACAGCTGGTGCTGAGGACCTGGTGTCTACGTCGTCCAGGCTTTGGGCATTTGTGTTTCACATTGGCTCTAGCCTGGCCATGCTTCATGTCCTGACTTGCACTGCAGAGTCAGTGTGGAGCAGGCAAACTGGCTGCTTCTTTGTGGAAACAGAAATGAGATGTGGCCCAGTTTGATCCAGAGTAACTTCAAAAGAACTGTTTTCACCTGGAGCTGCCAACACAGACACCCCATCCTAAGAGCATGGGGGACACTCCTGAAGATCTAGTGCCCAGGTGCTGCTGTTTGGGGTTTTGGTACTTGTAACCTTGTTCAAAGTTGATCAAGATCATTGCTTATAGCTGATGAGTCTTCACATCTTGTGTTTTGGATAATACTTTTGGCAGAACAACCTGGTGCTGTTTCTGCCCCTCTCACCTACAACACAAGTAAAGGGCTGATCAAAATGAGTTTGCTGTAACACTTCATGAAATGATTGCCTTGGACTGCTTATACTTGATGGGTAGTTTACCTATGTATTATGTTGTTGAAGTCAAATGATCCTGATAATCCTGCATTTCCTCTCGTGTTTATACGAAGAGTAGTGCCCAGTCCCAGTTATTAAATACCACATGATTGACAACAGAGTTGATTTTTAGGCTGGTCTGCTTTAACTTCTTGTGCACTGTACCTCTGCATTTTGTCTTGGCCATTACCAGGAGGAAACTACTCATAAATGGCATGGCATTTCTGAGCGGGGTATTAGTTTTAAGAGTTGTGTACCCCATAAGAAATAGTTTTATTTAAAGTCCCGTTTGTGATTAAAAAACTGGGACAAACCCAAATGTACTGGAAATGGTTAGCATCAATGCATTCAGTACTGTATAGGAAACAAGCAGAGTCTTGCAGTGCTCTCCAGACCTTATATCTGCTCAGAAAAGTCAACACAGGAGGCTCTGAACCATTTGGCACTTATTTTCTGTAAATGAGCACAGCTGAGGATTGTGGCTATTAATATATTTTTAATTGAGAATACATTGACTAAGCAAGAAAAGAGAGATTTGCTCTACAGAAATGCAACTGGCAGTCTTCTTTCCACAAAGCATCAACCAGGAAAATAAGTGGTGACATAATGGTTCTGTAACTTGGAGATAAATTTGTTTAGTGCAGGATAATGAAACCAAAAATTTCTATTGTATTGTCTTGCTCAGGTTGTCCTGAAGAGAACAGTATAGGTGCTGGCTTGGCATGGAGAGAAAAGGTGCCCAGAAGAATTTACTAACACTGTGTCTCATCATACCACTTTAGTGAAAAGCATATGGCAATATGAAAGTAGCACCTTGTGCTACCTGCTGTGTTCAAGAATAGGGATAGCCAAATAACCTTAAAATGGTGCATGGGTGGCAGAAGTAGCTTAAATTAAGCCTGGTCCCTAAAGCTGCTCACAGTTCCACCAGTGAAAACAGAAAACACCAGCATCATGTGGCTGTGTGTGGTGATGCATCCTCCCCTCCTCCTGCACATCTCCCCCTTTTCCTCTGGGCTGCTCCAGGATCTCAGGAATTCCTGTCAAGCCTTTGTGTAACAAGCTGGGGGGTGAAGCATACCTTGGCCATAGCAGGCGCTCTCTTGCATGGCGAAGGAGGAAGGTGGCACTGACTGTACCAGGAACTGCTTTTGCCTGGCTAATGTAGGAAGTGAGAGTGGGATAATCAGTCACCCCCTGACAGCCTTGGAACATTCCTTCCCTTGATCATAGCCTGAGTGGAACAGTACTATTGTTACTGGAGTTTTGAAAAATTTCTAGTAATTACTGACTTGGACTGTGGCCAGGATGGAATTTTACTGATGACTAAAGCCAATCCTCTTGCCACCCTACAAACAGCAGCCCTCAGTGAGGCCCTTGGAGCCTTTCTGGGCTGTAGCAGGCTGCAAACAGCATCTCCCTCTGACTAGGACACCTTTCAGAGCTCATGAATTCTCCAGTTTGTGAAGATCTGAGGGCTGTTGCCACAAGCTGATGACAGGGCCTGGGGGTGAAGTCCCCTCAGTCTTCAAGGCTCAACCCTCCTCCGTTAAGAAGTGCCTAGACCTTTGATGTGAATAATTCACTGAACTCGAGAATTTTTAACAGGTATATCTTTATATATATAATCTTTGTGTCTGTGCATGTGTGTATAAATCGATTTGGGTACCCTATAGCAGGTTTAGCATGAATGTTGTCATCTTGGTTCTCTAAATCACTACTGTGAGCTTTTGTGATCCACCTTAAACTGCAAATAACCTTAGATAACTGCTGAATCTTGTGATCCACCTTAAAACTGCAGACTGCTGCTAGGGCAAAAGCTGTGTGGAAATCTCATCTGTGGTGAAGTGGTACATCCACAATATCATATTAATATCACCTTTTGTTGATATCTTGGACAGTGACTCCTTTAGGTAATCCTAATTGATTACAAGTATAACCTTTTGGACATAAACCGTTGACCGAGTCTGAGACTGAGGTTGGACCTAGCTGCATCTAAACTCCATCAGGAGTTTAGAAAGCAAGGGGGTCTATTCTGATCCTTGTGTCTCAAGGGGAGGGCCTCCTTTACCCTTTTGCATCTTTAGTCTCTGTAAATCATTCTAAATCAATTCGACCTTCATTTTGCTTTGTATGTTTCATGCACGTAATAATAGTGAGCCTTGACATTGATCTTTGGTGGCATTATTATGAATTTTTATTAATTACTTTTGCTAATACTTTTGATAGTGATTCTTTGAGAGATCCTAAGCCACGCTTTTGTGATGCGGTGCTGGCAGAGTGCTTTATCACAGCCAGCAAACCTTAATGAGCACTGCTGAGTCGCCTCACATGCGCATCTGGCTTCCCTGTGCCGAATCTAGGCTCTTCTACTTTGTTGCGTGGCACATGTACACCTGAGGTCAGGCTTTCTGCCTGTGGATAACTGAGAAAGTTTTTTCTTTAGTCCTTCTCCTTAAGGAAATATTTCAATATGCTTAAAGGGAGACTGAAATTCTTTTATATTGAATTTTCATATCAATAAATATTAAAATCTTGATAACCACCCATTACCTAGATGTCCTAGGTCTTATCTAGCATGAAGAAGACAATAGTTATTACTTTTTAAAGTATATTAATTCTTAAAACTGTAGATTACCCTGAGTCATTTCAGTTTTTTTAAACTGGAATTTTATAAGTGAGTTTTAAAAAACTATATTTTCCACTCTAGAAAAGGAGGTTGAGTTGCTTCAGATAGTAGATAATGAAGTTACAGATAGCGCTGCCCCAAAACATTCTCTTAATTAGCTTGATTTGCTTTGAGCTACAGGAAAAGCAGAATTCCTGGTGAAGTGGGTGAGGGGAGACATGGAAACTTTACATTTGGGTGCAGGGGGTTTCCACTGTGTCAGGTGGATAGCAAGCAGATTGCTTGTGGAAGGTGTTTGCACCACAAGATCTGTACACATAAGCAAAAAAGCAATCTCATTTTTCAGTGGAACAAATATGCACCCTGAGTACTTTAAAAATTAGTCTCTAAGTGTGGAAAGAAAGGGTAAGTGCTCATAGCAGATTCTCAGGCTTCAAGGACACTGACAGGTTCAGTGTAGGAGTAGGGAAAATGATAGAAAGTGGGTCAAAAAACAAGCTTTTTATCAATTTCTCATGTTTGTTCCTGAAACTTCCCACAGTGCTACTAGGACCATCATATCTTGGTTTAGTTTCCTAAATGAATGGACTTGCTTTCCAGATAAGATAGTGGAAAAATACATATTTCAAAATAGAAGGGATTTTGTGATTCTCAGGAGGTGAAACTACCTATAATGCAAATGAGGCCCTGGACTAAATCTCAGTGTATGTGAATAAATGTCCTCCCCCAGTGTTGGGGAGGCTGTCTCCAAAGAGCTGTAAGTTTTGGGAGCTGTTTGATCTAGGAAATTAGTGTTAACTCTGTAGGAGGAGACAACCGTAGTAAATCAGCCCATATAATCATTATAAGGAAAGTGTTTATCTAAAGGGTAACTTCCACCTTCCATTATTGGAGTGATGGGTGATGCCAGGGAAGTACTGAGCTAGCAACAAGGGGGGACCAGGACAAAGTGCTTGGTGCAGTGTTCAATACTGAGTAGTTGATAAAACTGAAAATTAATGCTTTGCTATGAATCATGTGGCCCTAAATCAGAACAGCATGTAATAGTGGTACTTAAGGGATACTGAAGTGGGACTTGAAGGCAGTAGAAAACTCCAGCAATGGAATAAAACATAATCAAATAGAGTTTTGCATCAGTGTAAAGCATAATTTCAAAATTGTCACAATATTTTATGTGAGAGCAGCCCCATTAACACAGGGGAAGTAAAAAAACCCTGGATTTGTCAGTAATTCCCAACTGTGGGATATTCTTTTTTTTTAAGGGGGGGTGAAAGAATTGAGTTTGGAGGGGAGAGGGTTAAAGAAGGGAAGTATTTATACCATTCTGGGACTGCTCTGTATCTACAGCAGAAAAGTAGCCTCAATTTTATGCTATTTGCCATTTGCTGCCCGGGTGGTGATGGTTTAAAATACTAATTTTAAATAGTCATAGCTGCACTTTTTTGGCCTTTTATAAAGCACTAACATTCCAATTTGCACTTCTGCTTTAAAAAAAAGTCTTGTTACTCCTCATTTCGAACTTTGTACTACTGGAACTGATTTGTCCCCTCTGATTCTGAAACTGTCTAAAATGAATTTCCTCCATGTCATTTGTGGCCTTTAATTACCTTTAGGTTAATCTGCTTGCTTACAAAGAGTCCATCTAGCTTACCCAAACCAGTTCACGGGGAACAGAAAGTCCTGTTGCATGACCCATGCCCCTGGGACTCCACTGGCAGGAGATGCATTAGCACTGCTGGCGAGGGGCTCTCCCCAGGGAAATGGCTACTCAACTCACCCTGCTCTGACTTTCCTAGTCAGATGCATCCCAATGCGGTGTCACTCATCACCACAGACATTTCACTACTTTGTACCTATATTCTGGTCTAAAATGGCAGAAGACAACGTAAAAGAGTTGTTAATTGTATGCAATGCATAGGTGACTATGCTGCTAAAGAGCTTATTTGCTGGAGATGCAGTAAGCTAGAGATTCTTTTTGGTTTGTTCTTTCCCATGAGCTAAATTTTAACACCATGCTTAGTTTAAGTCTATAAAGGATGCACTATTGGATAGCTCTGGATAAGGCTATATGGGGAGAAGCCACTTGCAATTAAAAAAAGTTCAAGATGCTGAGTAGGCTGTGATAGAACAAAGTTGTCTTGTAAAGGCTTGGGTTTCTTCCCTATAATTCTAATCTGCAAAATGTTGCCTGGGTTTGGTTTTCATGTATTTATCCATTAACTGTTTTAAAAAGCAACCATTTCCTGAAGCAATAAAATGGTAATATTCCTACAATTAACAATAGGAACATATGAAATGATGTAGAAGTACTTGTCTGAATAATTAAATGCAATTTCCAATCTCTGATGCTACTCTGTACCCTATGACAGGTGAAGGTAATGAAAACAGTAAGTTGATTTGCAGTTTTCCACAAAATCTTGATTTGTAGTAATATACCAGCTTAAAAGTGTGGTGGACTTATGAAAAGTACACATTTCATATGGAGAAAATGGCAACTGTTACATTACCACCGGTCACGCCAGAGCTTCATCTCCCTAGAAGCAAAGAATTAAGACACAAGATACTTGAAAAGTCAATCAAAATTAATTAAGAAATTACAAATCAATCACTAATATTCCAAAAAGTCTTGTTATGACCTCAGTTACTTGCTTAAGCATAAACAAGGTAATCAGATATGTTTCCTGTGTAGAAATAAGATCACTGCCAATTAACTTAGGACTTAATTACCTCTCTAAGGTACTGAACTTTAGATGCATCATAGCCAGTCTTAACATTCTTATTAGTCACTGCAGTGACTCTAGTACATTTTTTATTTATTATTGTTATGTAACTATTATAGTTACACTTACAATGCCATTAAAAAACAAAGCCTTCAATATTATATTACAGTTAATGCCACATAAAAAGGACAGAAGCATTAAATAAAAGTAGAATTAAACAGACGATGTAAGTTTTCATTGGAAAACCACCAGTCCAGCTTCTGCTCTTTGCTGGGAGGCATCAGCATAAGAGTTTATACATTTAGAGGTATCAATTTTCCAGTGCCCAGCTGTAATTGCTCTTTATTTCTGGTCATGAGCTATTGGATATGCCAGCCCTTTGGCACCTCAGAGAAGTCATGGTATAGCACTGTAATGCAATCCCTACCTTTTGAAGATGCTTCCTGCTTGTTTGTGCTATAACAAAACTTGGGACAATCTTCTTGTTGTTTTTTTTTTCTTTCATGAGGTCCCAGCAATTTGTTTTTTTTCTAACACCTCAGTGATCCAGTTTTCTTCTTTTGCTTCTCTTTCTGTTTTAATAACTACAAGCTGCTCTTTTTCCAAGGCTGAGAAGAATTTGTTCCATGTTTGCCAGGAATAAACAGTCCAGCAGAACAAGTGTTCTGTCTGTTGAACAGAGGAGTGAAGAGAGAAAAAGTTGGATCAATGCAGATATTTAAAACTGTTCCTTTGTTCAAAGTGGATGCTAATGTTAGTTGTTTAGTGGCGTGTGATAAATATCTCCAGATCACTGAGTGTCTGGAAATAAACCTACACTATAAGTGATATGCAAGTGTAACTATAGCTTGTGAGCTGGTAGTAACACCACCAGAATGTATATTTTGTAAATGGGCATTGTCTTTTTTTACAACCAGAAAATAGTCACTGTGAAAGTATTCCAATCTATCTCAAAAATACTCTCGCCTTGTCTACAAGTCAAATCTTTTTGGGGTGCCTTTATGCACTCTTTCCACCAGGTAGAACAGTATGATCTATTCTTCACCTTTGGCTTTACCACAGTTTTAGCTGGCATTTGGGCTTTGGCTGTTTTACCGTTTTATGACTGAGCTGGACAAATGGGGTTAGGAAAGCCAATGTACCTTTTGGCACTGATTATATTTACAGCAGGAGTGGGCTAACAGCAGTATTTTGTTTCACAAAAGAATCATTTCAACTTTAAGAAAAGCTCACCGTTCCCATGTGTATTATCTTGTGGTTTGGGGGTTGTTCAGGGTTTTTGTTTGTTTGCTATGTTCAAACATAGGAAGTAAAACAATCTGGTGTCTGCTTCAAATCTGGCAACCTAAACATAGGTGGATTTAGGACTTGCAGGTCTTGTTTTGAGAAAGAAATTGGCTCACAGGGAACCCTTTGACAGGATTGAACCCTGTTCCTTTACAGTGCCTGAAGGTTGGGAGCTTCCTTGTCCAAAACACTCCTGGGTACCTGTTTTGTGACCAACTTGCTAACAATGCATGTACACACATGGTAGAGTTGCCACAAGCTAAACTGAAGCTTCTACATCTCTTTATCCACTGGTTCTAGGCCAGGACTGCAGTTAAGATCTCCAATAATACAGCATCTGACAGGTGCTGTATATACTTCATGCACACATTTTCCTTTAATTCATGTCTAGATTGGTCTTGTAACATTTTACCTGGATCTAGGAATATGTCCCTTACAATAAAGGAGGTGTCAACCCAGGGAAGTGGATTTAGCAGAGTCTGGCAAACGTAATAGGTGAGCTATTGTTTCTAAAGAGGCAAAAGGAATCTTAAATGAGGCACTTTTGTTCTAGAATGGAAATATCCATCCTGGGAGTGTCCTTTGAGGGAGTTAATACCTGGCTCACTTCCAGGAGTAATGTCATGTGAAGACTAGCCCATTTCTGTTGTCTCATGGTCTTTTTTTTCTTCTAAATGTGAAGCAGTCAACATAAATACCCAGTGCTACATACAGAGATGTGCTTGGCTACCTTAGTATATAATTTTTTTCTCATCTGCTGTTTAACAATTAAGCACTTTCACAAAACTCCTTGTTTTGTATTATCTAAATTCATTTATTGAGTAAGAGGCCACACTACTTAATTTTAGGAAAAAGGCAAGGAATGGAGAACATCCTTTTCAGATGTTGTCCTAGCTGCCAAGGGTATATGGCCAATAAGAGTAATGCTATCATAGGACAAACAGATCACTTCTTGCATGCACGTCTGCCTTGGTTTGTGCATGGGCTTGCTAGCAGAAACATGGCTGGGAGGAGGTTGAGGAGAACCGGTGGTGTTAATGCAGAACTCATTTCTTCAGTATTACAAATCTTCTCTGGTGTTTTTCTTTTAGGTTCTTTTTCCTTTCTTGGCTATTCTTGATTTCACAGAGTAAAGCTAAATCTTACTCTGGGGTAACTGTGTCCATCATTGATGTCCAGGATCATACAAGCCTCTGTTCTGATGTTCTGTTCTTATGTTCAGGTGCTGCTTTGCCTATGCTTGGCCCCAAAACCAGGCTGAGCAGGGAAGCAGTTTTTGCAATGTGTTTTTCTGGGTTGGCTTGTCAGTGGCTCCTGACGTGCAGGGAGAAAATGATGATGGTATTGCTATTGCTGGGTAGTGCAGAAGTACTAATATCTTTACAGGCAGTAAAGAATTGAGTTATGCCTGGGCATTTGCTAGTTATGTGCTTGCTCACAGTCACGCAAAGAGCCTGTTTGGAGATGGAATACGGCACATCTACTCTGCTTCCCTTTCCTGTGATTTAAAGGACACTCCTAATCATGACTTTATTATGCCTGCCACACACTGCTTATAGTTCTGAAAGGAGCTTGACTGAGAGTGCTGACATTTCTTAATGATATTTTGATCATTTTCCTGTAAATTATTCTGTTAGGAAATGTGCCATGAGGAATAGAGGAAGGAATGGAGAATTTTACTTTCAGCCAGACTTAGATGAGTAAACCTTGCCACAGTCCTAGGTCTTTCTATGATGCACTTAAGATTAGGGGCCACATTTGAAACTTCTACTGAGTTTAAATAGGGTTTGGATTAGACCCTTGAATACTTAACCATTTTATATCTATATACCTATATATACATACACACATACTGACTGTTACCATACTACTTTTGTAGTCTTCAGGTCATCAAGTTCTCATAAACCTCAAGAGCAAAATAATGCCACCATTGCTGTTACTAAGGAGCAATTTATTATACCAGGTACAGAAGCACAGAGTTAGAAGATTAACCTCCCTGAGCCAAGTGAGGAGGGAAGCAGCCTGTGGTGGGAGGTCACAGGTTGATGGCAATTAATGGCCTTTTTGTCATACTCGAGTACTTTGCACTGTTCTGGTAACTGGTGGCTTAGGCAGGAGAGATTAAAATTCTGGGAGATGAAATATAAGGGGAAGGAGAAAAAAAAAGGGGAGGAAAAATATGAAATGTGTAACACATGGTGATGGTGCTGTTATTTTGGCAGTTTGTGAATGACACAGCAAATCTCAGACACTGTGTTGATTCTGTGGGCAGTGATACAGACTCTTCATGTTCAGCCTACCCAGATCAGAGGAGCTATCATCAGCAGTTGTCATTGACAGGAACCTATGCTGTTAAAAACAATCTGACATCAATGGCAGATGGGACTGGAGCTTGCAGTAGCTTTCGAAGGTTTGCTTTATTTGTGTTTTGCTCTGTGATGTGTCCACTGCATGGACCAGAATCTGAGGGTCCAGAGGGCAACAGCTAGAAGGGTCCTTTATTAATAACACATACTGAATGTTAGCAAAACCATGAGTCTGCCTGAAATAAGTCAAGATAATCTCCTTTAAGACCACCTTCAGCAGGAATGGCCAAGTCCACAAGTGCTTCCAGCCTTTGAGTAACCAGGCAAAGTCTGATCAAACATATTGACTTATACTTGTAGCTCCACTTTTGATTACATGATGGTTAGCACTTAGAGTATGAAACAGTTTGCTTTGTCTGGTGAGTTCCTAAAAGATGCAGCAGTAAATTAAACTTTGACATTTAAGTTCAATTGCCAGATGTTTTTATAGAGTTATCCAGCCCAGGCAACCCTACAAAAGTAATGTCTGTTTAATGGCATTTAATTCATCTGCTTTGTTGTTTTTTTTTCCTTCCATAAACAAACACTAAATTTCTCAATTTCTTCAATGAGCCAATTGTAAATCTAAGGAGCAGCTGTAGAATACAACATGCAACTTCCAAACTTCCTAATGGATAACATAAGCATATCACACCTGCAATTGCTGTACTCCTAGTTAATGTACCTATTGCCATTTGCAAGTGGTTTAGCCCTTCTGTTTTGAAATTCTTCAGTTAAGTAGACCACACACACTCATAAACTGAGGTTATCTGAACCAAATATTACCTTTCCATTTTTTCCCCCTCTAAAATCTTTAAAGATTTTAGACACATGTAAAATGTGGCTTAGTAGAATACATACTGTTATTGGTGACTAGAGCCAAGCAATCAATCTTAGAATCATCCCTGGAGCGCACTAACATTTCCTTGCACATGGGTGCTTTCAGAAAGCAAGTAAATTACCTGTTTAGAGAGATTAAGTGAGTTGGTGCAGTAACCTGCAAACTATAATTTGAGTCAAAAGCCTTTCTCTCCACATCCCCCTTCACAGAAATTAACAACTCCAGTAGCATAATGTTGGTTTTGTACTGCTGCTCTCTCTACAGTAAAATATACTTTATTACTATTTGGGGGCTTTATCCCTTTTATGACAACCAGTATCAAGAGTAATATTACACCAATAACTTGGTTTGTTAAGTATTAATACAAGGGAAATTATGCTAAGAGCACTGTGTGAGTTTAATTGCAATTCACACTTTAATATTTTGATGCTGCTGTAAAAATGTAGAATGAGAAACATTATAATTCTATTGGATACTAATAAATTGTGTTGTGGAGGAGGATATGAGCTGTACTTGCCATAATGAAGCACATTCTACTTCCCATCTTTGTTTTGATCTTGCATGTGTAGGATTTCATAGAAAGGTTCAGTGAAGGTACTGCAGAACAAGAAAGAAATGAATGCAGGGTTGTATTTTTTATTTACAATAATCAGAAACAAAGTGAAAATAATGTAAATCATCTTCCTCATGTAGTATTTGTCAAACATTTTCTTTATTCAAAATGTGAGCTTCTTCAGAATGAGTCCTATCATGTTAAATTTATTTTTTTTCCTAGACTTAAGCTTTCCAGGTTTGGATACATCTAATAAAATGGCATTCCGAGAAATACTCAAATTCATCCTTTGTCATTTTTTTCCTAATAGAAATGACAGTTTTAAACTGCTATGCTTTTCTCTTGTATTCTACTCATAAATGAGAGTCATACTCTGGCAGCAATGCTCCCATGGACCAGAATCGTAGGATTGTTCAGGTTGGAGAAGGCCTTCAAGATCATCAACCACTTACCCAGAGCTGTAAATCCAGCAGTAAACCATGTCCCTAAGTGCTACCTCTACATGTTTTTTAAACACCTCCAGGGATGGTGACTCCACCACTTCCCTGTGCAGCCTGTTCTGGTGCTTGATAATCCTTTGGGGAAGAAATTGTTTCTGATATCCAATCTATACCTCCCCTGGTGCAACTTGAAGCCATTACCTTTCATCCTGTCTCTTCTTATTTGGGAGAAGAGACCAACTCCCACCTCACTACATCCTCCTGTGAGGCAGTTGTAGAGACCAATAATGTCCCCCCTGAGCTGCCTTTTCTCCAGACTAAACTGCCTCGGGTACCCCAGCTGTTCCTTATCACACTTGTGCTTCAATCACCAGCTCCGTTGCCTTGTACTGGACCTGTTTCAGCACCTCAATGTCTCTGTTTTACTGTGGGGCCCAGAACTGAACACAGGATTTGAGGTGTGACCTTGCCAGTACTGAGTACAGGGGGATGATCACTGCCCTGGTCCTGCTGGCTATGCTGTTGCTGTTATAGGCCAGGATGCTGTTGGCTTCTTGGCTGCCTAGGCACAAGCTGATTTATGCTCAGGTCCATCAATCAGCACCTCCAGGTCCTTTTCCGTTCAGCAGCTGTCAGCTACACTTCCCAAACCCTGCAGCATTGCATGGGGTTGTTGTGGCCCAAGTGCAGGACCCAGCAGTGAGCCTGGTTTAACCTCATACAAATCTTTCTGGGCTACTCAAATAGTTCTGTTACATTTCTCTGGGTAACCATTTGCTGAAGGCAAATGTCTACTTGGCCCTAGGCTAGTAACTTCAGCACATTATATCTGAGGCTGTCTCACAAGAGGCCTCAGAAGGAGAATGTGCATGCAGCACAAAATTACATGTGAGACATTTGAGTTGTTGACCCACCTATGGTTCTTCCAGGTACCTTTTCTTTGTGTGTGTGTGTGTGTCTGTGTGTAACAGTAAATAGTCATGCTTTGGTTACTCACTTGCTTTCAATTGGCTGTCTATGCCCTGGGTCAGCTTCCACAAAAACCACTAGTTCTGCTGTACAATCATTTTAGCTCAATGAGAATAAAGCTGGACTCTTACACTGGTCACTGTAGATAGCTACAAAAAAGATATAGTCTCAAGTTTAAAATCTTTCAATTAAGGCAAATAAATGACTGAAGAAGGTAGACTGCACTCAAAGATCTCAAACTTCCATGTCTTGCATGTTCTGAAGTAACTTGTATGTGTTCAAAGCGCAAACCCTGTGGGGTTTCCTGATATCAGCAGCAACGAAAAGGAGCCCGAGCTCCTTTCAATCTTATGTTCTGACATCCAGACTGAAATACACAGAACTATGTGACTTCAGCCAAATCACTCAAGCTCTTCTTTGTTGCAGTAGCTGGGAAGCAGAAATAAAATTGTTTCTCTCCATCCCCATTATATTTTTCTGATCAAATTAGAATATTACTTTGTGTTCATTTTCCCCCTAGATTATTTTCAGAGAAGTGCATGTATAGGTAGGAATGACCCCACTTCTATGCTGCTGATACAGAGGGAGCATAATCTCCTGTAGCAGCACTTTCCTTAATTTATCAGCAGCAAGAACAAGATTAGCCACAAAATATTTTGGTATCAGTGCTTTGGTGTCACCCCACTAACAGTAATACAAGACCTTATAGAAGAGGTGATAAAGACCCAGCTCATATCCACAGGGAGATTACTAGAGCACTACTTGAATAGAGCTGCTGACCATGTACATGTAGCTGATACTAAATAGTGGTTTACTCTTTTTTTTGCTTTGAATGTACGTAAATCATTGCGTGCGGGTAGGGAAGGTGATGCAAGATTGCTGGTTAATTTGTTCTTTCTAAAGTTCAGAGAGAAATCAAGGCTTGTAGTAGCAACATTTACCTTTTCCTATCAGGCTTGATTTTTAAAGATCAATGTAGTTTTCCACGGGTCTTACTGAATCTTTTGAGGGGATGAGAACAATTTAAGGACACAGGAGTTTGTACGCCACATTGCCAGTAAGTTATGTCCTTTCATGTTTCATAGCTTGTAACACCTTGCATTTTCCCCTTCAATTCCTTCTCCACCTCCTGATCTGGGTATTTTGTTGTACTTGGTTCTCTGCCTTCTGCCTGCACTCTCAGGCTTAGCACAGATGACTGCACATTTCTCTCATTCCCAATCTAAACCCATCCATGTGTCTTGAATGAGCAGCTTTCACAGGGATCTTCTCAATTAAAATGTTCACAGAGTCATTAAACTAACTAATGGTAGAAACTTCAGTAGCAATAATGCTGTAATGAGACAAGCTTTCATCATCTTGCTGAGGAAAACATATTTCACTTGATTCAGATAAATTATATGCCCCTACATATTATGATCAATATTTTAGCAAGACTTAGCATTTAACTATGTCATTTTTGAGTAATGAATAATCACGTTGAGTATATGAAAAACGAGTAATGACAGATATCACTGGGCTGGTACATTTTCTACTTCTCAAAATGATGTTTAAATTTTTACAAAAATGTTGTATAAAGGATTCAATGACTCAAACTCGTTCCTTCTAATGAATATCTATTATCTAATACCACAACTGCTCTCAAAGTACAGGTTAACATAACTAATTCTCAAACATGTTCAAATAGGTCTGTATTTTGATGGAGGAAAATGAAACCCAGTTGTGAGGAAATATATGTGATAAAACTGGATTTCAGAAGCTGAAGTCCTCAGCAGACCACTAAAATTACTCTCTCATGTTGCATAATGGCAGTAGTACTTAGCAGTTTACGGCTACTCCGTAGCTTTTCTATTATAGGAAACATGAGAGGTGTAAAGTAATTTTATCAAAAAGAATATCTAAAATAATGACATTTAAATAATGTGCAGAAAACTTCAGCAGCTGTCCTGAACTAGGCATCCTTTAATTTGTTTGTTTACTTGCCTCTGCTTACTGTGTCATGTTTCTTCTGTGTACAGGCTTCCAAATGGCTCCTGCCCTCATTTTTTAATGCTTATGCTTGAACCTACATTCTTAAAAGCATAAACCAGGACCAAAAGAAGCGTTTTGATTTTCCTTAAAAACTGTCAATGCGATTTCAAGCACCTACTTAAGAAAATCTTTGCCTCTTCTTAAGGCCTGTTGAATGAACCATCAGTAAATATGTGCAGGTCTTAGAAAGATCATAGAATCAGGAAGCATTTGTCCCTGCAATCCAAAAAGAAATCTCTGTAGCCATAATTTTTTCTCATTCAAGTAATCAGTTACTTGATTACACTGATCTGTGGTTGACTTTTTTCTTCCAACAACTGATCTTTCATGGAGTTCTCAGGTTGCAATTGGGGTGACAGATACTGTTTATATTTTTGGTATTCTTAGGCTGTAGTAGGTTGTTCTGCTCCTAATTGACTTCATTTTTTCCACCATGGCACGCAGGTACCTAAAACTAATTTGCAACTATATAACCACTGACATAGTGACTTGTTCTTGTACCTGGGTTTAGTGGTGCATTTTTGTACTTCTAACTTTAAAAAAATAAATATAATATTCATGGGTATACCCTATTTCAATTGTGCTAAAGAGATGCAGCAATCACCTCAACTGTTACTTCTGGGCCTTTAAAATTAAAACAAGAAGCAGAAGGGTCTATGATCCCTTAGGTCAAATCTTCTGTCAAGCAGCTCTTCACTTGGAGGAGGTTTTCACCGTTATCTATAAGAAGCACTGCTTGTTTTAATCACCTGTACCTCACAAAGAGGTTTCTGTTCCTCACAGAGTGGACAAAAGGCTTTTCAGGTATCCCCTCAGTGTAGCTGGCTCTAAGGTTTCCTTTCAATATTTAGTTATTTTAGCAGAGTCCAGATAAATTTCTAATGCTTCCATCATTTTATGGAAGAATAATGTCAAGGAGATCACCTATAATCTTCTCATTATATTTACATAAATACCATTCTGCTTTTAAACTCATTTCCAAGTGTATTTTTTTCACTCACAGTGAAATTCTTCCTTTGTCAATATCACTGTTTTCCTTAGGGATGAAACAGCTAATAATCTATACTATATAATAGGAAAATTCACATTAATGTTATCACAAGAACGATGATTACTGACTCTTATAGGGCTAGTTTTCCACAATGACAGAAAGGCATTCTAAAACGCATTTTCATAAATTAGGTCATTTAAATCAGTTCAATATGTAAGCCATGGCAGCAGATTTTTCACTTGGCAACTCTTCATTTTGTAGCTTGGATTAATTCTGATTCTGCCCAGTTACTCATTTTTATCCTCAAAACTTAATTTTCAGTGAATGTAGTGACATCACAAAAGGGTATAACATGATTTGGTGCCCCCTGCCTCTTCTGGCTGTGGAGATGACTTCACAAGGCGCAGCCACTATAACAGCAGAATCACAAGTGAACCACTTAAGTGACAAGGCAGCAGTTTTCCACCAGTGATGGGGGGGGGGGGGGAAGAAAGTGGGAGTGGAATTGCATCCCAGACCAATGATGGGAGTAAATAGAAGTTATACTACTCACTTTTAGAAATAGATTTTAAAAGCTTAAGTCATTTAATGACCTTACTCTGGGGTGCCTCAGTGCTAGAGCTGTACAAACACAGGGTAAAATACAGTCCATGCCCCAGTGAGTTTAACAGCCCTCTCTGTTTCCCCCTGGCAATGCCATTATGCTCCAACCCTCTCCTCTGGGGTAGGATGAAGGCCTCTGCCTCCTCCTCCTCCTGATTATTTTAACAGACCTCTGGTTAGCGCGTGGAGCGAACTCTCTAGACTTTGCCGTCAGCACTACAATCCTTTCAAAGCTCACCTGGCAGGTTTCCCAGAAAAGCAAGACACGGTCATTTAAGCTGGTTGCCAGGAAAAAGACTGAATAATGCTCATTCTAGCTATTTGTTTGGGATACTGGTTCTCACTTTATGAAATAAATATGCCAGACATTCATCTCTTGAATGAAAAGAAATTGCTGCAATGGTCTTGCACTGTTCTCAGCAGAACCTTTCCAAGACCTCTCAAAGTCCATCTCGGATGCTCTAATCCTAACGCTATTTTTGTATGGAGTATCAGTTTCACTGGGTCTTCCAGGGCTCAGATGGAGTTCAAATGGGGAGGCTTCTCTATCATTGTCTTGCACGTGGGCCTGACGATCTTTTTCTCATATCAGACCTGGCTTTTGTTTAGTGTAAAAATCTTAGGGGGGTGAATACCCAAACCCAGTAACTTTCATACTCTGTGCTTGCCAGAGAATGGATGTGGGCTGGTACTTCAAAGGTCTTTTCTATACTATAACATTTGTTACATCATACCGAAGTAGGATGTAATAAGCTTATAGGATCCATCCGCTAATGGCCTATGTCTGGATGATTGGCAGTGTCTGCCCACGGAACGCAGACACTTCTGGTTTTCTTGCAACACAGCAGGAAGAAGCCTCCCAGCTCAAGTCTTTCGGCTTTCCCATGCACCAGTAAAATGCTCCCAAAATCCTGTGTAACTGAGCAAATATGTGAACAAAAACTCCAGATACCTTCAAATGGGTATGCATTTGTGAAAACACAGTGATCCTGCAATTAAGTTGACATAATATATTAATGAGGGGGGGGTGTCTTTTTTTTTCTTTTTTTCAAGAAAAGAAACATTTTGTCAGTATTTAACAACCTCCTAATAGGGGAAAGTCTGTTCTTAAATGAATTTCAATTTTGTCTGACTTCCTCATTATACACATGGAATATTTCATACATGTGGATACTACTTGTGCTTTTTAATGCTTGGTGTTTATCATTAAATTCCTTTGTTTGGTATTGGACAGCTAGACAAATACTGAAGCTGTGCTTGGATTCTGTTGCTTCCTTGTAGTTAACCCTGAATGGCTACAGGATCTGCTCTGAACGTATTTGTTAGAGATGCCGTACTCTGGTATTAGTAGAAAACAGGAAAGTCTATTTTCTTAACATAGTGTGATCAGGTAATTGAGGTTGAAGGAGATGAACATAACAGAGTGATCTTATCAGGATAACAGAAGAAAGGCGGGAAAGAGGAAGGGAACAAGATATCAACTTTTCTTGCCTGGTATTCCTTCTCTGTGCTAATGCTGTCTGCCATGTATTATTCTTTTTGTTTCCTTCATAAAAAGGAAGCTTTGCCTAGTCTTACGTTTCTGCAAAGTGCATTAGAGAATATCATCATAAAAATCACTGAAGACGAGAGAGTACTTCAGCAGCTTATATATAGACATCATCGCTGCAAAGTGCTGCTGTCTTTTGAAAGCAACATGGCAGAAAGAAGGAAACTTGATGTGAAAAGCCTTTTTACCATGCTTTTGCACTTCAATTTTCTGGCTGTGTTTGTGTTTCAAAGTTGGTATGGTAGTTTTGTTTTACGCTGTGAGTTAGCTTTGGTTCCACTCATAAGGAACATATGGTCATGCAATCAGTTAAAAAGCAACTACAGGGATTGCTCCTGCATGCCAGGTTAGGAGAGGGTAAGAGCCATCCTAAGCCCATAAGCAACTGGTCTGGTTAAAGGAAGGGATTGCAGCAGATGGGCTTCTCTTCATCTGCTCCCATTGGCCCATCATTTACAATTGGTAAGCATGAAATAAAATTTTGTCTCTTAAATCTTAGAAGGTAGCCAGCTGCTTTGAAACCTGCAAAACTAAGTATTGGCCATAAACTTAAAAACATGAAAAAAAGAAAAGAGGGGAGAGGATGGGAGAGAAGGATCAAATTAATCCTACTTCATTAATATAATGTCTATTTGAAAATCAAATTGGATTTGATTTTTTTTTAATAGATTTTTTTTTTTGTACTTTTGACCACTGGGGCTCTCAATTCCTAGTTGGGTGACTCCCTCTTGCTTTTCACAATTGATTTGCATCTGTTTTTTGATAGATCATCTTGGTTTGGACTGACTTTCTCATAGCTTTTGAATACAGTGCCTTGCCTTGGCTAGTTTAGAAGGTTTAGACTATTCTGGCTGTTTTAAGAGTTGCCTGGCTAATGTGCAGAGTGGCAGTAATAAACAGGAATCTCTTTATTATTGGCTTCCCCCCCATGTACTTAATGTCTGACAGTGGCAAAGCATTCTTGCGAAGCTGTGGGATCACACAGTGTTGCAGTCTAAGCACTGCAATACTTCCAACATGATTGCTGGTTTATCTGTGGGCTTCTCTTGAAAGCATTAGTTTACAAATATATTAGGGAGGGCTTTCATGCCACCCGAATGGCATTCTTGGGGCTTTTGCTGTGGCATATGGCCAACATACAGAGAGGTACCAAAAGAGGGAGCTGAAACCCCCTATGAACAATCTGCATCTGACTATTGTGGGACCTCATAACATCCACCATACACCTATGAGCAGAGCGTGATAAAATTCAGTGTGTCCTTGCAGCTAGCTCTGGACACATCTTAACGTATGATATATAAAAGCTTGCCATTGCTAGCTCTAATATAATAAAAATACCAAAGAACCCTGTTTCCTAAGGGAGTCTGGAAAAACTCACTGAAGGAGGGATTATCCATCAGTATGTGATAACATTCTCCCTTCTTACAGTAAGAAAACTTATATTTTCAGAAGCAATCATTGTATTAAATTATTCTTGTTTCATAAAATAGGAGCAACAATGCTATTAAGAGAATAGCTCTGCACAGTTACATACATCACTCAGGCAGGATGGAGATGATAATTACAATTAGGATGGCAAGAAGATAAAGATTACCTATACATATGCACTTGAAACTGAGTAACAACATACATTCAGTAACTAAAACTCTTCTGTAGTTCCAAATGGGAAATTTAGCTATAGAGGCAGCACGTGATGAGTTCCTACTTTATACATGCATCTGTCAATGGTGATTTTTTTTTTTTTCTTTCTGATATACAAGCTTTAGGATATATAAGATTTATGCACTCATGCTAAGAGCGTGTTCTCACAGAGCTGGGCTAAATGTTCTTGTTCTACCTTCGAACAGATGCTAATATTAACTTAATTTTCAATGTATTAATGTAATTTGTGTGCTTTAGCTAAGGTGTTATAAATTTGCTCTCTGTACATGTTTAGTGCAGTATGAATGAGACACAGAAAGAAAAATCAATCATTGCTTCACAGAGAAATATGAACTCTGTTAGCTTCATTTTTCACACTGCGAAAATGACTTGACCTTCCTTTCCTCAGAAATCCAAATATCTCCGATCTGTATTCAAAAGCATAGCTGGGCACAAATTTTCCATTAACATTTTCTGGATGGAAAACTGTGATTTTATTCTTGTTGTTTTGTGGGAAAAAATAGGATTTTCTTTGGATCAAATGGAGTATTTTCAACAGAAAAGGTTTCTGTGCTGTCTCACAAGGGCTGCAGTTCAGTTACCTTAGCCTCTGTGGCTGTGGGCTGCTGGCCTCAGTCTCTCTTGGCTGACCCATCACGGCCACAGTGCTGACATTCCTCCTTCATGAACAGGGACAACAGGGTGGCTGGTGGCTGCTGCAGCCTTGCTGCTGAGCCCTGCCTTTAGAGCAGAGGTCTGACCAGGCCCTCACTATCACTTCTCAGTATTTTCCTCCTTGTCTTTTGTCTCTCTTTGCATATACAGGTGATGTGTGCAAAGCCTGTGGGTAACGAGGTTAGTGTGGGATGTATGTAGGTTTGAAACAGAGGTTGAGGCTGGGGTGCCCCTTCCCTGCTTCAAACTCTGTGCCCTGCTGTCTGATGCTGAACCTGAAGGAGGAGGTGGGAAGTCTGGCCATTTTGGCACAACCTCCACAACTCCCTGGGTTGTATGGTGCTTTCAGCCTTGTGATTCTTACCTATGGCCACTCAGACTTGACCATAGCAGCAGCTGCCCAAGGGGGGCAGGCATTTATGCCTTCTCCTCCTCTAACCTTAAACCGGGACAACTGTCAAAGCCACCCACCAGGAGCATCCTGCAGGAAAGCCAGCTCTGGGCTTGTAGAGCAGGCTGTGCAGGGGAAGGGCTGGTTGGTGCAGGGCAGCGCCTGCTGCGATGGCAGCAGGACTCACAGCCTCATGGGCACAACCGCAGCCGAAGTTGTGCTGAGCCTGTGTTCCCCTTCACAGCAGACTGTGGGGCCGGGTGGCGGTGAGCTGGGCCAGGAGGCCTTGCTGACGGTATTATTGCTGTTCAGAGCTGCTGCAGGAGCTGGGAACTGCAGCTGCGTTTTCTACTGTAACTGTGAAAGAGGTCACACTGAGGGCAGTTGAACTTTCTATTCCTGTTAATTTGGGTAAATGACCCCTTTGCTATTTGAAGCGGGAGCGGGGCAGCCTCATGCTTACTCTTGGCCCCACGCTGGCAGGCTGCAGTGGCTGCTTGCTGCCCGCGGCTGGTGGCCATGCGCTATGGGAGGACACGCTGCCCTGGCACGCTCCCCACAGCCCTTGGCTCCCATCGTGAGCCCGGCCTGCTCCTGCTCCAGCCGGTGCGTGCTGAGGTCATGTGGGGCCAAGCGTGGCCGCTGGCAGGGAGTGTGCTGTGTCCCTCCTCCTGCCAGCCCTCATGGCAGCACGCAGTGGGGCCCTGGCTGGGTGTCTGCGCTGGTGTCTACACCCAGGCGTGTCCTTGGGTTGGAAACTTGACTGCCAAATAGCTGGTTCGTGCACACGTTCTGGTGCAGCTGAGGGAGAGGGGTGTTTGAGCTGCAGGCGCCAAATGTGACTTCTGAGGAGGACTATCTCTACCATTGGCCTTCATGGGAACTGCAGGTTTGCTTGCTCATGCAGGCTCTCCTAGCCCTTATCTTTGCTAGAATGAGCTCTAAAAGCCTTTTTGGGCAGACCGTCGGGTGCAGCATTTGCTAGTTTCTGAAGAATTTAAAGAGTTTACCTTAAGAAAGTGAAGGCACTAATAGCTGGGAAGTGGTTTCTCTTTCTGCTGGAGAAGAGGAACTGTACCCTGCAGGGGTGGCTGGCTGGCAGCCATCAGACCCTGCACTGGGAACAGGGGCAGTTGCAACTGCCAAACCCTGCAAGTCCTGCTGCGGAATGCTTTTAGTAAGTCGTTTAGTTGAGTTTAATGGGTCAAGCTCAAGATATCAAAAATAGGTGAGTCATTGAATTTAAGTGATCAGGTGACAGACTAGGGTTTTATTAATAGTAATTAAAAAAAAAAAAAAAACAAAAAAAAAAACCACCAAACCAAAATCTCTGTACCTGTTTCTGAAGAAAAAATCTGAAAATGTGCCCCCACCTCCCATGTTGTTCAAAGTACGGGCCGCAAATGATGATTTTGAACAGGGCTTTTAAACCCAACAACAATGCTAAAATAAGAAACAAAAGAAGGGGGCCTGACTCGTGATACTTGAGCAGCATGTTTGAGTCTGTGAAGAGAGCAGAGGTGCTAGAAGGGAAATGCTGTGTGCACCTGCCTGCCACAGCGGGGATGGGAAGCAGCACTCTGGGTTTTCTGGGTGCGAGCACAGACCATCATCAGCACTGCTTGGCCTGAGCTCCCTCCCTGTGGGGGACCCATAGACACAAGATGCAAATGTGACTCTTGCAGTGAAGCCCAGGCTAAGATGATGAAGTCTGCCACGTTTGACTTCCACTGATAACAGTTCCACAGCTTTTCCTCTGCAATATTTTTAACCCAGAAGCACTTATCAAACATTTGTGTACTCCTTAGGAAGGCAGAAATCGTGGATTACATTAGCTGCTCTGTCACTGATCTCATTTATAATCTTAGATTTGTCTCTTAATTTTCAGGAAGCCCATAAAGATGCTAAACCTCTAACAGGGTTCACTGGAGCCTCTGTGACAGAAGAGATGGGTGCTGTGACTGGCTGTGTGAGCCTCCCAGTTTCTAGAAATGGGACATATTTCTAGAGATGGGGCATGTTTCTAGAGATGGGACCTCACCAAAGCAGGGGTCCTTTCACGCTTGGTCAACATGGAGTCCCTGAGACCTGCTGGTACACAGGGAAGTTCAGGGTGCAACCAGTCCTGTGGAAAACTGGAGTAATGAACTTAGCTTTGGTCTTGTCTCAGTGTATGTACTTGTTTGCTCAGCGGGTATATGTATTTGGAATGTTGTACTTATAAAATGGATATGGAAAATCATAATATGTTAGTGTTTAGAAGGCAGTTGTATACAAAAGCACGTGGTCAGGGTGTGTGAACCTGGTTAGAAAATGATCTGATTTCGGGGATGCAGGATGCAGTGGGCCCCTTTCCCCTTTTGTGTGTGTGTGAGGCAGCCTGTAACTGTGGTTGGCTTTCTCCTGGGCAGGTGGGGAGCAGGATGCTCTCTGCAGGAGCGTTCTGGGATGCCCTGTCCTGCTGATGCCCGCAGGTGAGCGGTGCCACTTCCCACCAGTCGCCAAAACGGGGTAGCAGGAAGGGCTCTGCCATCCCAGCGGGGAGCAGATGCTGCTCGCCGGCCCGGGGTGCTGGGGATGGCCACTTCTTCGTTCACTCACCGGGCCGGGCTTTCCTGTGTCCCCTCTCGCCATCCTGCACCTCCCGGTAAAACTGACCCCGGGCCGGGTCCATGCTATACCCCTCGTGTCAGCGGAAGCCCGGTTCGTTCATTCACAGAAGTTCGCTTGGGCAATTAAATTAGAGGTGCCGATTCTAGTATTGTGTTTTTCTCTTTCCCTTACCCCCGCTTCTTTCTCCCCTTCTCCGAGCGCAGCTAGGACGCTCTCGGATTATCCCTAGGCGAGAAGCCCCGCTGCCCACCCAATCCCTCCCCGAACTTCCAGGCGCACCGCGGCGTGGGGCTGCGAAGCTCCGCCAGATCCCGCCGGTGCTGCGGCGGAGGCTCCATGCCGCGGCTTCGGGCCGCCCCGACTCCTCCCCTCGCGGTGTGCGAGCGGGTGTGTGTGTGTGTGAGTGTGTGCGTGCGCCAGGGCCGCCGCCGCCGCCGCTCCCGCCGCTCCCAGCCGGGCAGCCAGCCGAGCCGCGCTGCTGGCGGCGGCGGCGGCGCTCCGCGAGCCCCGGGCGGCTCCGCGCGGCCCCGGCGGCCGCCGCTCCCCGCCGCTGCCCCTGCCCGTGCCCATGCCCATGCCGGCCGCGCTGCCCTAGCCGTGCTGGCTCGGCGCTTCTCGGCTCGGCGCGGGGCGGGGAGGGGGCACCACTTCTCTGAGTCTCCCCTCCACATCGTTATGGACCTATTCGACTTTTTCAGGGACTGGGACTTAGAGCAGCAGTGGTAGGTTTTTTTTTTCGGGTGTTTTTGGGGATTTTGTATTCTCCCCCCCTCCCCTTCCCCCGTCTCTCCACTCCTCTCCTCTAACAGCTGCCGGTTTCCTCTCCTCCCTACCCTTCTCGCTCCCCGGTGCCTTAGCCTTTGTTGAAGGGCGAAGCACCCGGTGCCCGCCGGGGCGCTGGTCCGCGCTGTGCCCGCGGGGAGCCGCGCCGGGGCCGCCGTGCTCCGGCTACGCTCCGCGGCCGCGCTCCGGAGCCCCGGCTCCGGCCGGTGGGAACACCTCGCGGTGCGTCGGCTGCGGGGCGAAGTTGAGCAGGCGGGGGAGCGCCGGGATATGCCGGGATGCCGGCGGCAGGAGCCCCCTCCCCGGGCAGCGCAGCGCCGCCGAGCCGATGTTTTCCCCGGAACGCGGCTTTGCTCACGTTGTGCTTACTGCTGTCAGTGACAATATTCCTTTCACGGGGGAAAACGCAACTGTAGTTTTGCCGTGTGGCACAGTTCAGCTGTAGCCCCGTTCAGTTTTGGGGGGGGGGGGGGGGGGGGGCTGCTGGGGCTGGTTTTGCAGGTTTCCTCTTCTGTATGAAGCGTTATGGAAGTTAGTTTTGGAAGTGGGAAGATCAGTCCCCGTGATATTGTAACAGGTTTCTTCTTCCTCCCCCCCCCCCCGGTCTGTTTCTTTTATTTATTGCTCCCCCCCCCCCCCCCATTTAAAAAAAAAAAAAGTGGAATTTTAGGTTTGTATTGCTCTGCAGGTACACGCACACCTTGAAAAGGTCGGTGCATCTATTTAAGCGTATTTTAAACTTGTCACCAAAGTGAATGTTAAGGAATTTTCGGTGGGTGACAAGTAGCTGGGAAAGTTAGAATTTGGGTAGGTATTTAGTTGCTTCCCCGGCTGGTTAATGAGGTCATGCTTATTCTATGGCTGTTTTTATCAGTTCTTGCTTTACTTTTCAATGTAGCAAATAAAATTCTTCAACTATGCACGGTGAAATTCAGCGGTTGGTTACTGCTTTGTTAAATGCTCTTAGGCTAGAGTGCAGTTTGCCACGAAAAAAGACTAAAATACTGTATTTTGTGATCCTAATCTCTAAATGTCACCCAGATTATATGTGTGTATGCATGAGCATTTGGACCTCATGTTTTGTAGAGGGTTTACTTTACCTTGTTGATAATACAAAGGTATGTCTAGGAAAAAGATAATATATTGAGTTAATAACTATCATTTTGCCAAACGCAGTTTAACAGCTATGGTTGCAAATCCAAGATAATCAGAACCAAATACCTGTCACGTTCCATTTTACAGCAATCTGGAGTAAATCCTTGGAACCGTCAATTACACTGTATCAATATTAATCTGCAAGCAGGCGTTTTGGATCATGTGCGTGTTTTATCAGCTCTACATAAGCCATCATATTATATTTTTTAATAACCATGCTGTTGTTATTTAAAAGTAATAATCACAATAAAATTAGTGCTCAATTAAATATTATGCTTCTACCCCACTATCTTTACTGTGCTGCACTAATTTATTTTGCAGACAACTGATAACCACCGTATTACTACCCAAATAATATTTGCATATAATTTGCCTAATTTATAGCGTGGGCAACATCATTAATTTAATAGAAGCTGTTACAAACCAATATGTGGGTGTATTTCGAATGCTAGGAACATTATAGGTATTGAGTTTTAATGTTTGCTTAATAACTTACTTTCATTTGGCTGTGGTTTTATGTGGATATAGAGATGTGCATCAGAAAGAAGGGAACTCTTGCGCCTCTGTTTTTCCCTAAAATATGAACATATTGCCACTCATTCTAGAAATTCCATTTGCTTGCTTCCATAAAGTGAAATTTATTGGTTTTAGAGGTTTTTAAGGTCCATGAGGAAAGAACATTTTTACTTTGGCTGTTTCAAGTGTTTGATATCTACACAAACTCTCTGTATGGCACAGGCTTTCACAGATTACTCATTGCAGAGATCAAATTGAATTTAGCTTTTAATAATCCAATTAATATGTGCAAGTACACATGTATATAATATGCAAGTATGTAATCTACGTGTATCCACAAAAATGACACATATCTTGTTGTACATGTAAAGATTTCTGTTTCTGACAAGTAGTTGTGTTGCTTACGGAGTTGAATTTAGCTCACCTGTCCGTAAATATGTGCATGTGTATATATGTAATATGTTATACATATCATTTTTGTGTACCCAGAAATATGCATGCTTACCCATCAAGATTTATTGGTTTTTTGGCTGTTACTTCCTAATATTTGTGTGGTTACTTCATAATATTTACAAATAAGTATATATAACATGATGTGTGAATTGCTGCTTATTCTGAAACTGTCCTCCTCCCTTCTGTCTGTATGCTGGCCTTTGTAAAACATGCTTCACAAGCATTTATAAGGCAGTTACAGACCCTTTTCTGCATTCCTTGCAAACCCTAAACTTCTGCTAATCTGTGCTGCAGTCGCCACGAAGGCAAGCTCAGGCCTACAGAGTGTGTGTGTGTCTGTGTCTGTGTTTCTATGTATTATCTGCATGTAAAGTACAACAGAAACATAGTCACTCTGTGAAATGTGCTAAAAAATACAACCTGAGCAGAGGTTTGTTTTTTTTTTTTTTGTCTCATGAAAAGGTGTAATGTATTCTTATTATATCACAGAATGATTGCCCAAAAGTTTGGGGCTGATGGGAAAAATACTCTTAATTTCCACCCCCCCCAGTGGAGGTATGTCTTTGTGTCGCTCCTTGAAACGTATTTTGTCAAGAACTGTCAGAGTTACATGTGTTCTTGAATTCTCACCTGGCGTTCCTGATGATTGGTGGGAGCTTTGTCTTGATACAAACTGCAGAATCAGCCCTTTAGTTATCCATATTACAAGAGATCACAGTAGTATAAGCACGAGGTGTTTAATTGAACCTTCATCAAGAATGCAGCTGGGAGGGTAGCCAGGGGTTGGTGTGGGGTTTTTTGTTAACACTTGGGTAAAATGTGTAAAATAAGGCCTCGAATATCCCAGTGGATGCTTTGCCAGACTTCCAGGCTTGAAAAGCTGAAAAAAATACCAAAAACCCCAAACAATTTGAATGAATCCAAATGCTGGCTGAGGTGAAAGGGCCAAGGCTAAAGTCTGCTGTGATTCCTGGGTGAACAAGAAATGTTCACCTGGGCTTGCATTTAGTGTGAGCTATTCTATGAGAGAGAAAGGAAGGGAGATGGATATAATGAAAAGCTTGAATGCCTGTGTGCACCAAGGGGACCACTTGCTGTTAAAAATCAAATTTCATCTTTTAAATCACTTTCCACGCTTGTCTGTGGTAACCAAGTAAATGAAATCTTCAGGTGTCCTGGGACCATGTGGCTAGATTTGAACCTGCTTACAGAGTAAGGTGGTGCCATTAATCAGCAGCTGGGAAGCAACAAAACCCAACAAAACCCCAAGCACCCCAGAATATAATGCTCCTCAGTAACACAAACAAAGGTGGAGCGGTTTGTGGTTTACATTTTGTTTATTGTCATTGGTATTAATATTTAAGTGCTCCAATCTTTAAAAAAAAGTAGAAGTCAAGAAAATGCTTAGTGGGGGAAATGCATGTTGAGGTATATAAAATAAAACTTGGTGAAGGGAAATAAGCTCAGCAGGTAAGAGTATTGTCGTGCCTGTGTGGTTGTGATAGGGAAGACTTCTCACTGCAGAGAAACAAATCTCTTGGTTTTTTGTTGTGTTGTGTTTTTTTTTCTTTTTCATATTATGTATCACAAGTAGCCTAATTACAGCCAAACCAGCAAACTGCCAGTTATACAGGAAGAAGCTTAAACTCACTAAACTGTTATATAAATAGAAAGTTCAAAGGTCTGTTTGTGGCTGACAAAGCTGAGAACAGGCCATCTGTGGGCCAGGTTCCTCTCCTGTAAGAATGTAAAAACATGCTGCATGCCATGGTAGCGTATACTTTCAACGTACTCCTCAACCTGGAGGGGGTGATCCTGCTCTCCAGACAAGGGTGGACTGTTTCAGTTCCAGCCTTGGGTATTTCCTCCCCTTCACCCACCTTCCCCCTCCCCTCTTTGCCTTGTGCTTCTGCAGAAGACCTTCTCAGTTACTGTTTCTTCACCAGGGTCTACAATAGCTCACTAAGTGAAAAGTCTTCTGAATGTGGAGAGTGTTGTGGAATGTGTGAAGCAGAGTAGATAGAGTCTTGGGGGATTAGATTGATTTTTGTATTTTTTATTTTTTTTTTTATATTTTGGGATGATGGTGGGAGCATTAGCAAAGGAGAAAGGCACATTTTGAATGGATTTCTGTAAGGTTTTTCGCCCCCTCCCTTTCTTTTCCGTAAGGATATTACAGTTGAATTGCAGTTACTTTATGGATTTGTATTACAGACATCCCTGAGTAATTATTTGAAAATGTTTCATTTTCAATTTGCTTTGAAAGTGTAAATGGATGGATTGTGTGGCTGCTGGTGGGTGGGTGAGGGGGATTAGAGGCTGTCAAAACAAGCAGCTGAGGAAGACCAAAAATAGTCTTGGGCCAAAACCTGTATTTGAAGTACATCCTGATTTAGTATTTCTTCCCTGGCTGGTATTGAACTCCATGGAGTGTAAATCTTAAAAGAATTTGGCCGTTTGCAAACATTAAGCTCATATCTATCCTATGAGGCAAAATTACTATCAGTTTAATAGCATTTGAATTGTTTTCCTAATGATTCATTCAAGAGTTTAATTACTTCTAAAATATACAAATTGGGATGGGGAGTAGATTCTTCAGGTACTGTTTAGCTGTCCTGAAGCCAGGCAGAACTTCAGAGCACTTAAGCACTTTGTATATGAATCCTATTATATTGTTTGGGATTTTCTTTTTGAGTAAAAGATGGTGTTGTGATGCAGGTCCTTCAGTCAAGCAGAATTACTCCTTTTGTTTGTCTGAAAAGACAGTCATTGCAATCTGTAATTTAACTAAATAATTTAATGGGAAAATGTGACATTCTACAGAAGAATTAAATTAAATGTACTAAATGATTGCTGAAGGAATGGATGGACACTTCTGTTTTTTTTGAGCTTCTTAGGACTGGGACAGTGTGTTCTAGTGTCATGGGAAGAGTGTGGTGAAGCTCTTTGTGTTATGAGGCCCAAATTCTGTCTTTATCTGAGTCGTGCAAAATTCCCATCATGCAAGGGACAAAGTTGATTCTAAGACCTAGAAAAAGCACGTGGGCCTTAATACATCAGGGCCGATAGGCAGGTGTGTAGTTTTGAGCACACAGGCAGTCCTACCGAGACAACTCTTGGTTTCAAGTTTTACTGAACTGGGTTCTTGATCACTCCCAAAATACTCAGCATGTTTTACTAATGACTAAACCCCAGTTTTCCATGCATTTGGTAATGGAAACTGGTGTCAGTTTTGACTGTATAGTGCACGTCCATTTGCCTGAAATCTATCAGCAGTTTTACATGTTTGTACAAATAACTGGGCAGACAGAAAGAATGAAAATATTAAATCTAATTAAAAAAAAATCTAGAAGAATTGTAGGAAACATTTTATACACTGAACCAAGGAAGTATGTGAAATCTAAGTGTCTAAACAGACCCCATCCTGTATTTTCTTGGTGCCTTTAGTTTGTGTTAATGGAGTTTGTATAGAGCACTTGAAGGATTGGGCTCTTGAATGCTTGTTAAATGTATATAATGAATGAATAACATAAAGTACCTGTGTCTTCCTTCAGCTTGGGCCTGAGCCAGTAGCCAGTGATGTCAGTGGAGATGCTCCCACTTGTCTTTAGAGAGTACTGGATTTGACCCTCTTTTGGCTAAAATGCAGACTTAGTGAAATGTGGAGCAACTCTCTAATGACAAGGATCAGCAAGGCACTTTTCACCCACCTAATACTATGCACGTGGGAAAACTCCACAGAACCCAGTTCTGAACCTGTTCAGTTCAAATTTACTTTCTTTGAGAAGAAAGCAAAGAAAAATGGAGAAGAAAGATTGAATCTTTTCTCTACAGAGCCATCAAACATCTGTTAACACTGAAAACTGAAACTGTGCCACAACTTTAGGTTTTGCAATGTTACAAATTCATTCTTAAGCATTGAACAAGAAGGTAGTAAATCCACTGATATGTCAAGTTAGTATAACCTTCCAGACCACTCATAATACAATACAGTCAGGAATTCATAATAGTGACTTGAAAAGACAGCTTTCTCATCCTTTTATTGTTACTGAATGTTCTATATTGATGCTTTCTAATCAAAATATTTGAATTGTTCTAATAGCTTTGGTCAGAGGTCAGAAGTATGTTACTCCTGACTAACTCCTGTTAGTCAGGAGTATTGATAAAAAATGAGAGGAAGAAAGGCAGTCAGTATTTTATAGCATGTCAGTAGCTTTTAAGCTCCAGTTTGAATAACTTCTAATGATACAGTTGTTTGACCAAAGATTCCCACAAAGGGCAAGTGGTATTCTATTCAAGCTGCATTTGTGAGTGAAGATTTTGGGGAATGAGCTGGGGGGTTTGTTTTCAAAAACTCTCTACTGGAGCCCAGTCTCAATGAAACTTGAGAGGAATTGTGTATTGCTTCTTAATTTCAGCATGACTGCTGTTGAATGTGGTCAGTGCAATGGGTTTACAAGGTTAGGCTTGTAGTGCTGAAAAAAGTAATCTGGAACTAGAGGGCTGAGGTAAAGGAATAAACCAAAACTTCCTGCAGTTAACTTCCCAGATGTTATAAACTGTTTTATCATGAAGAGAATGTTTTTCGACTTGTACATAGCAGATCCACACCATAAATTATTATGACTTTTAAACAAAGGTCTAGTCAGTAGTTTCTTCTTCTGTAAAACTTTCTATCACATTTTAATGACATGTTATGAATGTGTTCAATCCAAGCCACCAAGAGAAGAGAACTTTTACTGGGGGAATTTTTTCATTCTTTGACCACAGCAATTAATCTGTGTCTTTTTACTGGAGATTCTTAATAAGTCCTTATTCCAGGTAGTTTGAGATGCTGAGGTTATAGGAGAGTGGGAGATGATACCACAACTGGAGGCTGATATTCATTGTAGGTGACACAGAGAATGGGGGAATGCCATTTACTACGTACAATGTGTAAGTCTTGTTTAGTGAGGAGCTGTAGTCAACAATTCAGATTCCTCACTTGGATGCTGCGTGGTGCTACCAGTTATAGTGAGACATGAATAGCCCACTCATAATTATATGTTTTTATAGGGGTGGGCTATTAACAAGCAGGAAAAAAGAAAACAAGATAGAGCACCAAGTTAAAAATCACTCAGTTTTTCCTTTGACAAGTATTATAATAGCTATTTTTGTATCACTGTGGGTGTACATGGTGGTGTGGAATAAGTAATTCTGTAGCTCTGCATTGCTTTCAGTGCCTGGGGCTCAAACCTGCAGATAGGTGTCTTACTACTGAGATTAGGGCTTTTCCTTATGGTGCTTTGCATGGGCTGTTGTCAAGATTCAGCTGTAGTTTAAAAGTTTTCTTCTTGGTCATTCACGTGTAGGTCCTTGTGATAGGTGATGGTATCTGCATCCTACAAAGGGATGGACACCTAAAAGTAAGATGGGTAAAAATGGAGCAGTACCTGGTGGCTCGTGATCTGTGCTGAGAAGGTGGCTTCATAACAGAATGTTTTTAATTTAAAGTATTTTTAGGTGAGAGGGTAACAATCCATTATGTAGGTCTACTTGTTCTTTTTTTTCATCCTTTACTGTATCACTGGGTTAGGTCTAGATTTTACTTGTGAAGAAGAAGGCAAACAACTGTCAGTAGAGAAAGCAAATGCACAGCTTTAAATATAAAATCAGGAAATACAAAATGTCATTAAGGTTGTCAGTTCCCATTTATTTCAGTCTCATGTCATGAGGGAGGCTAAGATCCTGCAGTGCTACAGTGTTTAGGCGAGTTTGTTTCTATACTGCTGTCAGTAGCCATGTTTATATTTGAGAATGCAGTATTCAAGACTTGGAAAAATAAATGCCTTTTAATTATGAGCCTCTTTGTCTGCATAGAGGCCAGTGTGCAAGACGATTTCAGGGGCCTTGATTTCAGAAGGTTGCACAAATTTTAGGTCCCCATACTGAACTCTCAGGTGAGACACTCATAGCCTGGGGTAGCCAATTCATGAATAAAAACTTTGGGCTGCTCTTTCGAATGTGGGGGTGATTTTTCTTCCAGTTTCTTTCCTGTAGAACAATGGAATGACATTCTTCCTGGTGTTTCCTATGAAGAATAATGATGAGGAATTATCTTCTCTGTCTACAAGTGTTTAAAAACTCATTAGTTAGGGTCCTTGAAAGAATTCCAATACAAGTCGGTGGGTGTGGTGAAGCTGATTGTAATGGGAAGCGGACTGGGCCCTGGGGCTGGTGGTCAGCGGGGAGGCAGAGTGTAAAGAATACTGTGCATATGCTATGGTAAGATCTCCTCTGTGGGAGAGGACAATGGCTTTGGAGCTCATATTTACTCAAAAAGCAGCCCTTTGATTTTCCTGGGTTTATGCTTCATTGCACATTGGAAAGCCCATTTGTCTTCACCAAGTCTTTGAAGAGGCATAGGTGAAGGGATTGACGCATTGGCCAAGGGCTAAGGATAGCAGTTGCTTGGAGAAGGAGATAAGTTGCCTGGCTTTTTTTGGTAATACTTGGTAGAGTTGTTGTCATCCTTGTTAAGTTTGCTAAATCAAGGAATAGAGTGTGGATTTTCTTACTGGCTCTGCCACTGGGAAGTCACTTTGTGTCTGTCAGAGTTGGGTAATGATGTTTACATCTTTGGTAATTTGCCTTTTTTGTTAGGTGGAAAGCGTGAGAGAGGAGGGCTGGTTGTTTTGGCTGTGTGGTTGGTTATCTTTGGTGTTCCTGTTCATTTTTTCATCTTCCTGGGGGTCAGCACAGACGCTTTTTTTCTACTCTGAACTTCCCTCTAGCTATACAGTCCTTCACTAGCTTGCTTGTACTACCTTACCTACAAAAAGAGCGAACAGTGTTGATGCAGATTTTCTATGGCATAGCTTATGCATTGAGCTCCTGTGTTGGATTCAGCTTTTGTGCTGAGGATATCAGACACACGTTTAGAAAAATGGGGTGACTTTTCTGGCCACAGACCTTCCAAGCAGTGTTGATTTATGTCTCTCTGCTTTGCCTCCTTTTGTAAAGTGAGAAGAATAACATCTCAGAATTTTACTGATAGACTGAAGCATTTTGCATCAGTCTGCCATCAGTTACCCCATCTTATCCACAGGGGAATGGGAAGAGAGGAGTGAAGTAACTTACAGATGGGCTCTGCATTGGTCAGGGCTGCTGTCAGCTGAGTTCCAGTTCACTGCTTGCCTACTCTGATGGGTATATTTTCCTATTCCGCAGGGGTGTGATGAGGTTAAGTCCCTTAATGTTTATGAATGCTTATGGTGATAGAGCAAGACAGGAACCTAGGCAGATGTATTAGTAGGGGAAAGGCAAGCCCATAAAGAGAAATGGTAGGATTTGGGCAGAGCATATCTACAAGAAAAGGTAATCGAAGGGCAGAATTTATTTACATTGTGCATATTTGATATAATTTACCCAGCTCTCAGCTGGACCGTGCACCTTTCAGAGACAGAATGATCTCGTTACTCCAGAAGACTTGTCATTTCCTGGGTCTTATAGCAAAGCTTTGTATATGCACCTGCAGCTTAAGTAAATGTCATGTCTTAGATGCTTCACTGAGTAGTACATCTACACGTTTTCAGAAGCATTGTTGGTCTTTGAGCCAGCTGCCTTTGTTTCTAGCAGACCGCTGCTTTGTTGGTTAACCCTGGGCATAAGTTTTCTTCACATATGTTATTAGACTGAACATACTTTCTATTTATACCATGTGGGGATACAAATTACTGTGTTGCATTTAGCAAGCACTAGGAAGAGTACATCTTTGTGGTGTAAAGAAAAAAATAAAGTCAGAATTTTATTTGAAGGTCCTTTCTTTCCAGGTTCGAGGGAAAACAGCAAAAACAATTGCTGGTCCCAGAAAGCAGGAGGTATTTGAACATACTTGTTTTAATAGATTGTGTTGGTGGAATTTGGTTCTGAAATTAACAATGGGTTTTGAAGAAGGGAATGAATTTTTATGAAATCCTGGTAAGGTAATTAGGGAGATTATTAGTAGCATACATATTTACAAGTATTGTCTTCATGGCTTTGATAGTTGTCTGTAGGCCAGTAAAATTGCACTAGAGGGCTGAGCCAAAGGCCACTGCAGCCAGTTGAAGTTTTTCATTGATTTAGTGAGCTCTAAAACATACTTAGCGAGAGCTTCCTTTGCTTTCTCACTCCGTTTCTGGAGATGACCTTTAACTACTCTGAGGTAGAGCTCCAGAAATGTTATGCAATATATTACAATATTTTTGTTACTGCTCAGTCTTTCCTTTTCTCTTTAAAGAGCCCTTGCACGAACTGACTGTTTAATGCGCACTTTGAGGGATCACAGATAAGGGAACATAATTAAAGAGTGTTTTGAAATTTGTGTAGGAAAACACCTTTGTGCTCTTTTGGAGTCCTACAGCCCCATCGGCAGGACATAGAGCATGTTTGGATTGTAGACCATGACTAGGTGTTACCCTTATCAGGGTAATAAATAATACACTTCCCTGTCACTTCACTGTGCCTGGTTCTTTCCCCATTACCCAAGACAAGCTGTTGTGTGAGAATTTTGCCTGGTTGTAGACTGTTCATGAATCTTGCAGTACATGACATGCAGACATCTAACAAACATGACTAAAAACTGCATAAAATACAGACATAACACGGAAGTCATATGTTTGAAAACACGTTAGAGCTTCTCAAATAACCTGATATCTAGAAGGTTTTTTCCTCCTGTTTATCCATAGCCAGGAGTGTTCTGCTAGATGCATTTCAACCCGATCAGGGTTATTTTAGATTTTGTAATGATTCTTGCTTGTGTAAACTCACACAATCTGCCTGCAGATTCAACTTCAATGATAAAATGTCTCATCAAAAAATTGAGGCAGGCTAGAATGTTTGGTTAAGATTTAATATCTTTCTAACTAATTGTAACGCAGTGTCAATATATGCTCTAATGTCTGTGGAAAGAACATAAATGATACAGTTCCATTGTAGCAGGTCTTTTGTAAACAATTAATGGTGAGGTGGATGTCTGAGGCAAGGGCGAGAGAATTGATAAACCTATTCCAAAGGGCTTGAAAAGTTGAAGTGAATTCTAAATGTAGATTACGAGCAAATGATGACAGCCAACCCAGCATTACCTCAGTTGATTAATTTATAAGGATACTGGTCAATGATTTTAACCAACAGCTATGCATAGTAGAATTCTAATGGGATCTGTCTGTTAAGATTACATAAAGTAGAGCATTTGATTTATTTCATAGCTTTCCAACGCTCCACTTTAACTTCATACAAATAATGCATTAGTCACGCTGGATAAAATGGCGTATTGAATAAAGTTGTGATTTTGTCTGCCTCTTATAATCTGATTTTTTTATAAAGGATTAAATCTGTTTTAGTAGTTTATTCATATCATAAAAGAGATTGTCGCTTGAATGAAATCTTTACATCTGCCACTTTCTGTCTCATTAGAAAAGACAGTAACATAAAGTTCCTCATTTCCTCCCAGTCTGTTTTATCCCCTGGTGTGTCTGAGTCTGTATATCTTCTGTACATGTTTGTATATTATAATGCCAGTGTGTTTTTGAAGTTGTGGTTAAGACTGCGTCACAGCTTGGGGAGGGGGAGTAATGTGAGGGGTTATAAATGTTCTGCGGAGAACATACCCACCCAGGAACAGATGGGGGATGTGGTAAGGGGTGACTGTCAAAAATCTGAAAATGCTGGGTTTTAGTGGCATGGACATGTGTGTATGCATTGCCAGATTCAGCAAGGTATGTAAGTACACGCAGTACTTCGCTGGGAGTGTGCCTACGTCAGTGGACGCAAGTGCATGCTTAATGATAAGCACATGTTGACTTATGGCTGAGCTAAGAGGACGTGAAGATGGGGCATTCATCTGAACTTCAATGTGAATTGTTGGTTGTGATCAAACTGTCCAACTGTCATTCATCTATCACACTGACAGTGGTTTTTAAAACATTATTCAAATTCAAACGCATGGTTGTTGGTTTTATTAAGCTAAATATTTAGTGCAAAATTACAGATTTAGGCAATTTTATCCATTGTTGCCAGAATATTGGCTTGCTGTTTGTATATTTTATTCCTTTAGTTTAAATGTGTGTCATTGACGGGATGCTGCTGTTGTAACTGGCAGTTGTTTTCACATAGACCTTTAAAGTCAGAGCAGGAGATGATCTTTCCATAGATGTTTTTTTATTTGTATTTAAGGTTTTTGCTGTTTCTGTTCAGTCCTATTAAGTGCTCAGCCACACTCGGTCTTCTGAACATGAGGTTCTCTTGGTTTCTGATGTCAAGCAGAGAGGTAGTATCCAGCCCTTTTAATTGCCTTTTTAGTCAGAAAATCAGATTCTGAGGATTTTGCTTCTCCTTCTGAGGACCTGCCGAGGACGGAACTTCTTCATTCACATTTTCATTTGTTGGTACATGTTGCAGTTTTACTGGCTCTGGCATTTTAGTCTTGGCTCCTTTTCCCACGTACTTCAAGTCAGTAGGAGTGTTTTGATATAGAATGTGTAGTCAGCCTCTCCTGAGGAGCAGGGAGCCGCCTGCAAGCTCTGGTTGGAAACGCCTGGGTGTGCAGGGAGGCTTGTGCTGGGCGCTGCCCTCACAGGAAGCCTTGGGTGGCAGAGTGTTAATACAGGATTATACCTTTGCAACTTGCAGCACAGGATGGAGCCTGTCTCTGACTCCAGCAACCTTTTTGAGCAAGGCCTTAAGAACCACATATTGTTCATCAGCCCGCTTTGTTTTAGGGGAAATGACAAGGGGACCTAGCTCTTTGCTCTGCTGGCCGTTTTCTCTGCAGCAGTGGTTCATTGGCTGGCTGAACTGTACAGTCACAGCTGAGTCATTTTTTGCCTAAATTGTGTTCATTACTGAAATAGAGGGAAAAAAACCTTTACTTGTCACAGAATTGCCTTTGGTCGTGACTACATTCCCATGATGAAGAATGTTCCTCAAAAGGGCAATAATGTTTGCTGAGGTAGAGATGCACCCTACACTGCAGTTTTGGGGGCTAAATCTGGGCAGTATTCATGGCTTTGTTTGCTTAGATCAAGTAGTTTTGGCATTACTGAATGAACAGTGCCCTCTTCCTCAGCTAAATTTGAATACCCTCTGCAGCAGGTTTACCTGCACACATGGAGCAGCTCCAAGATCTCTGGCCTCGCATTAAAAATGGGTAGTCATAAGAGGCATAACTCCCATGTCCTCTCCTGCAGCACTGGGGCAGGTGAGCATCACGTGTGTCTTGGGAGCCAAGGGAGCATTCCCTGGCTACCTCCCCCCTAGCAAACCTGGCCTGTTGGAGGGGCCATCCTGGAGCTGCAAGTGGCTGGAACACGTATCCATCACTGCTGTCAGAGAGTGTCCAAACCTTGCACTGTCTGTATGTTCAACTGTTTACAGGGCAGTATTTCGGCTTTCTTGCATGTGTAGTAGCACAGTTTCAGGGCTGGAAAGTGTGTACTGATTACATAGGGTTCTAGCTGCTGTTCAAGAACCAATGATGGTTCTTGATGCTGATGCTGGGCCCACAGTTTCATGATATACTGAAAACTAATGCAACATCCAGCACTCGACTGACAAATTATTCTGTGAGATGGTTACTGTAGTAAGACACAGCATAAGTATTTAAATATGAAAGAGCAGTGCCATGCTGTTTATTTTCTGTGAGGAATACTGACTGTATCTCTCAATAAATAGAGAAGAGCCATTCATGGGAGATTTTTGTTATGTTATATTTGGCAGCTGTTTGTCTTAATAGGAATTCTTCAATAGTGTTTATTGTATTTTGTGCTGGTAGGGGGGAGAGCCAAAGCAGAATCCAAGCAGTTTTACTTGCTTTACTTGTGAACAATGAGAAAATATTGCTATATTAATTACTGTTGTGCTTTATTGGCAAAAATAATATGAAATTGCTAATATAAGAAAGGCTTTGATTTTCTCATTAGCACAGGATATTTTGCATCTGTTCTGGTTCACGAGTGCATTGTCGGCACTTAAATAATAATAATGACTCAGTAATGAATAAGAATAACAACAAATAAGCATGTGAGTATGCATGCAGGCAGGCACCCTCCGGTGTTTATCAGTAGGCTGGTTTTGGAGGTCTTGCAAAATGAGCTGTTCCCATATGCCCATTCAGATTTTCTTAGATCATTGCACAGCCTGAAGATTCATTTCGCTGCTGACATGGCTGGGTTATATACAAGTACATTTTCATTGTGTGTCAGGAGTGAAGTGTTAAAGTTGAAATGGAAAATGTGTTTCTTCCACTTAGAAACCTTTAAGTCTCCATTTTTTGTCTGTTCTCTTTTTTCTTCTTCCTTTTTTTTTTTGGTGAATAGTCTTAAGTATCTCATTGTTTTGAACTCATGAAAATATCAGAGCTCTGGATTGTTCTGCCAGCCTTTCAAGTATGCTCTTAAAAATGTAGCCTGAAAATACCTTCATTACAGTTCAGCTCAGTTTGTATCAAATTATCCCTACTTCTGTGGTTACTATTACAAAACCAGGTAATGTTAAACTGACGTTAGTGGTCTGTCTTGAATATTGGAAAGCACAAGAATCTGAAATCAAGGTTCGAATTCTGATTTGACTCTTGGTTTATAATGCTGTCTCTCCTTTTGTAAAGTCGCCTGCCTGCCTATATAATATGCCACACAGTACAATTTTTGTTGGTTTTTTTTTTCCAGGTCTTACCTCATGCTGAATAGCTAAGAACAGTGATACATAAAGGATAGCACAATATTCCCTTTATTGTTAAAGCAGCAGCTAATTTCATCAAAGAATGTTAACTTTTAGCCTTATTCCCAAAATAATTTGGGCTAATGATGTGACTTAACAGTTCCGAGTTTACTCTAAGAGAAAAGGAAGAGGCTTAGTTCAAGTTGGTGGGAAAACAGCAATTATGTTTTGAGTTAGTGTTTTCCTAAAACACTACTCTGTGTTGTAAATTATGCCCTTATGACCCTGCAGCTCAAGAGAAAGTCACAAAAAGGATGTGTATGTGTATAAACAGTGATCTGGAATTTGACAGTTGTGGTCAAAATACTTCAAGTTCTGGGCTGACAAAGGAGAGGGCATCTTCTGTGTGAAGGGTCTAAATTGTACCTGCCATTTAATTCCATTAAAAGACTACCTTAAAAAAAAGTTTAAAAAAGTGGCCTTATTGATTACTCCAACTGATTACTGGCTTAAGAAGTCTGCATGTGTTAATGTGCACTTTATATCTGTGAAGCAAAGAAAAGCAAAAGTGGATTTTTTTTTTTATCTGTTTTTCCTTATTTATTAAAATTATTCTTTGGTCCAAGAGCCCTTAACTGTAATGGCACAAACCTTGCAACACATGCATGGTTAACTTAAAACAGCAAGGGAGGAATAAAAAAAAAGGAAACAAAAAACAAGCTTCCCCTCCAACTAAAACAGCTTAGCCCTGGATAAGCCAAAAGAAATTGGTAAAGCAAGTGGTTTAATAGACATAAAGTGTAAAGTACTTAAAGTGATCTGTGAATGGAAGCCACCCTAAGTCTGCTTCTTGTCACAGTAATTTGTCTGGCTTAAGAGCAAAGTAAGTGGGTCTCCTTGGCAGTACAAGAGCAAGTCGATCACCAGGTAAGATCAGATAGGAGTCTGTTGATAACAACAGGACTACAACAAAGCTCTTCTTTTTGACACCATTTCTGCTGTTGCTAGTGCTGCTAGTAAGTGTGCTAATTATCATGAACCTGATAAGGCTTATATTAATTGACTGAACTGAATGTAAATTCTGGTTAAATAGAGAATAGTTTAGTAGATTTGACAGGTGCTGGGCTGGTTTGGCTGCTGTATTCAGACTGAAGGCATGCTTCAAAACAAATAGCTGTATTTTAACCCTTAAATTTTGGGGAGGCTTAAAATGTTCAGATTTGACTCCTAAAATAGAAAAGCTTAAGGTTTTTAGGATATTTTCTGCCTTTCTCCCTTGTTCTGTGATACTTTATGCAAGGACAATTAATTCTTACATGTTTCATATTGCAGCAAAATCCCATGTGGTCATTTGTCATGTAGTTACATGGTACAGAGTGGTATGGCCTGACTGTTTAGTCTCCAGATGCTGTTACAGTAATAAATGTCAGATAATAAATAGCAGTAACAACCGATCTGATGGCTGTAGACTAGATGTGAAGTTCCAGTTTGAGGGCGCCCTGTGTTGGAGTTTTGGGCAGATCATCTCTCTCTGCCTCATCTCTCACATTTGCAAAATGGATACTGTAGTATACACTTGGCTTTAGAGGTGGTGTGGGGCATGTGTGGCAGTTGTGAAGATACTCAGGTCTTTCAGATACCTTTCATATATCCAAGCAAGAGAGTATCAGTATTAAAGTGCTCTTCTTTTGCCTGTGAGGAGGGTATTTCCTAACCAACAGAAGTGTTTAAATGCTCAGTGTTGTAAGTGGAAATAGATGTGGAAATGGACATGGAAGAAACAGAATTGATGCCTCTAGTGGAAAATGTCACAGGCATTCTTTGGAAATACTGGAATATTTGTAGTATATTTTACGTATTCCATAATTAGGCATTGCCATTAGCACACACGACCTCTTCATTTTGTCAGGAGAACTGTCACACAGTAACAGATGCTGCAGCATGCTGCAAAAGGAGTTGGCTTTTGTCATTTCTCAGCTACATTACTTTAAAAAATGCTTTAATTCTTTTCCGCTTTCTCCCACATCATGTTCATGTGTAAGGCAGACTGTTCTGGAAACCAGTGTCCCCTGCCTATCAAGAGGCCTTGGCAGGATGAGGTTCTTCCTCTGTGCTCAGGTTTGCCCGCATCCAGAAGGAGCGGGGGTATTTCAGTCCCCTTTGTTTCTGTACTTGATGCCTACTGTAATCTGAATCATGCCTGTTAAGGACTGAAGTTTGCATTCATTCTGGTTACATGATACTCGCCTTCAAACAACACTCCCAAAGCAATATCCCATCAACCCAACAAAAGGCTACCACAAGGCTTGTGAAGAGTTTCAGGACTGTAGTCTCACTGTGAATGGGGCTGGAGTGATACCTCAGAGTTAGTTTTGATGCAAGTGGAATAAAAATAGCTGTGTGCTTTCTGCCCTGTTCATGCCACCTGTCCCGGTGAAAAGAGGAAGCCTTAGTTACTTATAATGGTCATGAAACTAACTGCATTTTACTGAGACATACAGGTGCAAATAACCCCCTGTTTTAAAATATATAAGCTAATACATTGGCTGTTGAGAAATTAGGATGCAGCTGGACTCATTTGCAGGGTGAGGGTGGCTTATTTCTCTGGGTGCTCCCTTTTCTGTCAATGCATGGTAATTACCAGACAGTATACTTTATTTCAGATTACATCACATGCTTTTACTGCATGGAGTGGTTTATTGAAGCTCTCCTGCATTATGTCTGCAAAGTTGGGTTTTTTGTTGTTTGTTTTTGTTTTTTTTGGCTTAAAAAGGGGAAAAATGACAATGACTTCCTGCCCAAGGAACATGCTGCAGGGCTTTTTTCTTTTTTTTTCCTTTTTTTAAAATTTTTTTTTCCTAGTTTTGTATTCACTAATTTACTGTTTGTTCTAGAGCTGCAGTGAGTGGGAGTTAAACTTTAAGTGCACATTTGGCTCTTTAAAAAGACATTTAGTGTACAATTACTGCTGTTTACCATCTTATAATTGTTGTGTGTTTAGGCTTAGTCAGGCTTAGGAAGATGGGTATCTGTAATCTTTGAGGGCTACAACTCCCTGTCCTAGTTTTTTCAAAAGAGAAAGTAATTACAGATATTGAGATAGATACAGAGATAACAAAACACTTTGTGCTGTTTTGGTGATTACTGTAAAATAAATACATAGACAGAGAGGTTGTGGTAAAAGATGCTGTAATATGACTGCAGTTTCAGTCAGTGATACTCAATATGATATTCAGATCTAAGACTCAAGACTGCTCTTCATAGAGTCCCCAGCTTTGCTTTTCTGTTGTTAACACAAACTGCACACAGGTGTGCAGTTTGCAAAACACTGGGTTTAAATAACGGGCTGTATTTGTAGTAACAGCTATACGTTACACCACATCAGAGTAAAACTAACTGACTGCAGTCATGCCTCAGTTGGCAGCCTGATAATCAGGGGTGACTGTATGTCCAGTTACATAGAGGAGAAATATTTCCATCAGCCTTTTTGGTGGACATCTTTGTTAGATAGGAAATAGTAGAAATGTGGATATGTGTTTGGGAAGACCTAGATGTGTATCAGCATCTCAGCGGTGCTTAAAGTGCAGTAGATGGAAGCAAGTGGGGTTTGCAGGCTTCCCAGTTTGAGGTCCATCACAGGAAAAGGACAGTTTTGTGTTCCAGCCTGCTGTGTAGCTTGTTACTCAGTAAAACCGTTTTTCTTGTCAGTAATGCATGCATAAAGCACTTGAGAAATATGGCTGAATCCAGGTGTTAAATATGTGGATAGTGATATTTTCATTTTACAGGCCCTGAAATGTGGTCTTAGTGACTTGACAACTGTTCCTCTGTTAACCTGTGTTGTCTGAATTTTATTCACGAGGAAGCAGATTGCTGAAGAATGGACAGAGATGGGGATGTGATGTCTGCAGTGGAAATGTAAACCAAGTTGTATGGGTTGATTTGGCTTTGAACTTGGGTTGAAATGACAGTTGTGTGAGAACAAAATGTAACACTTGTGTAACTGAAAATGCCATAGTGCTTGAAAGGCATGAGAGATAGTTAAAAAAGCATCATTAGGTAAAAGAGTATCTTCCTTCTTTAATTCAGTTTTATGATCTGCTGTAATTGGAAGACATAATTCCACTTTTTTTTTCTTTAAACAGGAGAGTATTATTGGATTTTAGGCCAGTCATCTGAAAGTTTTCATTTGTAATGAATGCTCTCAGCTGTATTTGTAAGAAATGTTTTGGATTACAGATGCTCTAGAGAAACAAATCTGTTCGAGGACTATTTTGTAACGAATGCCTTTGAGAGTGCCATCATTCAGAAAAGATCTGAAGCTCTGAGTATGTATTGTGATGCCGTATTAACTTTCATACTCGGAATGCAAAGGACAACTAAACCTTCCCTCCTTGGTAGGAGTCAGATGCTGCTTTTTAACTTTCTTTACCATGTTTTATTTTTAATGTAATTTTAATGAAAAGGTGGATCAGACATTATGAAGTGGTTGTTGCTTCTCTTCTGATGTTGCAGTGATAGAAGTTCCAGCAGTGTTACTTTATTTGGAAACACATTATAGATATGCTGCACTTAAACTTTGATCTTGTGTTTAGTCCTATGAGTTGAAATCCATGACACTTTCTTTGGGCTTTCCCTGTGGCCTTTTAAAATCAACTGATACTTTTTTAAACAGACTGTAACAGTCTCTGGATTGAGACCACAGAGCTTGAATACTTGGGTGTTACAAAGGTGGAATATGGGGAGGGAAGTGGTGAAGATCAAATCCACCCTCCCATTTAAAGGGTGGAGATAAAGCCTAATACAGTAGCCCACCTCTCTTTGATAAGGCTGCTCTGTCTGTGTTAATGCTGTTCCTCCTCGCCGTGGTGAACTTCACCCACTGACATTAAATCCTCTCTCATAAGTGACTGGTGTACAAGCCTACTCTGATTTCCAGGCGTGTCAAGGGATTTAGCTGTACAAGCTTTTTCTTGTATTTGAAATGCAACTTTTTGATAGTAACAGGAAGCGTGGATCAAAATGTGTGATTCATCCTATTTTTTTGTACCCATAAAATCCTGTAAGAATAGTCAAGCTAATTAATAGTTAATTAATTTGTTCTGACTACTAAATAGTAAGGAAAAAACCAACCCACAAACCAGAAATCCTTAAAGCCTGTCTACTTGGAAAAAAACAACCCCACAAACCCCAAACACCAACTCCCCAAAGCCCCAAAACAAAAAAGCAACCCCCCCAAAAAAAAAAAAAAATGAAATGAGAAACCAAAGCCCCAACCTTTTTTTTTTTTGTTTTAATATAGGAAAATCTATTTTCCCGTAAAATAAAATATTTCAGCAATTTTATGTCAGTACTGGTGGAAAATTTTTTAATCTGGGAAAGGATTTTTTGCCAGTGGCAGTGGAGGAGGAAAATTGTTTTGCTTGAAGAAATAAATCTGAGCATCTCTTAATAAACACTAGCATTACTGTGGTTTTTTTATCTGTATGTGCTTTCATAAAAGATTCTTTTTAGTACAATACACATTTGGTTAAATCCTGCAGTACCTTAATGCCTTTAATGCTAGTGCATCCCAAGGCACTTTACAATCTGTAAAGTTAACATTAGAAATGCAGCACATAAAATTCCCTAAGACAATCCTTTTTAAAATGCTGAATAAAACATCTAAACTGTTAAGTTTGGATTAAATGGCCCAGCAGTTGGTGCATTTTTTCTTTCTGTGGAAAATATGTTTGAAACAAATGACTGAAATGAATAAAGGCTCTGTAAATAATATGACTTCAAGTGATATTCATGAAGGCCAAAATCTGCCATTCTGCAGGAGGAAGTCTAGACATGTACAAAGTTCAGCTCTGTTAATTAAGAGGGAGAAATGCGCTGCAGTGAGTCAGAGCAATTTTATAATCCAAATGCTGCTAAAAGGGACTCTTGTCAACCTCAAAATCTTATTTGCTTTGTAATCACTGGGTAAGGAGACTTGCTGGCTGAGGAGATACATGTCTCTTTTAGGTTTGAATGCAGTCCAACCTGGTAGTGACCAAAAGCTGTTACCATCTGATCGCTGTTTGTTAGGCTATGCAAAATAATTGTAGTCTCCAAACAGTTCCCAGTGTCAGCGTCAGAAAAACCACCCCCACGCTTGGCACTAATTATTGCTCTCACTGGCAGCCCCGGTGAGGAGGCCAAGGTTTGACTGTTATTTCCCCTTTCAGTGCTTGCAGTGGTCCTGCTGAGAGTGTGTGTGTCTGGTTTGTGGTTAAACGGTGTATGCTCTGTTCTCTGCAGGGCTGCCAGCCTGGCATCTTTTAGAAGTACTGATTTTTATCATTAAGAAAATAAGATCCTTCATTGTCTTCTTACTCCACCTTTAGGTCTGCTGTGAGCTGGTTTCTTTATGTTGATTCAGGGTGTTTTTAAAAAGCAACAAACAAGAAACCCAACGAACCAGCAGAATAAAAAAAGTGGCAGGTATGGATTTGTGTGCAGGGTAAAATGGGGCCAGAAGGAATCGGTGCTTTTAAAAATTGGGGTTTTCTTTCTGTTTTAAAATTAAAAGCATAAAATGTGTGCTGAAAAATAAAACCCAGAATAACAGCCAGCTGATAGCAGTGGAATACATAAGAGAAAAAAAACCCACAGGATTATGCAGCCTCAGAAAGAGCCAACAGATGTTCAGGGCGGGTTAGAAAAACAACATGATCAACGGTATGAAAGCTGCGACAGATCTAAACAAAACCCCAAAATAGATGCAATTCTAGAATAAGCCTGAAAAAGAGAAAATCATTATAGGCTTTCCTCAGCACAGCCGCCGGTCTCTGATAAAACAAGATTGAAACTTCTCAAAAAGGAAATTTATACTGACGTGAGTTTGCAACTTCATTGCTAGAGACTTCTCATGCACCTCTGCCAGTGGGTAAATTGGAAACAGGATAAAAATGAACAGTCTGTTCCTCAGGCAGGAAAGGTGCCTGAAAGGAAGAACTAATTGCTGACCCTGTAACAGAGTGGTACTTTCTTAGGAGTTGGGAATGTCGCTGTTGTAGCCCTTAAAATAGGGTATTTTTTCCTTCATTTTACTGGACACCTTGAGCTGGAAAGAAGTCCAAACAGTCCATGTAGTATAAAATCATGTCTCTTGCCCTTGATGTGTTCCCATAAAATGAAGGAAATCAGATGCATGGGTGAGACAAGATAAATGGGTGGTAGCGTCAGGGATGCTGGTGTCCCTTGCTGAGGATCACAGCCCCTGGTCCAAGGCTCAGATCAGGGTTATTGCCTGACATAACTGTCCTCCTCCATCAGCACTGGAGAAATAGCTTATTGGGGTAGACCTGGGGGCAGGCTGTTCTGAGGAGGTTTGCACTCCTAGGAGCCTGTTCCCTCAGACTGGTGGGATGGAGTTGATCCCTCTGTGATGTATCTACTGATCTTTACTGGGGTGTGTTCTGCTGCCTGCCCCTAAGTGAGGCCATAGCTGGAATCAGCTTCTCACCTGTGATTAGAAAGTGCCATTTGAAAAGGCAAGGGTGTATGTGTCTGGTTAAGTTACTCTAAATTTTAATAAGACTATTGCTCTGTTTTTATCATGACATTGGAGAAACACCAGAGTGAAGTGTCTTGACTTGGTGTTATGGGAAGGGTGTGATGCCCATAACACTAAGTGGGTGACTGCTGCTTGGCCTGTGAGAGAGGCTGGCTCCTGTGACATGGTTGCTGTGTCGGGTGAGGTGTGCTCCTGCTGCCTGGGCTCACACCAGCCTCCTCTCAAAATGCTAATTACTGAATGTACATTCATTTGTGTAAATTATGCAAATCAAGCAGCAGTTGCGCACCGCTGTGCTTTGGGTGGATCTCATGCTGTACTTACAGTTTCACATTGGGCTGACACAGGTTTTATTCACTACAATAAATGGTTTTGCTGTAGAGTGTTTGGAAGGCAGATGGTGGTGGTAATTGGTTGTAGGTGACACTGATGTACTTTGTTAAGGTATATTTCATAGAATCACAGAATTGTAGAATGGTTTGGGTTGGAAGGGACCTTGAAACTCATCCAGTTCCAACCCCCTGCCACCGGCAAGGGCACCTTCCACTAGAGCAGGTTGATCCAAGTTCCGTCCAACCTGGCCTTGAGCACTGCCAGGGATGGGGCAGCCACAGCTTCTCTGGGCACCCTGTGCCAGTGCCTCAGCACCCTCACAGGGAAGAATTTATTCCTAATACCTAATCAAAATCTCCTTTCAGTTTAAATCATGTATTGAAGAGTAATACATTCTTCAACAGAGAAATCCAGAAGGTCAGTACACTTAACTCACTAACGTATGTGGCTTGAACCGGCAGTACTTGGGCCATTTTGCTGTAGGGGGACGTTTGTGGAAACGTTAAAGTGATTGTGTGCTCTATTAAAAATAGGTAATTTATTTGCCTTTCTTCAGGTTTAGGAAACTGTGAAATTGGTGTTGAATCATACAGAAGTGGGGCAGGTTCAGTAGCTGCCTTTGTACCTCAGTTTTCAGTGTGGCTTTGCTTTGCAGCCGTGTGCCACTGGCTGCTCTCACCTCCTGTTGTCTGGTGATGTCCAGTGTCTTCCTTTGGTGGCACACCAAGCAGAGCTGAGCTCTGGGCATACGCTTCCAAAAGGAATCCAGGTCTAGCTTTTCAGGCGAAAAGGTTAAAGACTTTGACACAAGATAATTACAAAAGGAAAATGAATCTTTTCTTGGATCAGAAATTATTGTGTAAAAGAGTGTGTAAAATATGGCGTGCAAGTTAAGTAATGGCTGTTATACTGAAATCTGGAATTACTGTGATGAAGGAGATGGTGTCAAGCCATGGTAATTTATTTCGTTTTGGTTTCTCAGATCTGCAGTGAATTTAGGAAATTCAAATTTATAGCAAGTGGGTCTTTGTAAGAGTTTCTCTGTGAGAATGAGGATACTTTATGGAACTTCCATTGGGGTCATATTCATACCATTATTCTGGATGGGAGTTCCAGTCAGAATGTTCCCATGTATGATTTGTTCCACTGGATTCTGTAAGTGAATTTTTCAAACTTTAAATGCTACTTCCATGTTCTCATTTATCTTGCATCACTGCTTTTCAGTGTTTGAGCAGGGATATGGTGATGAGCATAATGCTGTATTTTGCTAATGAACCATAAAACCTCCCAAGCACTAGTTACCTTCTTTTTTTTTGTTTTCTTTTCCTTTTTTATTTTTAGTGGATTTCTTTCCAAACCATGCATAATTGTATTTTTTTGTTGTTACACTACTGTACTAAGAGCCCTATTTGAAGTTTCCCTGGGAAAAAAATTTAATGTTTTTAAAGTTGTGTTTTGGGGAGGTTAAGTCAGATGAACTACAAGGCTTCAATTTTATTCCTGCTGGAGGGCGGTTATGAGTTGGTCATAAGCATAATTCACCTTTGAGATGCAGCACTTCATACAGAAAAGTATTGTTGATGCTGCAGAGCATATAGTCTGCCTTGCAGTAAATCAAAACCTAGGGTGTAGAGTCTTTCTGGGTGTGTTTAAAGAAAGAAATGAGCAGGCTATATATCTGCTGTATCTAAACTGTTCTCTTTTGTAAACAGAACGGCTATTTTTGAACCTCTAGCAGGATGTTTCTGGCAAAGGGGTAGTGCAGATGGATCCTTGCGCGCACACAAGCGCGCACCCGTGGTTATCACTTTCAGAAGAGGCTCTGCCTATCATTCATTTAGCTGGCAATTCTTTTGTGGTGTCAGTATCATTTCCTAGCAAAATCGGTTAAAGGAATTGTTTCAAAGACAAAAGATGTTTTGAACTGGCCTAATTATTTGCTCAACAGCCAATAACTTTGGGAATTGTTTTCTGTGTGAATTCTAGATAGAAATTGGGATATCTTTCCATTTGTTTAAAAAAGATTAGGCCAATAGGAGAAAAAAAGGATCTTTACCCATTTTCACTGAGCAGTGAAGTTTGAATATGCAGCTTGCAATTGAAACTATTTTTTCCCCAAAGCCTTTGAGGGCTGTTTCTCAGTCTAGTGTAAACAATTTATTGTTAAAGTCCTAGAATATTTGCATTTTAATTAAAGACAATTTTAATTAAATACAAAACTTTAATCGGAAAAGCAGAGTTTAGGCAGATAGTGTACTTGCATGCTAAGCAAGCTTACTCTGAGGGGACCTGTACTCTGTGTGCGACTGGTTTGTGTGGTAGTTTAAGCAGGGAGGTTATAAATGCATCTTTCTTGACGAACTTACCTACAAATAGTAATCTCCCTCCTGCATCTTTTATCTTGCAGTGAGATATTCTTCCTACAAGTAATTAAGTGAACGAGAGAGTGATGCTGAAATCTTAAAGGGGCGCTGAGCAGAAAAAAGTTTACTTTGAACTCAAAAGCTTGCCTATAAATGTTAAAATTACTGTTGCATTTTTTAAAACATTCTGGTTTAATGATGTGTTTAAAGTTATTTTTTTTTTAAATAGAGCACAGGCAATACTGTTCAAATCCACATCTGGATTTGCCAATGCTTGGTAACGCTATAATGCTGATGCTCTTAACAGCATCTTGAGTTATGACCCATTGTTTTTGCCCTGTTGGTAGATGAAACTCTTTGTGCCCAGTCATAGAATTAATTAGGGCCCTAAAGGGTACATGTATAACAGAAAGTTGGGTTCTACCGTGATGTTGTTAAGTCAATTCTGAGGTCTCACGGGCAGATGTATTTGTGGAGCTTTCCTCCTTCATTCTGATGATAATTTCCTTAGGCCAAGACTGCCTGGACACTGGGAGTAAATCCTTCCACAGTGAGCTATGAACAAGTCTTCTGAGAAATACAATGGTAGCCTGACTCTGAGAGGTTTTGATTTGTGGTTGCTGTGTGAGTTTATTTTTATATGTGAGATTCTAATAATCCTACCATAGACAAGAAGCAGGTGATCTTCTGTGCCTCTTCTATCTGTCTGTTGGAATTCACTTAATCCTTTGTAAAATAACAACTAAGATCTAAAATGATAAACAGTCATAATAGGAAAAGAGGGTATTTCATGCTTACCTGTAGCTACATATTTTGAAAACAGTACTTCTCATTATGGTCTAATCATTGACAAACTGCTCGTAAAAAAATTAGAATGCAGGTGTCACTCAAGATCTGTTTGAGACTGAGACTTCAGCTTTGATTTATTATAATATCAGCATCATGCTTTAATTCAAAATAGATAATGTAGCATGCATACAAAAGTATTCTCTCTTAGGCCTGAAGTTACCTGTGGTAATGGCAGGCAGTTAATATATTACCTTTGCTAACAGGAAAAGCGCTGCATATAAATATTTTTAGTCAATAATGTATTTTGAAAAAGGTTTCTCAGTGGGATCAGATTTATGTTGTCAGAAAAATTTATTCAGCTGACAAGTGCAGATGCCTAGCATGTCATGTAGTCTAAGATTTACAAAGCAGTTTCTTCCTGGACGTCAGTTGGATGTGGTTATGGCAGGGTTATGTAGAGAACTGGGGAATCAGTCCAGGAATCCTTTTGTGCAAAATCCTGCCTTAGATTGGTATGATCCAATAAACTTCTGCCTCTACATGTCCGTAGCAGCTTCTGGTAGCGTTAGATACTCAGGTCAAGAAGGCGCAGAGCGCTTGAGTCAGGATCTGTGGTATGGATCTGAGAACAGAATTTTGCCTGAAGCATTTGAGATTTTCCTTATATATTAAACAGTCCATTTTCCTTCCCCTATTACTTGTGTGTTGCTGCCAGCTGCAGTTCAGCTAGGTAGAAGCTGGAGCTTGCTCCTGTGGTTTCCATAGATAAAAAGTAGAGGATAATTGTCCTTGAACACTAGATTTTGCCAATTGTGCATGTTTCAACCACTGTTGTTAAAGATCAAGAATATTGTTTGTTATACAAAATATGGATATAATGAGAAAAATACGCCTGAACAGATATTTCATGTTGCATAGAGGAGCCAAACTGTATAATGAATAAAGAACAACAATGCTGTTCAAATCCAGTTTAAAATTAATGATCACAAAATAACTGAAATTCAACTCCTTTGAAAATTAAAAGCCTTTTAAGTATTTAAAAAGTCATAACTCCCATTTGTTTTTACAGTTCTAACATCAGTTTGTGAACTTGTTGCATCAGTTTTCATGCCTTCTGATGAAGCTTTTTTTTTTTTTCTCCAAAAATCTCAATTGGTTGAATGTAATCTTTTCTCCCAATACAGAGGTAGCTAAACCAGGGAGGTCTTCAGCTGCTTAATTAGCCCTGTTAGGGAAATGATTTGGTATAGGGGATGTCAGGAAGAATTTGACTTATCTGTGCTGACTTGGAGGTAATCCATCAATTTTATCAAATAAAGAGGTGGAATTTTGGTTGGGTTTGGGTTTTGTTGAGGTTTTTTTTTTTTTTTTGATCAATAGGTGCAAAGTAAGCAGATTCCCATTCCCCCCCCCCCCGCCCCCCCTTGTTTTATGTCCTTTCTGAGTAACTGTAGTTATCTAATCAGCATAAAATTTGCACCACAGTTAAATAGCAGTGCATGGTTATACCTGATGATACATTTCTTTTTAAAAGAAAAAGAATCTAATAACAGGATTCTGTATTGATTGTGCTGCTAATTCTGCCTCATAGCACAGACTGGCAGAAGGCAGGTAGCTGAATTGTATTTAACGGTTTTATTGTGATGTGACTAAGATGGATGTGACATGGTCCTCTATTATTCGTTTGAGAGTGTGGACACTAATGAAGCCATTAGCTGAGCTAAGGCAAGTGAAGAAAATAGGGAAATTACCATTATTCTGAAGCCATTAAGTTGTAATCTGCCACTTTCTCTCCTTACTCAAAAAGGCATCTTCTTTTTAAGGCCTCCCTGACTGTCCTTTAAAGATTCATTAATTCATTAACTTACCAAAGAGGATGGAGGAAACACAATTGAAATTTTAATCAGCTCAGCGTGTCATATTATTAACATTTTGAGTGTATCTGTATTCACTGTTGCACCACATCAGGTTAAGGTTAAATAAACTACATTACAGCAAATAATGTTCTGTTTCATACTGTAAAACATAAAATGTTGAAGGCAGAAATTGGTTTCATGGTTAAATTAAATTATGATCCAGAGCTCATATTAGAAATTCTGTTATTCAAATGTCTGTTCTTTGGAGGAAATGCAATGCTACCTCTGTGCTATCAACATTAATTATTTTCAAAATATTCACGACCAGTCTGTGCTGGGTGGAAGGAGATAGAAAGCACTACAGAAATTTTTCAATAAATGTCTGCTTTTACTCTATGCTCACTTATGATCAATGCTTTTGTCTTTTGGGAAGTCACTGACTTAATGTGTTTCTTCTAATGGGTCATTCAGGTGTTACGTACAATTACAGCTGCAAAATTTTCCCTTCACTACTACTTTTGCTTAGATACCGTGAAATGCTGTTTTTATCTTTACTTTCTTATAAAACAATTTCCCTTTTGCCTCAGTGGTGCTGGAGTATCCTGGAGCACACTGAGCAGCTTTTGGCCTGTGCTGATGGTTCTGATTGAGTTACAGCTTAAAACAGATGAGTGCTCTTTCTTAACAATTAAAATACCCAAAATGTGCAGAGGGGTTGACCTCAAATCTGAGTGTGGGAACAGTTTGATTCCAGGTAACCAACAGGAATTTTTTTTTGGGGGGGGGGGGGGGAGGGAAACGCGTTTCATTTTGAGCTTTCTAAGAGTGGTTTTGTTAACACCTCAGTTAAAAGAAGCTGGGGGTTCAGATGCTTTCTGTAAGGTGCATGTTTTAAGGCCTTGCGTGAAATCCTTTGAAACTGTAGCGGGGATAGGGCTCACGCATACACAACAGTATGGTGGAAAAAAAGGTATAGGGACAATAAACAGAGGGGTGCTGATAGCCTGCAGATAGGAGGCGAGACGAGGCACAAAGTTGAAGGGAAGGTAATGGAGGCCTGAATGTGCTGTTGCTTCTGTGAACTTAAAGTTATTTTCCAGCTTCGTCAGGTTTCTTCCTCCTCTTCTTGCAATCTAATGTTTGGAAACACTTTCTGTTTGGCTCTGGACTGTTTTGCCCTTGTGCTGTCTCACAGAACTTTTAAGCAGCGATATAACAAAGCCTGCATAGCTTGATGTTGGCATTTATGCTAGGCAGGCAAGCCTGGGATAAATCTGAGGTGTTTTTCTTTTCTTTCTTTCTTTTTTTTTTTTTTTTCCCTAGCTGTGATAGTGTCAGTTTGATGTATCACCTTTCATGTTGTGTTTGTACTTGAGGTCAGGAAACTTCTGAGTTGTGTGTATCATCAGCATTGTAAATACAAAGTAGCCTTTGGCATCTTAGTGTGGTGCCTTGCAGTGGATTTGTCAAAACAAAACAAAATCCCCGCTTTTGTTTTCCCCTGGAGTCAATTACACTCAGGATGAAGCAGTTAGTGACACCAGGCATAGTAGCTGAAGCATTACAGGTTAACCTGCTTATCAGAAGTGCTGGTATTGGTATTTTCTAGTATCACTGGCTGGCTTTACTTGGTCCATTGAGAACTTCTGCTTTCAGCAGGACTTGCAAAACTCGTTAAAACTTCTTCACAGATTTTTGAGCTTCCAGAAAGCACTCACTTAAACAAACGGATTTGACTGTGTCAGTGCAGACAGGGCAGGACCTTTCTCCTTTTGCCTGTGAACAAACCCTTTGATAAGGGACGTGGTGGTTGTGCCTTCCAGCCCTGTCTATCATGCCCTGCTGCAGGGACAGGGAAGAGACGTGGGAGCCCTGCTGCCCTGCCCAGCCCCGCCCCGCCCTGCCGCATAGCTTGGGGGACGTACCAGCTCTGCCACTTTGAGTGCATTCTGCACGTCTATCTAGAATACACTGTCCATAAACAGGTCCTGATTGTGTGCTAGGGGTGTTCTCAGGCTTTGGAGAACTCATATAGGGGTATACACACCTCTGTAGATGCTGGTATTGTTTATATGCTGGATGATAATACAGGAAAGAAATTTATATGCGTGACATATACATGCATGCACAGTGTATGGCATGTGTATTACCACAAAGGTACAGTATACCTGTAGGTTCTGAAGATGCCTGTTTGCAGCATCACAGGGTGATCCAGTTGCAGCTGGTTTTTCCACACAGTTGGAAAATGGGCTGGTCAGCTGTGGTTTTCCTAGGTTCAGTACTGCTGTGGCATAGTAACTTAATGGCAATTGGTTTTCTGTGTCTTGGATTTAAAAATGCCCTCTTCTATGCTTAAGTATATGCAACTTTATAATATGAAATAATCTAAACAGATCTATTTCTGAACAAAGCTTTCCCTATTCCACAGGAGAAGTTTATTTTGACTCCCTCCTCAGATAGGTCAGCTCATTAATTTTGTTGTAGCTGCAGTGGCATAGTAAATGTGGCTCAGGTGTTCCCGTATTGCTGTTGCATGTCAGATGCAGGTTGGCTTTTGTAAGTAGTTTCTGTATGTAGGATTAGATTTTAGCCATGTTCTAAAACCAAAAAGGAATTCAAACCACAAGAGACAAAAATAACTGCATGCCTCAGAAGCAGCAGGATGTAAATCTTGTATTGTTGTTTTGGTGATGAGATCAGTAGCCATTCATTACACATCAGTGGATTAAGAGACTATTATTGGCTTGGGATGGGGTTTCCAGATCTATCTGCTGACAAGTAAGGTTTGGGACCGAGTCACGTCTGCTGTGACGTTCTTTGCTTGAACAGAGCTTTTTTCCCATTTCCCTTCAGTGTGTGGAGATTAGCATAATACATTTGAGTACAGTAAAAGGTCCAGACATTCTGGCCAACAACCAAAATATGCTCTATACTTAATGCTGCCTCACATTCTCATAAATGGTCTGTGATCATTCCAGTCACAAATAACATAGGGAGGCTTTGAGACAGACTTTGTCATATGGTTATGAGTTCTTTTGTAAATAAAGCCAATCCTCAGGAGTGAGCATGAGTAATGGTTGATCCTGAAAAATGAGGAATAGGACTGTGTTTTGAAGCTGGGTGAAAAACCCCACATGTTGTAATTTATTTATTTACTTCAATTACTTTGTGTTTCTGTGCTTGGAGAAGTGCAAGCAGAACATAAGAACTTATTGCAGATCTGCAAAGCCTTGTACAGTGGAGATTGCTCTTAGTTACTGCTATCAGCAGCAATAAATGTAATAATCATAAACCTCTCATGACAGCCTCATACATCGCTCAGTCTGTGACTTCTACAGCGCCCAAAAAAAACATACGAACTTTGTAGCATGCCTGAAAGGGGTTATCAGCAAGCTCTGGGTCTGCAGACTGGAGGAAAAGGTCAGGTTTCAGTGTCTCGTGTTCTTCATGGAAAATACTTATCACTGGGAGATTCTAAATTTTTGGGGGGCTCTGGTCATAACTGTAGCCATCTTTCATGTGAGGAGTAGGAGGCTTTTTAGTAGGCAAAATCCAAACTGGCAGGAGCATTGAAAGCTAAACCTAGTGTCTAAAAGCTAGTCACTTGCTCAGATGTTGGAGCACAAGTGGCACACGTGAAGTGGGACTACAGAAATAGGTAGCCCCAAGAGTACACACCAGCATCTTATTTTGAGGTGAAAACCACAAAGCACGTCTGAATCTGAAAAAAAGTCTCAGTTACAGCTTTCCTGAATCTTTCCTAAGTTCCTTATGAAAACTCAGACCCTGCTTGTTTTCAAATGTTGTGTCCCTCATGACTTCACCATCCCTGACTGTGCTTCAGTATCCATCAGTAAACGAGAGGTCCTGGGATTTGGTTTTGTTCTCCCTCTCTTAAGTGTGTGAAGGCAGGAATCTCAGTGCTATGTGGTGGCTCACCTGGCTATACTGAACTTGTGAATGCACTTCTTATGAGCTTAATTTGACATGGAACTACATGTGAAAAAACAATGTGTGTGATTCAGTTCTCCCTCTCGTGGTCAGATGAGGTCCTTCTCACAGTCTTCAAGTACGGACATATTAGATGTTTCTGTTTGTTTGATGTAACCTGCATCTTTTTGAACTCTCACGTGTTTGTAGTACAACCAGGATTTAGTGGGGAAGTTACTGATAGTTCTTGAAATACATATATTGACTTTTTGCCGCACTGTGAGTGGACAGATTGGAGATCTGAACTGAACTGCAACATTCTGTGGAATTGGATTAACCTTACTTATACACACCCCTCCTAAGTGTTTCTAATTTGTCTCTGTTTTGGTGTTAAAGTACTTCTGAAACACAGCTCTGTTTATCATTCTCCTGGCACTCCTGTTGACTCCAGTGGGTGATAACAGTGTAAGCTCTGTTGCTTTTAAAGGATGCTGCAGTGTTGTTGACTTTGATAGGAGCACTTCTCTAAATAGGGAGAGTAGGATTTGCCTCTCTGTTATAAGTCTCACTGTTTGGGAAGAAAAGCTCTGGGGATTTTGTTCAATGATACTTAAATCTCCCTAGAAGCAAAAAAAAACCCAAAACCCTCAAACAACCAAACCCCAACTTTAAAAAATTGCACAAATGTGCAGGATTAAGCATTCCAAAATCAATTCTTAATTATCGTTTAATTGATTTCAGATCTAAAAAGGAAACAAAAAGGAAGAAAATTGTCAGAGATATTCTTTGCACAGGGCTTAACACCCATTTTCTGACAAAGTGGATATTTGAACAATACCAAAATTCTGTCATGGACAAAGCCACTGTGCACCAATATGCCTTTTGTTCAGTTCCATCACTAAGGAACAGAAGTTTGTCTTTATTAATATTTCTATTTCATAAGTATTTTCTGTTCTGTGCCTCATTTTAAAGTGCTACTGACACTTCTTTTCATCCACTAGCGTGAGAAAATAAGTGCCACATTTTAAAACTCCAGTTAAATTCTGAAGCAAGAAGTTTAATTGCTTATTATGTATTTCCAAGTAGTTAGTTTCCTCTAAGAATTGGCTAAAGATTTTCCTCACACAGTTCCTGACTCAGAGTTTGTCCTTTAGGTAGAAAATATTGATTTGCTTTTGTTTGGCCCTTGTGGAGAGCACCTTATCTCTAAGACTGGGTTTTGTTACAATGAGAGTTGACAGAATTCAGATTTAGCTGGGTGAAGTCTGTCATGGTCAGTAAAATTGTTAAAGAATTACAGTAAGAAAATATGATTTTAATCTTGCTTTTTTTTTTTGTCAAAGGCAATTTTTTATGATGCAGAGATTTTGGGGAGTTTGGGCTTATTGCAGTAATTCATGCTAATTGTCTCATCTGCTTCCTGTGTAATTTTTCTTCTATGAATATCAATGCCTACATTAATTTAATCCAAAATAATTAATAGCCAAACAATTAATAATGAGAGATAAAATCTGAATTGAAAAGAACTTTAAAAGATGTTTAAATATATTAATGATTGTTAGGACAGAAGTTAAATATTACGTTACATTTTTATCACAAAAAATATATGAACAACTGATAAAAAGTTATATGATTCTTTTTGTTATGCATGTCGATATTATTATTTTATTAGCATGCATATTCTGGCAAGTCAGAGCTCAGGCTTATGTACCATAGTTCAGGCATTTTGCAAGCTTGGGAAAAGGGTACTGGCCGTAGATGGACAGCCCAGACTATTTACGTGAAGTGCAGTGCCTGCCTCGCTGATGTAAGCAGGGAGATAGGTGCCTTTGAAGAGTGATTCAGCAGCTCTCGGTGCTGACTAATCACTAGATTTAGCCACTAGCAAACGCAAGATCCCCGGTGATGTTTGAGCTCCAGCCTTTTAGGGCTGGCATAAGGCTCTGACTCAGGGCTGTATCTGCCCACTAATGATCTAGTGCCTACAGCCGTCTCATACAAGACATCTGAGCCCATCTTGTTTCCTTAAAACTGACAAAACCCTCAACAAAATGTTTCTGCCGTAATGGTACTTTGGCTTTTCTGTAATATCCTGGTGACAGAGCATGGCTTTGGGGCTCTTGGCACCCTGAGGGGGCAGAGCCTGCTGCCCTCGCCTGGGAGAGGGTATCCTGAAGAAACCGGCCTCATGCACCTGCCTACAACACAATGACCTACAACACAACCGAAAATGCAGCAGTCACAGCGCCAGAAGTAAGTCTGATCCTGCAGCCTTGTGGCCTGGGAGTCACCTGAAGGGGGTTGGTTGGGTCTTTGGTTGAAAGTGTTTATATGTTTTTTTAGCAGATAGGAATTGGACAGAATAGTCAGGATCACTACTTACAGTCTTGGCTGACAGATGTGAGCTGCTGTTGTAACACGGGAGCATGTGCATTGCCTGTAAGGTTCATCAGGACCTATGCAAACATGACTTTCGTACCACAGTGGGGTGCTTTGTGTCCAGAGCTGTTTCTCAGTGTCATTTGTTCCTTTTGGTTTTAGCAGATCTTCCACACTGCTGAGAAAAGGGTGTTAAAAGTGTGAAGGTGGATTAAGTGGATGTGGAGGCAGTAGGTGAGAACTTGTTTCTGGCTCCCAAAACCTGCTGCACTCATCTATGCTCTCAGGCATGCTTGTGACATAGTGATGTGGAGGGTTAGCCAGGTGTGGCTAGAGGTGGAATGTGACCTGGCACACAATTTAACTGCCTGGTCTCTTACTGCTGGCATCTATCTTCAGTCACCAGGGGACAGACAGTGCACCCTTGATCACTTCTTTTCTGAATGTTTTAGAACATTGGCTTCAGATCTTCCTTTTTAGCAGCTTTCTGGCGGTCTCTATATTTAGGAGAATTATTCCACCAAGCAAATTGGTGGGCTCCATAAGTATGTTCTGTAGATGTTATCTAATTTTCCTTACTACAGGTATACCTACAAGCTGTAATAGAGCAAGCATAGCTTGGCCATTCCAGTTCTGTAGTAACAGTCTGATGTGCCTACTGCTGCTGGCACCAAGGACACGGTAACGTTGTTAGGTGTTACAGTCATGTTGTATGTGTGGTTATCCAAGCCGGAGGTATTTGGATTTCTAAAGTGGGAGCTTGAAAAGACAAAAGGGATAAGGAACCTTGGATATTTTTTTAAGCATCTGTAAAATATCCTTGGCCTAGACACTGTCAGTTTTAGGTGTCAATTTCTTCATTCACTTGAAATCTTGACACATGCACAGGCTGCCAGGACAAATGGTATCTTGCCTTCCAGCCTTACCCCAGCTATGCATTTATTCTGTCTGCCTTGTGCTGGTGCTAGCTTTTAGGATGTCATGTTGTGAATCAGACAAAGCAGATCATCCTGCCGAAAACATTCTCTTATTTGTTTGTTTGTTTATTTATTTATTTATTCAGGGGTGGCGTGGGAATGGGAGGGAGGAAAATTACTTTGCAGCCAGATTAATTTCCTGATCTCTCTGCCTGAATGCCACTGTCAACACAAGGAGGGGAGCAAAATTACTGCTAAATTAAAGTATTTGTGGACTGCCATCTTTAGGTATGAAAGAATGATTATTTTGTTAATATGACTTTGTTTTAGGTTTTGATACGCTATAGGTTGGGACTATATGTCTGTAATCATTATTCACTCTTGAAATGTAGAGTAGTTATCAGGCATGTTTTGTGGCTTTTCTGAATATATGTGTGTGAGTACTGTGGTATTCTTTGTTACTAGATGAAATACATTCATTGGTGGAGAAACATAACTTGACTTTGCACCACAATAGTCTTAGCATGAATGATTGTGCTGCATCTGCTTGATGGTGTTCATGCCTTTTAAACACATGTTCTTCTGAAGATATTTTATCTAATTCTTGCTGTTGCAACTTGGCTGTTTGCAAAGGGTGAAGCTGCTGAATAGCTCCGTGGTCTGTGCTGGCCCTGTGGCCATGGCTTCTAGTCTTGCCATTGACTTATACTGTGGAATTTTGTCAGTTTCTGTATATGAATTTACCCAGCACTACATTGCAGAGTCTTAACAGTCTTACAAAGTGCTTTTCATTAATAAAGGATGCAAATTCTTTGTTAATACTGCTATTATAGAAATCTTGCTGTAGAATTCTGATTGGTCTTTAATAAATGATCTGCATATCAAAAGTAAAGAACAAGTAATTCTGGTATCTGTACTTCAAATCTGTAAACATAATCATGGTAGTTTGGTTATAAAGTTCCTGAAGCAGACAGTTGTTTCAAATGTAGCTTATAGTTTAGACTGAAGTGAATATAATCTGGATAGATGTCTATCCTTTATAAATTACCAGGTTCAGATAGATGTAGTGAAATACTTAAATTTATTCTGTTCCCATATTTTCTTAGCTTATTAAGACAGTATGACCTTAGTGGATGTGGGAAGCAGTAGGGGAAAAACCTTAAATACATGTGAATAAACAGATTTCCAGACACGATACCATTTTTTTTCATTCCCTTGTATATGTATTTGAAAGTATTAGGTCACAAAGTACTTAATAACTTTGTAAATGCTGTTAGTTTTTCATGTTAAAGATTCTAGTTCTCCTTTTTTAAGCCTTTTACGCAGACCTCCCTCAGTTTACATGTGTCTCTTTGCATAAATACCAATAATGCTTTAATTTATAGCTGTTTGCTGTTGGGCTTTGTTTAAATGAGTTCCATCCAAAAGGAATCAGAGCCTTCTATTCCTGCAGAAATGAATAAACCACATGAGGTGAATTTTCATACAACCCATTTCAAACCTGGAGTTTTCAGGGTATAATTTAGGTATTGCATTGGTGGTTTATGACCATATAAAGTGTAGGTGTGTAGGTAGGAGGTTAGATAGATGTACTTGTAAATGGCTAGAAGCAAGCAGGCTGAGTATGGTCTCCAGCAGTGCATTTTTCAGCTCACAGTTTCACATCTCTATCCTAAGGCATTAGATGTTACTAATTCTCCCAAAGCCAAAGATTTGTTTTATAGAAGAAAATTCTGATTTGATTAAGATATTGCTTCAAGACCTAATGTTTCTTTAGCAAATCATGCCACGGCTGGAAATGTACATGATTGGAAATAAACTGCATGTTATCTGAGGAAAAGCGAATGGAATGATCCTGCAGAAGCAGCATTTAGTGTAATGACAGTATACTTAGATTAATTATAGCACTGCTTGCAGGCACTACTACATACTTACTGTTGTGTCAGCACTTTTGTTGTTAACCCTGTGTTGCAAAAGTTTATAATTTTGCTTTAAAAAATTAAGAAATCTCCTGGTTTGGGTTCAGGCTTTGTGCTGCATTCCCGGAATAAACTTCTAGTTAGGGCCTGAATTTTAGTTTTTGTATCCCTAGGCCTTCAAAGTGTATAGCTGTAGAAATCATTGTATCCATTTAATACGATGTATGTTTTCTACTCTGCCTGCTTTTGATGGAAAATTTCAGTTCAGTAAATGCCTAGACTGTGCTGTGATCGCTTCGGATGGTCTGCAATAAAGCCCTGAGATACTTGACCTTGAAAATTGGAAGGGATACATACGAATTGGAAGGGATACATATGAAGCCAGCATTTTTCTACTCGGTATGGGAGTTAAACTTAAATTTGGCTTAATCTGTTTTTATATGATTATCTACAATGGCTCTGAAGGATTGTTAAGGTCTGAAACAAGCCTTGAATATGGCTTAAAAGGCTGTTTACACAAAAATTTGGAAATACTCTAAAGAAGCTATTATAACTAGTTATGTAAAGTTACAGAGTAACTTTTAAAATAAACATTTGAAATTTACTATGGCCATACAAGTGAGAGTGAAATTAAATAACTTTTTGACTAAGTCATCAGAATGCTCTTTATCCTCATTTTGCTATTGATGAGACAGTAATAAAAGGTGAGCAAATAAATGTGCTTGTACCTAGAATGTCTCATCCTGCAAATGCGGGAATCTCTGGACATTTTTTAGCAGTTCTAAGTCTCTTACCTTCTCTTCTTTCTAATTTCCAGTCTTAGACTGTATTTTACTTCTTTCTGAGAAGTACTGGCAAGTGGCTCTTATCAAGAACAAATGATGCCATAAATCAGGACCAAAATCAATGATGCTGTGGGGCTGTAATAGTGAGATGCGGTTATGTGGGCCCAAGTGTTCTACCTGCCTCTGAAGCCAAGAGTGAGGCCCTGAGTACCGTTCCAACCCTTGGCTTCTAATTTACTGGCAAGTATATATATATACAGCTGTTCTGTCTCAGAGTGGAGGTATCAATATTAAACTCCTGTTTTAATATGTCATTCCTCATAATGCAAACACTAAAGAGCAAAGGGACATTCACTGTCAAGTAGCATTGCATGGGAATATAGAACACACTTAATCCTCTCCATCCTAAATAGTAGGATTTAGTAGTAGTAGGATTTAGGACTGGCTGAAAAGTCTGTCAGCATATTGGCTCCCTTGTTTTCTTTTGAACATGTGTTCTCTGTAGGGGCAAAGGATACTGGTTGCTCGAATAGAAGGACTGGTTCCTTCAGTTGGAGGAAGGTTTGTTTGCCCAAAGCAGCAGGGTCCTTAACATCATGACTGCCCATTTTCAGCTGTAGTTACTGCTCTTCTCTGTGATAGGTGGTAGTATAAACAAGGAATGATTTGTGCCGCTGGAATAAAGCCATGTGTGTTATGCCAAATATAAAATGAGAGGGCTGATATGAGTGCTTCTTGGACATGTCTTTCATTACCCTTTACGCCTCTCTTTCCTAATAGAATTTGGAGGAACCAAGCACATGCTGCATCCAGGGTTTTATTAGAGTGCTTTGCCTCAGGCCCTTAACTCCTTTAGCTGGTCATTACCTGACCAGTAAAGACCTCTAAACGGGTCATTAATGCTTAAGTAATAAACTGCTTCACAAGACTGTCTTGTACAGAACCTCTTCTATCATTTTTACAGTTACTGTTTTATAGATAAATCAATGACCAACAACTGGATATTCTTGTTTTGCTACATAATCTCCTAATAGCGGCCACAGCAAATAGGTGGTTCTTCAGTTAACAGTGTTCAGGAGAGCTGGAGATGGCCACACACAAGTGGACCTGGAGTTAAATGTAAGGGAAACTGGGAATAAGGTAAAGAATAAAGGCACATTCTGCTGTTAGCAGAATAGAGTATCTGCTTGTAAAGGGTGCTTGCTTTTTGGTTTTTGTTTGCTTTCTAGAAGTTGTATAATTTCAGTAGGGTGGCTTTTCTTACCCCACTACCATGTTAGGTACAATTAGGCCTCAGTACAGTCTGATGTTGGCAGAGAGATATTTCCTACTATCGCAGAAGTGACCGTTAATATTGTGAGTCTTGCACTCTACCATACATCTGTTGTTTTCAAATTTGGCACATATTAAATGTTTTCTAGATATGACAGTGAAAGTTAGCTGTGGCACATGTTTTTCTCCTGGTTCTCAACATGAAAATTCCTGCCCCTCCTTTGGCCAACATGTCTGTGAAAACAGGTTTCTGTGCATGAAGATGTACAGAGTTATTTCCCCCTGGAAAGACAGAAAGAGAAAATGCATAGGAGGTACCCATACAATTTTTTGGCAGATCATCAGGCATTTGACACTTCCATCCTTGTTAATATCAGTGTATCATTGAATGACTGCTGAGCGCTGGAATAAGCAATCCAGTCATTTACCTTTTTCCTCATGTTAGCCTTAGAGGAGTCTGTGCTGGGACTGTTGCAGTTTGTTTGTTTTTTGGCTTTGCTTTTTTTTCCCTCTCTGTTTTTCCGCATAATGCATGAATGTTCCAAAGCAGAACAAGATTTGATGCTGAAAATGGTTCTTTTTTGACACTGTGTTTCAATGGTAAAATGGAGCAAAACCTCATGAAAATTGATGACATCTTGTGTGATTAGTGCCCATGGAACAAACAATTTGTAATTATTTTTATAAGAAATTTAAAATGTGTCAGTTATGGCAATGTAAAACAATTAATACTGAACAGCTTGTTCTATGATGGGACTAACTGTTTTGCAAGAAAAAAATGACTGACTTTTTTCTCTTCAGCTCTGCATTGAATTGAGTTTTGCATTTGAGCTGTTATCTTGAATCTAACAAGAAAAAGTTATTTATTGAAAGAAACAATACAAGAAATACTTTTTTCTTTTTCTTCTGTTTTTGAGTAAAAAGGTATCTTTTTGAGTGAAAGCCTTAACCTTAATCAGACACACCAAGGGCTTTGAGGTGACCTCAGCGCTGCACATCATTGTGCTAGATCCTCAAAAGATGGTGCTGAAAGTCACAACATTATATATAGTGGCACAAGAATTCTGTGCTGACTTAAGTTTAAGTAGGGATGAATCTGACACAGCACTTTCTCAGTTTACAACTCTCATAACATTCTTTGCACCTGCAGAAGGATTTTAATTTGTTTAAAGCAAAAATGCACCAGGGCTAACATAGGATTAGAAGACAAGAAACTCTTCACAGATGGCAGCTCCATGACTGTCCCGTTGTCATCTTTGCAGAGATGCAGACACTAGTGCTGTAGCAAAACCAGCATTTGTATTGAATTCTTCCTTCAGACTCACTGGACAGAAGCTGTCCTGGGTGTCACTTTACTGTGTTAGAACGACATCAGGAATCAATTTGGTCCCATCTGCAATCTCCTAATATAATCAACCTCTATTCTGTTTAGTTCAACTCCCTACCTACAGTAAGTGATTTGTATGTGCATGAATATTAAACTTCCCAAGTAAACGTGCGAGTAAATATAAGTTGACTATAAAAGGAAGTTATTTATGTGCACTGAAAATGAGTGCCCATTATTGTTTTTATAAAAAAAAGCATTATATAGCGTCATCACGGTGTGAATAATGATTATTGCTCCCTTCTCTGATCGGAGAGAACAGCAGACCCCGAATAACATCTTTGTATTACTGCTTTCACTTCTGGTTAGTGTACTCTCTGTTAGTCTGCTTGTTGTAAAGATTTTCTTCTCTAATTTTTTAAAGTCAGACCTCTGTTAGAGAAATTTTTCACGACTCAACAGCTCTTAGTTTTTTTTATATGACTGACTGCAAGTGTATTTGCCTAGTGATTACAACAAGGCAGATACAATATTTACAAGCCTTAGCAATTCCTGTGCAAATGCAGTCTCTGGAGAAGGGCACAATAACAAAGCAAGCAAACATCACAGTTATCTAAATAATAAGAAGTTGCAGGCATTGGGGTGGTGACTCACAATGTGGATGGGAACCCTGGAGTTTTAGAGTAATTTATGGGGATGCTGCAGAGATGGATTTAAATTAAATACAGTAACTGCTGAAATATTTCTAAGTTAAAAAGTCAACTAGTGGTTAAGTAAATATCCTCTTGACCCCTTTTAGCTCTTGTGATGTACTGTTGTTTTAAAATATTTACTTTGAAATGCTTGAGTCATAAAATGACCCAGGAGAGATGGATTGACCACAGATAGTTAATGCATGGGATTGAGTTGCTTAAAATTTAAACCCCGTGCCCATTTTTATCTAATCTATTGTTCTTTAATTGGATGAATGAGGCTATAAATGGAGGGCTGGGGAGTCTAGAAAAAAATTGGTGAAAAAAAAATATGCATGGTTTCCTACAGTACTGCAAAAAGCATTAGGGGGGAAAATTTAGAGAAGAACAGATTCCTTCTTGTTTCTATAGAAACCAATAGTGATCAGGAGGGGAAAGGATTTCTTTCAAGTGTACATTTTAGTGAGGCTGGCTCAGCAGCTCAGCACACTGGAGGGCCAGGGTAAAAAACCCAACCCTCCAGTGGCTTGAGCTGCTGTGTTCCTGCCCCTGTGGTACCAACTGGAATGAGGATAACACATCATGGGGAGTCTCTGGTTTGCACTGCTGTGGGTGAAGAAGGTTCTTTGCACTGCCACGTCCCCTGGGGGATGCAGCCTGGCAGGAGGGCTCCTGGTGACTGAGCATCTCTGAGATGGGAAACCGGCTGCAACGGGAGCGGGCACAAATCGGATGTTAAAAAGGGGGAGAGGACAAAAGAGGGGAAAAATACTGAAGGAAAAGTGTGCTGTCCTGTATCAAAATTAACTATGTTAATTGCTATGAAGCAATTATCCCCTTTGGTTTTATCACGAGAGAATCATGGCCACTGAAATACCGTGTGTCAAAATGATTACAGCCAGGACTCAGTGACTTGCCTTTTGAATCATGATCTTCTTCCTAATGTACTACATAATACATAATCCCCTCCACAACAGAATTATATTCTTAATTATGTTCTGTTTTCCTAGTGTTACCTAAGTGTTTCCATAAAGAGCAGATTAGGGAAACATTTGAAAATCAAATTCTAAAGCAAATCTAAGTCTTAATCAATACAGTACCTTCAAAATAATCACAGGATTCCTCTAAATGAAGCTCAGGTCAAATGCAATGTCAAAAATAAGGCAGTTTCAATTTGCTGCAACCTGACGGATCCAAGAAGTGACTGAGGAATATTTGGTAACTGGCAAAGACACCTCTGTTTGACATTTACTTTTGCATGTAAACAATGGAACACTGTATATTGGCATCTGAATGTATTAGCTGGTGGTGATCCGAACCCTGGAATGAATTTAGATGGTTTTCCTTTCTGTTTATAAATACATAATCTTGATAACAAGGGAACATTTACTGCAATCTTGCTCTGCAGTTGTCAGAGGCGAATGAATCATTTTGAAACATAAACCTCCTCAGATCTCAAAAAATATCAAGAAAAACATAAAACATAAGGGAAAAGGATTATAAAATACAAATAAAAAAGGTTCTTAACATATTTAGAGGCCTATGGGCTGTAAACACTGTAGATTATCATTAATGAAACTCTCTGCCAAGTACACAAACCACAGTTCAGTAGCAGCTGTTAAGCAAGCATTGTTCAAAGCTGGATAATCCCTTGAACATTATACATTGTGGCTCTGTACCTCTTCCTACTAGTAATCAGATAATTGCCTTGCATTTTCTGTTACACATTTTTCTTTCAAAATTCAGTTTCATTCCTCTTTATATCAAAAGGCTTTATCTTGCAATAATCACTTAGGCAAAAATCCCGCAGAGGTCATCAGGCAGGGCTGTGGTTTCCTTTATGTTCTGGAAACCTGGTGTAATAGAATTCAGTAATTCAGTCCTGTGGTGTTACTTTGACTTTACAAAGCTGAAACAGAGAAGAATCCCACTCTACAAACAAGGGGCTTGAACTGCATTATAACTTAGCTATGTTGTTGTTGTTTTTTTTTGTATAAAATGGGATCTCCTAAGTAATTTGGGAATTAATTGAAAATACTTTCTGCTACTGTTTTTCACTTTAAAAGTAAGTTTGCTGCTACATGTTGGGAGGAGGAAGAAAAGGTGGGAGTCTATCTCATTCCATTTGTCCAAGAGTTCAGGCCTCATAGGAAGGCTTCCCAGGACATATATAAGTATCTTGCAGGGAGAAATTTGGAAATGATGACGACTATTTTTTTCCCAGCATTAAAATATCCTTAGGTCATAACAACACAGAAATAGTGAGCCATAGCCCTGGAAATTGTGAGTTCCCTTGAGCTCCATTGGCTATTAGGGTTGAACAGGGAGAGTAGCTTATCTTGCACTTCTGGAATTTCTCATAACCCCACAACAAAGCACTATTGATTTTTCTCAGCCAGGCAGGAGGGGAGGAGGGATTGAAGGAGGTCATATGTAAATGTGCTAAATTTGATAAACAGCTGGACCACATATATTACTGAGTCTAGAACCTCACCTGTGCTAAGGAAATCCATTTTATAAGCCCTGAATTGTGCATCTCAATTAGCACATTGTTTCTCTGCACTGGAGTGTTCAGCCTGACAATACTTACTGACACGGGCCATTCAGTTTAAAACCACCACATATTTTTGATGGGCACTGGCTTCACAAGCTGTTGGCATCAACTTTCTTAGTCCAAGATCTGGTTCCAATTCTAAACATCAAAGCAGATGGAGACATAATTCACAGAGCAGAAAATATGATTCATCCTTAAACCTGCAGGGTTGCAGGGACTGTTTCTGTCTAGTACTTAAAATTATTTTACATCACAAGGCATAAGCAGAGGTTTGAGAGATGGTGTCACACCCCCCATGGGCAAGGCATAATGGATATTTTCTAGCTAACGTATCTCTGTACATGTGTAAAAAGAAGAAATTGCTTTTAAAGAAAATAAAATTGCAACATTTTGTTTTCAAGAAAATGTAATTCTTTCTGTTCATTGCAGAAGCAATATTATTAAATGCCAGTCAGCAGGAAAAATTAGAAAAAGGATGGTCTGAAAGACAAAAAGAAATGCATTTTTCCTCCATTTTCAAAAAAATAAATTATCAATGAAGCAGGAGCTGTCTTTAGGCAAGGTTTCAGGAGGCAGATTAGATAGCAAAACTATTTCCTTGTTCTAGTGAGAGGCAGTTTTCACTGAAGATGGGAATTTAGGAGTATTTCTAAGGGAAAAAGTCTTGCAGCAAAACTGCAAATTGAGCAGCACTGCGCATAGAGCAGCAAAATCACTGATCCTTCTAGCAAGGTAATTCTAATTAAAAAGGCAACGTAGCCAACAAAGTACAAATATGCTCATCTCAGTTGCTGTACAAGGAAGGCATGTATGAAACAATATTATTTTTCTAAAGGGCAACTAAAAGGTTTGGAGAAAGTATTCCTCAGTTGCTTTGTTGTTAGAAGCTGCACTCTGTGCAGAGAGCATCTGCCAACAAATGTCTTCTAGCATATGCATTAATTTCTAGTATATTCTAGAAAAAAAAACCCAGCTCTGCAAAGATTAAGAGTTTTGAGTGAATTTACCTACATTAGGATGTTAATCTTGTACATTTCCAACAAAGCACTCGGACCTCTAAGAAGGTGGTGACAGTAGTAGTTTTTGTACTCTGTTTGGATACAGCCATTTGGGACTTGCTGGAGTGGTGGCTGGCTTCAACTGAAAGATTTTCTTGCCCTTAATTATCTTTACAGTTGTATAAAGCTCTTGCATTGTCTTGGCAGTCGTATGTTGGTTTGGATTTGCATTTCTTTAGAATACAGAATGTGTTAGGATCTGCCCAACTGTCTAAGCAGCACTGCTACCAAGGAAGGCTAAATAGTCTGTGATTAACTCCACATTTGTAGAGGACTGAGTGTGCCAGCAGTACAGGGTGGTTGACGGAGTTCACAGATAACAGTTGGGTATAGAACATCAGCTCCAAGGCTAATCTCACTGAACATTTATTTATGTTTGATTGTTAGAGGTAACACTGGCCAACTACAAAGGTTGTCCTGTGGTCTGTTGCTCTCGTTTTAACTTACAAAAGCATGTTAGTTGTAGATGATCTCTAAAGTTCAGATAGATGGACAATTTTGAGGAATGTTAATCTTTGGGTATTGGGCATGATTATGAAAATAAACCACTTTGTCTCCATACTCTATTAATTATTGGCATTTTGCCTTTCTTGCAAGTGCAAAGGGAAGAAGTGATATGGAAAACAGGTGAGAGAAAAACTGGGATAAGAGTCAGATCCCATAACTAATCCTGTTGTATTTTTCAGAGAAGCTGCAAAGCAATCAAGTAGGAGATTGAACACTGCTTTCCTCCCCCACTTCCCCTTCTTTTTACCTGGCCATATTCTGGATAAAACATTATTTCTGAGAAGTCTGAAACACAGCTGACCTGGTTGCCAGGCAAACAGAGTCTGAGACTTTTCTTGTATTTTAAAAGAAAACAAACCCCAACTGTTCACAGTTCCCCTTGAGTGGGATCCAGGAATGCCTTCAGCGGTTGACTCCAGATGATGGAAAGCTCAGCTTCGAGTAGAAGCCAGTCAGCTGCCGTTTGTGATTTGGGCAGGCTGCTTTGGGTGAAATGAAAAGGTTGAAAATCTTTGTCTTATTTTAGGGGAAAAACCACCACCATTTATGTCACTGGCCAAATGTGGCGACTTTGAGCATCGTGTTCTTATTAAATGATTATTCAAATGAGAGAAACCAAATGTTCTGACTTCCTTACTGGAGAAAATTTGCAAAAGCAAATAGTTGTCATTGAATTGGATGCAACATACATTTGGAAGTAAAAATGGAGAGTTAAAATACTGTTGTAGGAAGGTACGATTATTAAAAAAAAACAACAAAAAAGAAAGGGGAAAAATAAATCTAAAAGGAAATGAGAGGGGGGAAGCAGTGCTTTCCTACTAATTTGCCCCCTTCATTCTATGTTTAATTTAGTAAAGCAGTCATAAACATTGCTAAACAGTCAAAAAATTAAATGTTGCTGTATAATTTATGATGGTTACAGGATACATGAGAGTGCACTTTAATTAGCAAATTGCATGTTTATTTTATTTGCTTAGCATATAATTTAGATTGGATAAATGTGCTTTGACTGGCTATGGCACCTTGGTATCCTCGTTTGGTATAATTTTTAATCACATTGTTTTGGAATTTTATTGCAGCATTATGCAGTTGATATAACAGTGCACAATTAAGTATGCTCAGTTCACACCTTGCTCTTGAGGAAATTACTTTTTATCTGTATTTCGATGGAGCACTTTGTATGGCAAGTAAGAACTTGGGAGCAATAAAGAATGTGCACTGTGGGTGCTGCAGCTGCAATATGAATAGTAAATAATAATAGTAACGATGGTGCCCTGTTGGTGAAATATGTTCAAGAGGAAGATAAAAAAACCCAACAAACCACAAACAAACCCTGGAAATAGGCAACTGGAAATTATTATTGGATCTATAGTGTATTAGAAGCATTATAACAAGGTCTTCACGTTCCAGCTAAACTGCGGGAGGATGAGGATTGTGCTGGGTGCTGTACACAGCCAGAGGGGGAGAGATTTTCATCCAGCAAACATTAGGAGAAGGAGGCAGATGTTGAGAGATGGTAAGTTGGTGATGCAGGGTGTGGGAGATCATTGGACAGAGCTGCTATCTCAGTCCTGGATCCTACTTCTGCACCACCACTATACTGTGACCAGCATCAGGATGCAGACCAGCTCATAAAATTTTGTGAGTGTGAGGAGTACCATAAAGAGAGAGTACACTGGGAGAGGCATGCACAGGCATGGTGTGTGTTCCCGTGGTTCTGAGACTTAAAAACGTTTCTGCACTTCTTTTGCTTACTGCTGTATATTTGATCATGCTCAGGGAGTGTCAGTCTGGGATCTGTTCATGGTAGTCTGACTTCGATAAGCTTTGAATCTGAAGTGCTGTTTTCCCTGTTGTTCACTTGGCTTTTTTTTCTGTGGTGACAAGACTAAAGGAAGGCTGTACCCATGCTTTGGGGAAATTCAGAATCATCCTTACTATTTAAATCCCCGCTTCAGGTAAAAGGTCAGCAGCATGTTCCGATAATCTGTAGATGTTACTGGAGAATATTAATAGGGCTGCAAGTTGGAGATTCTGGAAAGTAAAAAGAAATAGTTTTTTGTTTGTTTTTCTTTTTTTCAAACAGAAAAAATATTCGCTGAACATATAGACATTAATAGATAATATTTTTTTTACAACTAAAATGTGGAAGGAATATAAATATAGAGCATTTAATTGAGATCTAGAATATAACTCAGCAGTGGCATTTTATATAGTGGTTTGACTTACAAAATTCTGCAGAAAAGCTATCATTTTCTCTCTCATTCTCTAGACCTCTTCCATAAGGGCTGTCTGAGTATTACATATATGCCAGTCTGAGATCCCAGGCGACTCTGTGTCGGGAAGATTGATGCTGGGCCAGATTATGCTTTCAGTCACACAGGTATAAATCTGGGGTAACTCTATTGTCTTGCTTCCACTGAGCAGAGGATCTGGCCTACTTCCCTTTCTTCTCTGCCTTTGAGTAATTGGCCCTGTAATGCGCCAGTGCTGCTCTGTTGTGATTGGCACTGACCGTTTTGCTGTGACAGGACGTCGGCGGTGGTATGTACTGCTCGAGCACTGACATTCCTTACTTTGTTACAGTGTGTTTTGATAACGTTATCTGTAAAGAATGTTCCTTGCACTGATTATGGTTATTAAAATATACAGAGATCAACAGATACGGCAAACAGCTGCTTAGTCACAGCTGATGTGAGAAATTTGATTTAATGTTTCACAATTTGAAACTATATCCTCTAGAAAAACACAGGCGATTAATCCCTGCTGCATGTGAGCTAGTTGACTTTGTTTAAAATAGGATTATACCGGGATGATAAACAGAGACTAGAATTAAAGCACCTTTTTGGAAACTGTTGAAATAGAGAAGGAAAAAAAGCTGAGGAGTTTTTCTGTTTTGGGGGGATTTGGTTTTTGTGTTGTAGGGTGTTTTTTTTTTTGTTTGGGGTTTTGTTTTGGGGTATTAGTACTGATGTACTAGAGTGTTTAAATAATATTTATGGGACCTGTCATGCAGATGTCATAGTGCTGTAAGAAAATATTTGTGGTATTTACAGACAGCGATGCAGTCCTTTTAAATATCTGTATTGCTCTATAAAGGCAGACAGTGCTTCCCAGCATTCCTTATGGAACACAGGGAGAATGGCATGGACCTCTTGAATAATTAATGTGGTTTTCAGAGCAGTAGTCATGGAAACCCAGGCAGTGTCACATATATGGATTTTAGGAATTAGGCACGTTTTGAATTGCACACTTAGCCAAAAAAGAGCATGCTGTAAGTCCTAAAGATCAGAAGCATTTTCTCAGTGTGTCTCTTGTTTACACTGACAAATACACATCTCTTATATATTTCTCAATTTAAATAATATTTGGATGTCTAAAAATTTACATGGTAGTTATCTAAGGGGCCCTTAAAGGCACTAACTGCCATAAATCATCTTTCAGATGTCTTACTTTTCCCCTTCCCTTTTCTTTTTTTCTCTTCTTCATCCCAGGCCCCTGAAGATACCAGGATGTAGGTTTTAAACTGTATAGCCAATTGCCGTTCACTTAAATGACCACAGCTTTACCACTAAGTTGCTAGCCCCTTTCTATTAGTTCAGTTGTGTGGCTTTTTTATCTGTCTCAAAAAATGTCTCTTCAGGATCAATATCGTCATTACCTTGGGTATGTATGTGGAAGAAGTCAACCAGGCAGCAGTGAAAAGCTATCATCCAGTCCTCAGTAATATTGTACGTGTAAAGAATAAAAATACGTGGAAGTTATTTATAGACCATAAACCCTATGGTTTCATAAACCATTTTATACTATTATTTGTCCAAGTCTATAGAGTCTCTCCTGAGTTCACCGCACACTCTAAAGCCTCTGTATTTTATTTCTAGCTGTTTGAATTGGGAAATTAATTAGAAATACACTTAGCAATTTATGAACATGAAAAAGCCATTTGGCCCAGTAAGCCTGCTTTCTTTTACCTTTTTTTCATCCTCATTTTGTTTTGTTGCTCTCTTTCAATCTACTCTCTACTAATAAAAATATCAATCTGTTTCATAAACTCATTGAGACTTTGTGACAGGAATATTACTTGGCAACATAATATGGCATATTCATTACTCTCTAAGCAAAATGATTTTTCTTTACATTTTGTGATCCAGATTCCTCAATTAGATGCACATTTGCAGCTTTCATTGAAGTCATTGAGAGTTTTATAGCTGTCACTGATAGCAGATACTGGCTCTTGATTTCCAAATGTGAAATGATGCCCACAGCTTGGTTTTTGTATTTTTATTTAAACTGGTAATGAACAAGTTATCTCCCTCTCCCACAACCCTCTGGTGTATTCAAAATTTTCCTAATATAAAATGAAATACTTCAGTCCTTTCCTAGCAGGAATTAATTCAGTCACATTGGCCTGTCTTGACAACATATCTTTAAGTAGCCAAGGTGGTTCAAGGTTTTTAAAGTTGCACCCCCTCTGCAGTAAAGCTAACTGTCATGTGTGATTCTTAACAACTGTGGACAGAATTCCAGTTGTGAAGCAGTTATTAGAGAAGTCATCTTACTTCCTATGATTTGTATTGCAGCCTTTTGTTGATGCATCTCTGTGTCCTTGTTGCTTTTGCTTTTATTGCAGCCATACACAGAACAAATGGCTTCAGAGATTTCTCTACACTAAGCTCTAAATACCTTCCCAGTTGCTCTGAGCATTGTTTAGCTGTTCCTTTTCATGTGTATTCCCTCTTTCCTGGCTTATTACACTATAGCACTCCCAGCTAAGTTGTCCATCTGTAGACCTTTAAAAAGATGTATGTTAGTGATGGAAATAGTCATAAAATCAAGAGGATAAACTCAGAAAGATGTGTAAATATCTGCTGCCTAATGGAAACACCTCATAATTACCCAAAGATTTTCAGGACTCAACCCCAGAAATCCCATGCAGTTGATAATCTTCTCAATGTAGCATCTCTGGCTAGATGGCCGCACAGAAAGAGTTGTGGTCAATGGCTCAATGTCCAGCTGGAGACCAGTAACGAGTGGTGTTCCTCAGGGATCGGTGTTGGGACCGGTCTTGTTTAACATCTTTGTCTGTGACATGGACAGTGGGATTGAGTGCGCCCTCAGCAAGTTTGCCGATGACACCAAGCTATGTGGTTCGATTGATACCCTGGAGGGAAGGAATGCCATCCAGAGGGACCTCGACACACTTGTGAGGTGGGCTGATGCCAACCTCATGGAGTTTAACCATGCCAAGTGCAAGGTCCTACACCTGGGTCAGTGTAGGCACAGCTACAGGTTGGGCAGAGAAGAGATTCAGAGCAGCCCTGCAGAGAAGGAGTTGGGGATGCTGGCTGATGAGGAAATGAACATGAGCCGGCTTCAGTGTGCGCTTGCAGCCCAGAAAGCCAACCGTATCCTGGGCTGCATCAAAAGGAGTGTAACCAGCAGGTCGAAGGAGGTGATCCTGCCCCTCTACTTTGCTCTCGTGAGACCTCACCTGGAGTATTGTGTGCAGTTCTGGTGTTCTCAACATAAAAAGGACATGGAACTGTTGGAACAAGTCCAGAGAAGGGCCACGAGGATGATCAGGGGACTGGAGCACCTCCCGTATGAAGACAGGCTGAGGAAGTTGGGGCTGTTCAGCCTGGAGAAGAGAAGGCTGCGTGGAGACCTCAGAGCAGCCTTCCAGTATCTGAAGAGGGCCTATAGGGATGCTGGAGAGGGACTCTTCATTAGGGACTGTAGTGATAGGACAAGGGGTAACAGGTTAAAACTTAAACAGGGGAAGTTTAGATTGGATATAAGAAGGAAATTCTTTCCTGTTAGGGTGGTGAGGCCCTGGAATGGGTTGCCCAGGGAGATTGTGAATGCTCCATCCCTGGCAGTGTTCAAGACCAGGTTGAACGAGGCCTTGGGTGATATGGTTTAGCGTAAGGTGTCCCTACGCATGGCAGGGGGGTTGGAACTAGATGATCTTAAGGTCCTTTCCAACCCTAATTATTCTATGATTCTGTTCTATGATCCTAAGAGTCGCAGGGAGTTAATTAAAATGCTCAGTGTCCTTCAGACTTTTAGAGCGATTAGAGAAGTTAAAGGGGGACAAGAATATGGTCCAGACTGTAGCTGCATGCAAGGCAATTTACTGATGAGTCCAACTGACTGTTCTGGTTTCAGGACCATGGCTCTGGTATTCACACAAAAGCAGCTGGGGTGAATTGTCATCTGGGCATGTCTGGCTCTTCTCATTTTCTATGTTAGTGATATAATAAGTGTGTGTGTGTGTATAGTGTGTATATATGTATATATGATTTCCTTTTTCCATTGTGAACTGATATGATATAATCGTGGTACCAGTACTGTCCTAGAGTCATTCCCACTCAGGATTGTTATGCTTCCCTAGTCACAGAAGTAATTTTAATGACAACTTTTGCAAAAATCCAGTTGTCTCCCAGTTTTAATACAGAAAGTTATTTAGCAGTTATTTAGTTTCCTTCTCACAGAACTATGCATGCATTCTTACATAGCGACACATACAAGCACTTAATATTATAGTCTCAAACAACTGATGCTGCTGTCATATCTGCAAGTAATCTGCAGTACCATCATTGCTGCGACCTTTCAGAGTGCTGAATGTAAAGCAGATTCTTACCCTCTGGTGGTCTCTGTGGCAAACTAAAATTGCTCACAGATTGTGTTCGAACAGTGCCTATCAAGTCAGATGACAATGCAAGCAGCAGATCATCGTTCTGGTTGCAATGGCACATTTCCAATGCTACACCAACTGCAGTGTTTTACAATGCGATCTGTGGTTTGTCGCGGGAAGTGTGTGTGCACCTCTGTTAGCTGTCACATACTTGCTCATAACCACTGTGTTCTCCCTGACTTCTACCCCCTATTGATGGAAATCCCTACTCTTGTTCTTAAGCCATCAAATCTCTGAAAACATTACTGGCTTTGTGGATTTGGGCTTTTGAGATTGACATTTTACAATAACATCATGCCATGTATTCGATGGAAGGTATTTTGTGTACCATATACTGCCAAATTTGTATCTTTCTTTACAGGGACATTTTGAAGTACAGGCAGGCGTTTTAGCAGTTGAAATTTTAAGTAGGGTACAATGCCAGGCCCCTGGGAAGAAGGCAGTGTGAAAAGAAGCAAGTACAGAGTAGTGGGGTAGCACTGGAAATTCTCCTTGTGGGCTATTGAAATCATCATCTCCTGTCATGATCCTGTGGAAGGGTGTATGTGGGTTAGGTTCTTTCCTGCAGAAAGCAAAATGACCATGATCACAAGTTTCATTCATTGCCAAAGAAAGTCTGTGTTAGACTGAGGGAATAAGAGGATCAGTAAATATGATTTCCACAAAAATTGGTAGATAGATGAATAAAGGGCACTGATTTTTAGTTTATCACTGAACTTCACATGTGACTGTAACAGCAGTAGTCTTATCATATCTTGCCTTTGTTAGACCTTTCAGCTGTATTAATTTGTCAGTTTTCACCAAAAGATCAAATGAGGGGGGAAGATATTTGTGTAAGCCAATCTAGGGCTTGATCTCTGGAGCCTTGATTCTCAGAGCACTCACATGGGGCAGGTGGGCTTGAACTGTAATTCTTATAATGGCATTCACTGAATTGGGCTTTCTCTGGGATCCCTTTCTCCTCTCAGACATGCAGTGAAAATAATCAGGTAGGAGATTGATAGTCCATCCCTTTTCTCCTTCTCTGAATTTCTACATTGAAGTGGCTGCAGGAATATCAAAACTTAACACATTTATTTCTGGCTTAACAGAAGAAAAATTGTGTTTGTTTGGTTATCTTGGTGTTCATAGTCTGTTTTCATCATCTGTCCAGGATTGTGTAAAAGGGGCTGGTATGAAGCTAGATTAAAGAGGCTCAAAGCGCAGCTGATCTGTCTTTTAATACATTGTCAGTAGACGAGACTGTCTGAATGCTGCAGTGGGCTTTAGATCTTGGTTCCATCAGCTCACAGTGGAGATCAGGTGAACCACTGTACCTCATAGAGTGAAAGAAACTGAAACCATGGATCTTTGCCACAAATCTACATGGCACGTGGCCAGTTAAGAGCTGAAATAGGTTGGTATTAGCAGCAGGGAAGTCTGAAAATGCTCTAATCATACCTATCTCAGCAGGGCTCTTAGTGCAATGACAAGATGATCGTCTTGACAGACTTGGAGAACTTTCTTCTTTAAACACACACACAAAAAGGCGGGAGAGGGAGGCTGAAAATGGGAGGAGGGAGAGGGAGAGATAGAAAAAGCTTTAATTTTGCTGATGTGGCTTCTTTAATTTGCTGTCAGTGATGCCTCTGATGTTAATTCTGGCAGGGTTAATTATGAGAAATTAAAAAGCTGCTCAGAACAGACTGTACCCTTCGTACTCCAATAAAGAGGCAGCTCTGGCGTGAGAAAATTTCTTCATTAATATATATCCCCAAAAGGCTGCTGCATACAGCTTTCTGAATATGAATCATAAACTCCCGGGGACCCTGCAGGAAGCAGGGGAGATAGGATTCAGAGGAGATTGACTGTGTTACTGCTTCAGGAGAATGACGCTCAGGCTGGCAGGAAATCACCATGCCGGTGACATTTGGAAAGAAGAATTTATTAATTTGCATGTTGGCATGTTACAAGCTTTGAAATATGGCTTTAAATACGTTCTGCACAGACACTGGTGTATCAATGTTCGGTATGTCAGTCTGTAATACATGCAGCTGTTAACATGGAGCTTAGCATAAGCATTGTAATTGTTTGCCATTTAGTATTTTGCAAAAATGGCTTTAGGGCAAGCATTTATTTCTCGGGAAAATTCAACTGACTTCTCACAAACTAGGCAGTATATACCCTAACCTAAAACATTATAGTAAGTGGCAGTGTGGTTATACCAGATACATTGTAGAAAGTAAACCAAGAAAAATACCACATACAAATTGTGCAACTCTAAAGTTTAAGTTGAAAAAAGAATGTGTCCCAAAACAATAATCAATAATTTGTATTAGTATAACTTGGTAAAGCCACATTACCAAGCAAATAGAAGTGCAAATGGAGCTAGATAAAAGTGAAATACCTCAGTGATATTAACTTTCAGCAGAAATAAAGCCCTATTGTTAGAAAATCGTGCACTTAGACTATTTGCAGTGTAACTCTGATGCTGACAGGGTGCTCTGAAGTGCTGGTGCAATTTTGCAGTCTCTTCCCAGGAAAGGTATTCTGATCTGTAAGTCACTACTACAAAGAAAGCAGTTAGATGAAGTTAACTTACAGCACAGAGGCCTAAATGGAGGCCAGAGAATTAATTTTCATAAGAAAACATGTCTTTTTTTTCTCCTCTAATAGACAGTGAAGCACTGGTACACAGTGTGTAACCTTTCATTCAAAAATCTCAACAGTCTTCAGAAACATTATTAATTAACCTCAATAGCAGCTATAGACCATGAATATTGTTTTGAAACTTGCTGTAAATGGTCATTCAGAGGACTGATAAAAACCAATTGAGGTGGACCGCTAAGAAAAATGAAATGTTACTTACAGCAGTTGAGAGTACTTGCGGACAACCTCTTAGGAAAAGAAGTTGTTTAAGCAGATGGCTTTTTCAGGCAGGTTATGTTTCTATATTACTGCTGCAATTAGCAGCTTAACTTCGGACAGACAGGAACAGTCTAGAATATAAAGTCAGGACTTGGGGGAAACTTCTCTGTGTCTGCAGTCCCTCTGTGCTGGGATCTCTGTTTTGACACTCTTTGTATTCCAAGATAACCCTGTTTATCAGTGTAATTTTATTTTTCTAGTTGCTTTGTTAATATGGAGCTGGAGGTGCAGGTAGATAAAGTGGCACGCAAAAGGGCACAGGACAGCGCAGGACTGCTGTGACTGAGGAGCAAAGTCGGAAAACCTGATGGCCATTTTCTTTGTTTTAACATGAGAGTTCCACTTTCTACCTATATAACTAAACATCTGCTATCAAAACTAGGGAAAGATTAGGTATGTGCTATAAAAATGGCATTTCCTTTGCCACTGAAAAATGACTTTAACATTTCCAGGAATAAAGACCTCCTTTGTTTTCCTTGATTCTAATCCTTGTCTCCAATTTCACCTTAGAAGTGTGTGTCCCTCCCAAACCCTGAATCCCTGCTGTCACCAGCTGTGCAATTCTTGGCAGAAACCCACTTATCAATGTTAAGGATGAACTTTGAGGCTCGTTGAATCATTCATTGTAATCCTCACGTAACAAACATAACATTTCAGCAAGATTTCTAATTACCTTTTGACTGTTTTTTTCCTAATGCCCTGTTGCTGTTGGAATGGCTCTCATGGCATACACAGAAATAAAACTAGACTGTAAATCTATCGACTGTAGCAGTGGTAGGAAGAAAAAATGTACAAGGGGAGAAGGTCACTTTTATAATTAGTGTAATATATCAACATGCTAGGAAGCTGAAATGGAAGAAGTTGTTAGAAATGGAAATTTGACTGAAAGTGAAAGTTCATCTGCTTGTCTCCTCTTCCCCACTTCCCTTCTGTTACCTTATTCTCCAGAGCAGCCCTTCTGACAGCTCCTGGGTATACTGATCTCACAGTCTGCATCTGCAACCCAATACAGGGGCAGGGTTAGGTGCTTCTACCCTCCTGGAGGATGACTGCTTTAAAATATTCACGTAGCAGAGATGGGCACTGTTCTCAGATAACTCCAAACCACTGCTTCCAGAGCCCTGAAGGGAGCAAAGCAGCAGACCAGTGCAGGACTGAGTTGTGCAGCTGTGTCTTCGCTACTTCCCATTCAGGTCTGCACAGAAAATTATAAAGCCCTTTTTGTGCCCAGACCTTCCTAATTGGTGACCACTGGACACCCAGTAGTTCCCAGTATTAATGGGAGGAACAGCAGCATGTGTGAGTCAGAGACCCATGGTGAGGATCATCACAGTCTAGTCAGAGGAGATAAACCTCATGTACTGATACACATGGTATCAATTGGGAATCAATATACAGGATACTGTGATTGGGAATGGCTGCACTGAAGCCTTTTCAAAATCTTTCGATTTCTAACAGTCTTTCCTAGACATCAGTTCAAGCAAAGATCATGAAAACTGCTCTGTTTTCAGCTGGATTTTTCATCTAAAATGCAGCTCACTCGCAACTTGTTACTGTCTAAAGAGAATGCTAACACTGCCACATTTCCTCATTAGCTTTGCATAAGACAGACTCCTGTGTCACAGCTGATGGAGCCTTTATGAGCCTTTTAGCCAAATGACTGATGTTTCCCTCGTTATGTCAGATCTGAGGGCACTGCTGGCATCTTTCTTTATTCGCTGTCTAACACCATCAATCGAGCAGCTGCCATGCACCCATGATCAGGCTGATTATTAAAATGTGCTCAGGAGGCTGCCGACACCAATTTTCTTTCATCTGAAGAGGCCAATATGCACTGGCTCAAGCCGACAGTTATGTACATGGAATATTTAGTGCAGAAACTAGCAGGTTAGACTGAGGCTGATTCTTTACAATTTGGATCCAGTCCATTGGGATTATCATTAAGATGTTATAGACACAATGGTGATTTTATTTTTTTTTCCCTCTCCTTCTCTCAATAGGGAATTTGTTCTTTTTGTTGAGGAGCACTCTCTCTAAAACACAGCCTTTCCTCTTACACCTAGATGGCCCTAGTGATGAGCGGTCACATCTGTTGAAGAGCTCTGTAAATGTGAGTCCTGCTAAAAACAGGCAGGGTTGCTCACCCCTAAGGTTCTTAATACTAGTTTTGCTCTGCTGTCCTTCATTCACTGACCTGTCAGTCTCTTTTAAAGAGAGACAGCGCTTGCCTTCTTTCTGATGCTATTAGTGAAAAAGCCTTCTACAAACAGTGTAGTTCAGCGACATGGGCTGACCCAGTATGTCAGGGATTGATCAGGAGCTCAAGCTTACCTGGAGTTTCCCTACCTAAAGCAAATGCAATGGCTTGGCCACATGTCTTGGAACTCTTCTGTTCACCCACTTCTGCCTTTTGGGTCTCTAATCTTGAATGTTCTTCATCTCCAAATAGTAAGTTCAAATCTTTATTTTAAATGCATTTGTCATTTTGATATTTAAAGATGACATATGAAGGTGTTTTTTTTTTTAACCTCATGGCCACATGTTTTTGAAAAGAATATTTTAAGTTTAATGGTTATCAGGTGTAGTTTTGTCTTAGTACAGCAGTGTAGTTGTGTGTGACTAAAAGGTGTAGCCAAATGCTTGTCATAAAGAGTTTTATACATAGGCTCATGTACATATTATGAGAAGGAAGGACAAAAACTCTACAGATGCCTGGACAAACCAGGCTGCAGAGCAAGAGGGGCTGTCATTGACTTTCATCAAGTTCTTGTTGGAAAAAAGGGGGCAGAAGTTTTATGCTCAGATGTGCTGTGTCCTCTCCTCTTGCCCTGTCCTGCCCAGTCTGTTACTGTGCCCATACCTCCCTTTCTCTGCGTTGTCTTTCAAACAGTGAACTGGTTTCTGCCTTTGTGAGACTGTTCATGCTGTCCAGTTGCTGCTGTGTTTAGACCCAATCTGTAAGTTGGCTGGAGGGGGATTCTAGAAGCTGTGCCACTCCCTCAGTTTGAGTAATGTTATACTGTCTACTTTGGTCCTACAGGAAATGAAAATCTGAGCTGTATCACACTGTATAAATACTCATTTTTCCACACCGCAATTCAGTTTTTATTTTTCTCAGAAAAGGAGAAAAAAAATAAAAAAAGGGCATTAAGCTGCCTGTATTCCTTGGGGATGGGGATCCTCCATAGACCCCATGGTAATCAAAACCTCCCTTAAACTCTTAGTACTGCTAATTAGCTCCATAGCACTGCCGAGCAGTTAACACCTTTATTGTCTGTCTCAGGTTCACACCCAAGAGGTTATTTCTCTTGAAGAAAGCCCTCTCCTTAGGGAGAGACTAGAAAGGACCAGATGAGAGGGACTGAATTATCAGGATGCTGAGGGTGAAGCCCCAGTTACTTTGAAGCCTGTTTTGTTCCTGAAGTACCAGTAGGAGGGTTTGCTATAAGAGCCGGTGTAGGGACTTGTCATAAAGAAGAGAATCGCAAAAAGAAGAAGGTTTGGTTATGGTCTTAAATCTGCAAGCAGCTGTGTGACCGTGGTGCCTTTATGGCAGTAATTTTGTGTGGCAGAGTGTGCATATGAGTGTGTGTGGAGTGTGTGCTGAGAATCCAAAGACCATGGTCCTGTGCAGTCTTAAAACTCCTACTCTGAATGCTACAGAATCAACACAAATTCTAATGGCATGATATTCTGCAGTATGAAGAGAATACGTTTTTTGTGGCCCACCTGCTAGTGTAACTAATTAACAGCCATTCTCATTAATTACATTGATCAGGATCATAAAGTAATTCCAAATTGCTGAACATGATCAACAGGAGTAAAATGGTTTCACTTTAATCCCTTAATGATTTTTTCATGATTAATCAAACAAAATATATGTAGTTATTTGATCCATTTTTTTCTTCTTGGAACTGCAACTCAGGGCAATTACAGTAGACATAAAGTTGGTACAAACAGAAGTACGTTTCATCCGGTAGCTGATTAAGCAGTAAGGCAAAATAGGAGAGGGGGGTGTGAAAGAATCACACTCCTGAGGATTAAAAAATAATCCATAAAAATGGACGCATGAGGACCTCTGCTCCCCCCAGGAGCCTGATTATATTTGTATGACCACATACCCTGCAGTTGTCTTTTTGCTAGCAGGAAGTTCTTTAAGGTTTTATACAAAACTGAACTGGGAGGGGGGAGGAAACCTTGCCAGAGTCTAATCGGGGTGGTGGTGTGCTGCAGTCTGTGTTGAACTGGAAGACTCACCAAATCAGATGTCATTGACAACTTGTAAAAACCCAGTCACCAGCTTTTCTCACTAAACCCAGCATTTATTGCCAGTTCTTTGGCAGTTGTATAGATCCATGTTTGACAGTGTGTAGCTCTTTTTCAATGTGCAAACAGATATGGCCTTTGTTCACATTACCTTCAGACAGTGGATAAACCTTTAACTCAGGATATTGAACTGGGATGTTAAATATTGATGGTTGAACTATAAGAAAGCTTCAGTATATGTATGTATGCAAAATAAAATATGAACCTAGAAAAGGTTAAAATTATGTTTGTCATAATTTATTATACTGCTAATACTCCTCATTATCCAAGAATACTGAGACATTAACAGTGTTTTTCATGGTCACAGAGATAGAATGGTTTATGGCCATCCTGAGATACCAGCATGTTTCTGTACATGGTAATTCATATATATAGATATAAATATATATAAAAGGAAAAAAGAATAGCATAATTTCTGATAGTTACATGCACATGAGCAGACTTGGAGACCCTAACACTCAGATACCTCCGAAACACTAGAGATGAGCATCTCTTCTCATGGAGAAACGTGCCTGGTATCTTCCAGTCCTGACCGTGTCTGGAGTATATGTGATAGGCTGCTGTCATGCTCCCCAAGAAAGGGAGCTTGAAAGACCATGTAGTAGGAGCAGCCTATGTTCAAGCCACCCTCTGCAGCTGGGGTCGTGGCACTAGACATGGGAGCAGCCTGTTGATGGTCTGAGTGGTGCTGCTGGTGAGTGCAGTGGGGTAGGTTGGCCTTGGCTGGCTGTGACTTCATGTGCGCATGAAGAAGGGGGTGTGTGTGATAGATGGTGCTGTTACTGGGTGTGAATGACCGGGCACATTCAAAAAGCAGGCAAATTCGGTATTTGTTCCTATGAAAACTTCACCAGGCAAACGTTTTGTACTTAAGACTTAGAGATTCTGTCCTGATTTGATAGCTTGCGTTTGGACTTACTGTGGCTTACCCAGCAACAGAAATACAATTGCTGTATGAGAATGCTTTCTGTGTGGTCATAAAGATCCAGAGTATTTAACCTAGTTTTGCATGAAATAACTAGATTTAGATCAATCCGTCATTTTGTGGAAGAAAGAGAGAGTATTAACTTGGTCTTGAAACATGATTAATTCCAATTTGCTGTTTTCAAAGATAGGTGATGCTCACAGTCCTGTTAATTAAAAAAATTTGGAGTTCTCCATTTTACTTCATGCATTATTTTTTAATGAAATAAGTTTGTCTTTTTGCTTCTTATTATGACTGATGCCTGGCTCAATATGCTACAGGCTTCCTGAAGGAAAAGTAGTGTGTACTTGTTGTGACCCTATGAAATGAAGATAAATGGTCTCATGCAAGATACATTATGGGCTTTATGACATGCATAAATATACAGTAGGTTGTATCCCTTCCATAAAAATGTTCTTAGTTCTCTAATATTGTGTTTTAATGCAATTTTGTTAACAGGATGACAAATAGTAAAAATATGTAGGTATTAAAATAGGATCCCAGATTTGTGTGCTGTTCATTCAACTGTCAGCAATTGCTGCTTCTCACAGAGCTATCTGACTTTGACCTTGCTAAATATTCATTTCATGTCTCCACCATTGCTTGATTAAGTCAGGCAACTTTCTGTGTGTAGCTGTGCTTGGCATGAGCCTGACTGCCATGTGGAAACACTTTTTTGGTCAAGGTTAGGTATGAGCAAGACCTTGTTAAAAACTAAACAAGCACAGGAGTGAGGAGATTTGCAAGATCTAGAAATGCTGGTTTTCTCATGAGAACTACTGGTTTCACATCTTATCTTTAGTGCACAGCAATTGTCAGGCCTGCATTATATATCAAGAAGAGGAAATGTCAGTTATTAATGTACTGTAAGTGGCCTAGCTAGGAATGCAAGATGACCTTTAAAATAAAAACCACAAAAAGGGGAGGAGAAATAAAATATATATTTACTTTATAATTGGCTTTAGTATTTTTACAGACAGTGTTTGGCATTTGGGCTTTACATCTTACTGATGCTGCTGAACTCGGCTACTGATAAAAACAATGATGACCAAACCAGTAATTGTCCTTAAAAGAAGTTTTACTGCACTGTGAGCGTATATGGGGTGTGTGCTGTGTTTTTTCTGTCTGTGCCCACGTTGCTCAGTCATTACCTCAGAAGCCCTGATTGAAACCCGCTGTCACTAACAAGCTGCACTGTGTAAGTCACCCATTAATTGACAGGTTGTGGGACAGATTCTGAATGTGCAAAGTTGTGTCTGAAGTACTCTGCAGTACTCGGTGGAGTCATATATTGTTTGATGTGAGCTTAGTGTCTGATCCCATATCTTATTTGGAAAACAAATATTAAAGCAAATTATGTGTTTTTAAAACTGCATTATCTAATTGTTGTTATTCAAGAAGGCAACAAGGTCTAGGGTTGTTTATACCTGTAAAATCCAGGTGTTTTGCTCTTTTGAAGTAAGCAGCAGTCAGAGTTGATAAATGTCTTGGCTGGAATTTAGCAACACAATGAACCCCTGTATAGATATCCCACATGGTATCAATTGAAGCTCCCTTTAAGACCTAATCGTTGGCCCGTGCAAGCAGAGGAAAGCTTGGCTAGACAGATGGAAAGAACTGCTTTAAGAAGGGATCAGAAAAGGCATTGCTACTCGGCTGGCCTAAATCCACTAATCTGATGTTATTATTAGCGATAAGGAGCAGCGACCAGGATAAAATCTCATTCTCTGCAAATGTCATTTAAATAGGACTCTGATATTTTCCAGTCAAGTAGACAGGCTTTAGTCAAATAGTGAGCACTTTATTTGTAAATGCAGGAGGAAAAGAAAAGCTTTAGTTCAGCAAGTTCTTAAGATGTCAGCTTACCAGTATTGATTAATCGTTCAGCAGTGGCAGCTGCTTCTTTATTAAAAGCGTAGCTCTCCATACAAAAGATATCAGATGTAGGAAATGTTTGTTGACAATTTACCTTTCTCACAATGTGGCAAGAGCTCAGTCTGTTACACATTGCCCCCGCTGCAACTCGGATAATACCCATGAAGGAATGAGTTAGACCATCTGCATGAGGTAGAATCGTGACAGCTGGACTCCACTGGAAGCATCGCTCTGTTTGAAACAGACCTGCAAGACCGGTTCCCAGCATGGGAATTCATTCATGGAGAGCTAGTACTGCTTTGGAAAAAACCCTTGGTTTGGCTGTGCATGGGTGTGTTTGGAGCATACACAAAAACATGGTCTGATGAAGCCAGAGCGAAGAATGAGATGGATGCCTGAATTTCACTCAAAGGGATATGGCTTCAGATGCATCATTGCTCATTTGCATTTTGAAGGTTTTAAAACCTTTGATTCTACCCACTGCCAAATCAAATGGCTGGCATGGTAATTTGTCGCACCACACAGGTGTGTAGGGATGTGGGGACTTAACACACCTATGCACAGAAAAACATTCCAAGAGGAGTATTTTCTTCCCTTTCTTTAAATACATTTCTCCTTAGACTTAGGACATGGCTCCTCTTGCTAAATTTTGAATGTCTGATCATGTGGACTTCCTTCGTGGAAGAAGGAAGGCAATTAAAATGCATTTAAGGCTGAAATGATTCACCCTTGGAGTCTCCTTTATGCTGTTTACTACAAAGAAAGCCTATGTGTTTAGTGTAGACTGCTATCACCACCTCAGCTCTTGAGTGCATTTCTAGAGCTAATAAAGTTGAAGCTCACTATTAACTGATTGTAGAACAGTGGAAGCAAATATTGCACAGTGTCCTAGAAGCACAAGCCAGACTTATCCTGTTGCTTATATCTTCTTTACTTGCCAAGTGCAGCTGAAGAAAGAGAAAGTTGCTTTTCCAAGGGGTTAGATGGGATCTTAAGTCACATCAGCATGCATAATATCTTTTCTTATAATGTGAGTACAGTTAATAACCAGATATTATTCTGGAAATTTGAATAGTTTCTTTACTATACACCACCCTTGGCTGAATCTTGTGTTTCCTTTTCTGGCTTTGTCTTTATATCTGAGCTCTCCTGCCATCTTCTTCAGAAGCAAAGCAATTTGACTGATACAGTCTGAATCAGAGGAATTAAAATGGATTAAACCCCACAAACTTGTCTCACTTTCAGTAAATACATAGCTATAGAAAGGAAAAACAAAGATGCTTTTAAATCCTTGTAGCTGTTGAATGTTGAGCACTCCTATGCCTGACTTAGTGCACAGGGGTTTATTGTGTGTCCAATACATCTCATGCTAGTGCATGCTTGATAAGAACATGTCCAGCAGAACCGTTTGTATTAGGTGGAGTTGTAACTATTTGGTATCTGAACTGTGGTTGAATAAAACAATTAAAGATTTACACAAGTCTTCACTGTCATGTCCAAGTCCTTGGGACACAATAAATTGTTTGATACCTTGTCCTTTTAGTTTATATTATCTTGCTTTGCAGCAAACTGACTTCTAGTAATTATTGGATGTGTGAGCCTTACTCCTGGAAATCCCAATTTGTAGTTTCTAAGAGCTGCTGGTCAGATGAAACCCCAAATTAATTCTTTTGCTTTTTAAGGTGTTTACGTGTGACTAATTGTGCTGAACAGTTTTGCAGTACGGTGGTGAAATATTTGTTATTAATCCCTGATCCGATAACTGCAAATTTTCACATTCTATGATAGTATTTATACTTTTAAGGTTTAATAAAATGAAGTGTCCGTGTCAAACATTCAAGCAGTTCAGATTTCACTTGTCTTCTCTTGTTACTGAGACTGTGCCATTGTGTTTGTCTCAAATGCCTGTAGGTATAGTTTGGGGTATAGGTGTTCTGAATGAGTAATTTACAGAGTCATCCAGCAGTAAATTCACCTATTTACCTTTGTGCTGTCCGACTATTTATGGTTAAGAACCCAACTGGGGCAATCTGGTGGATAATGTGTATTAGTTACTGTGGTGTGTCAGGCATTTATTTTCGTTTAGAAATCAAGATTCATTTGTAAATGGTGTTTGGAAAATGGCATCTTCTACAGTTACTAATTCCATTTACTTACCAGCCTGCTGTATAGAAATCAGTAGGTGACTGTACCACATATTTTTGTCCAGGATTTATAGTTTTAAGAGAAAAATAACATTAGTTGAAATGTCAGTAAAAGTATTCACTATTGATACTATGCTAAATTGAATAAGCAGTTCCTGGAGCTGACATTTCTTTACTTCTTACAGTAACTCGTTGAAAGCATATATAAACTTGTGGAAACCAGGGTTTGATATAATTTGATACGGATATGGCTCACCATCTAAATTTCATATTTGTCTTGCAAATGATGTTGCTGCTCTGCTGTTGGCTGCTTTGAGCAGAAACTGGTATTAAGTCTCCATCATAGATCTGCAATACTGCCAGTGGTAGTGGGGCAGCCTGATCCCAGAGATTTAGAATTTTACTCCTAACACAGACTGATGGTTTTAAATTAAGAACAGTCATTACTGACATTTATCTGGTTTTTAAAATATGCAGTATTGTAGCTACTAAGGTAATGAAATGGGGGTGGAAGGAATTGCCCATTGTTTTTGTTTAGCACCCCCAAATACTGTGCATGAGCTCACCTTTAGTAGCTGTCTGCAGAGTCCAGAATTATTGAAGTTTGGGGAACCTTCTTTTCATTTTAATTAAGAAACAGTATTTAAAATACACAGTGTGAGGGCCATGTTTTATTGGCTTGAGCACAATCTAGCAAACACCTTCTGCCAGCAATGCCACTGCCTAGTGGGAAGTGCTCCACAGTGGCCAGTAGGAAATGACTGTAGGCTTGGGCTGATGTGAGAGCACAGAGGGATCCTTTGCAACCCATGGTGATGGATTTTAAAGACACAATTGTGTATTATTGCCTAAAACACATCTAGAACATAAGATGGGTTTGGTGTTAGCTCCTAGGGACCACAGGAATGCAAATTGAGAGTGCTGTATTTATAAAATAAACATAGGTGCTGGTCTGAAGTTGTCTGCTAGAGTAGGAATGAATTTTAAATTACATGTGCCTGAGGCTTTACCTTACTTGCCGTGGGCAAGGCAGATCCTCCAGCCATGGCACTGTATGCACAGCTATGCTACTAACAAAACACTGCTTTGGGAATAACTGAACCTCTACATTTTGTAAAGCTTTTCCTTCTGCTGAAAAAATATTACCAGATGACTTTTTTTTTTCTGCAATCCTTCCTGCATTTTCACTCTGTCATGCTCAAGTTAATGCAGCACAAGGCTGAACTTCCACTCTGGCTGAAAGCGGGGCTCTGCTAATGCCATCTATGAATCTGCAGGTATGAGCCAGATTAATGGAAATGGGATGTTCCACTTTTCCACCAGCTCTAAAAGTGATTCCGTGCCTGGCGGGGTGAGTTGCTTTCTGCTTAGTGTAATTATAAAATCCAACCAGACCGGCAGCACTTGAAAATACCAGCTTCCAGAATCAGCAGAATCAAAGTACCAGCCCAGTCTTGCACATCCTGCTTTTGCTTAGAGTTTCTTTGGTGATGCTTGTGTTTTTGAGAGGAGGATTAAACAGAAATTTCCACATGTTGTTTACATAGGTTTTCAATCAGTAGTCATATGTGGAAGCATGTAAGCAGGACACCCCCCCCCCCCCCCCCCCCCCCCCCCCCCCCAGTTCTTTGTGTATTACTGGTTTGGGATTTTATTTGCTTACAATGCTTTTCCATGCCTGGTAAGAAGTATTTGCTTAATTGCAAAAATGCTGTAGCTGCCGTGTAGAGCTGCTGGTTTGAGTGGGATTGCTCATGTGAGTAAAGGCAAGTTTAGGCCTTTTTTGTGTTACTCGTGCCTTTTCTTCCTAGGAATATAAAATCTCTTTTGGCAATAGTAATGCCAAGTGATGAAACTAACACTGGAGAGTTTAGTATTTACAAAAACTCTGTAAAATAAAGAGCTCAAGAGATTTGATTCCTAAGTCCTGAAAGCAAGTATAAAAACCTCTCACATCCATGAATATATGTTGAGCAGAAATGAAACATTTAGAATTTGCTTCTCTTTTTTCTATTTGTGCCTTTAGGGGGCTGTAGTAGAAATGGAATACATAATGTATTGACAGGAGATATATATTCCACTTGTGAGTAAGGCTCTGAATCCTCTTGGCTTCGCTGTTTCTGAATCATGATGTCTTTCCTCAGTGGAGAGATAAATATGACATTCTCTTCAACCCATTTAGCCCATTATTCATTTATATAAAGCAGGACCAATTAAGACATTCTTTTGTGTGTTTGCGCATTCTACATATGGAGCAAAAGGGAGTTAAAAATATCTGTTGCAGCAAATGTGACAGGATGCTCTCTGAATACTGAACATGTTACTCCTGAACTCCTCTAAGCAGTAAACTGACATTCGGGAGCTGCTGAAATACACAAATAGACACTTGTTTGGTTTTGTTTCCTCCGTTTCTGATGTATAAGATCGATAGTCACCCACTCACATAAAAAAGTGCATCCCTTTCCACTTCCACAGCTGCCTACTCCTGAGTAGACAGTGCAGAATACATGGACAACGGCAGAAGTGATCAAATTATTTCTGAGGTCAATGTCCATATCCCAGGAGGGCTCCTCATTAGGCAGCACTGCTGTATCAGAACGAATTATTTTATTGGTATTGCTGCTTTCTTTCAGAACACGTGTTTTGACTTTTTGTTCAATCTCTAAGAGTTTGAGAATGAAGTCAAAAATAAAATAATAAAAAAAAAACCAAAGAAATTCCTGCTATTGCAGGCTTAAGGAAATAAGCCAAAATACACATTTTCAATTCCAACAACATTTCAGAATGGTATAAGTCTCTGTTGGCTTAAGTGTTTCTTGGCACAAAATGCTGATTATATATGTCTCAAGGAGAAAATCAGCATGTTCATACAAAAGTCTCAATCCCTAGAATACAATAACATGTGGTTGCCACTAAAGATTTGCTGTTGAAATAGATAAGAAAAGTTCTTCTGGATTACGATACGGGGCTTTGCATTGAAAAGCTTTGGTTTTCATTAAAAGGTAGTTTGTGGCATTGTGAAGTGATAAAATGGTATGCAGCCTAATACAGTTTGAATGGGAAGGAAATACAGTAAGATATAAACTAGTTTGATGGTATTCTTCCCAGCAACTCAATAAATATTTAACTATTGCATTGCTGCCTGAAACAAGTCAGTCTGGTCCTTACTGAGGAAGTTGCAATGCAGTGCACAGCTGTTACACAAGGTGTACCTTCACAGTTGTCCAGTTGCAGATGGGCAGCTGCTGCTTGTGCAGAGAGGACTGTCGGGGGGAAGGCAATGGAATGGCCCAGTACGTTTTGATGGGTCAGAATGTATATGCATAGTGGCTGGCTGTGGACCAGTGTAATGCTGATGGGTTCAGGCGCATCACTTTGTATCTCCTGTGTCTGCCAGGATGAGTTTTATGTTTTTCACTGAAGATCCTTTCCAAATCTTAATCTGTATTGTTGCTTAGAACTTCACAGCATCTTTCTGTGCACAAGTTTGAAAATGGCAGTGTGAGCATACATTGGAAACTTCTGATCGTGCGGTTTTGTTGTGTTCCTGTGATGAGTGTCATGGGGTTGGAAGAGGCCATTTATGACAGGTCCAGCTTTCCCAGCAGCTCATACCCCACAGGCACGACTACAGAGCAGCAAGTGAGTAGCCCACCCAAAGGAGAGCAGAGGCAGGGGAAAGCTGTGCTACTTGGCTGGAGAAGACTTCATTTCATCCCTTCTATCAGGGCTTTTGCCAACCCCCTCTGCTGTAGTGTGTCTTTAAGAAAGACTTCCAGTGCTTGTTTAAAGGCTGCAAATGGCAGTGAATCCCCTGCTTTTCTAGTTAAGTTGTTAAAATAGTTATTATTTTGTTATCGTTGAAAATTGATGCTGCATAAACTGGTTTGAATTTGACTGGCTTCAGCTTCCAAGCACTGGATCTTGTTACGCCTTTTTCTGCTAGATTAAATACCCATCTGCTCTCAGCAATCTCTTTCCTATGTAAGTATTCACAGTCTGTGATCAGGTTGCCTCTTAACCTTCTCCTTTATGAACTAAATAGACTGAGCTGTAGGCTCTCCTTGTAAGGCAAGTTTTTCCAGACGCTCTTGTAGCTCTTGTCTGAATCCTTTCCAAGCGTTAAGGGAGGTAGGGAATAAACCAGCTAAGCAGGGGAGGCCCACTTTTGTTTGATTGAGCAGTTCAGTATCAGGAATTGTTCATTCCTATTGAGAAGACTGAAAAGTGCATCATGATGAAGAAGCAAAACAAAGCAGTATGTTTCATCTGGCAAATGGAGGGAAATTCATGTCTCTGTGTCAAGCATCACTTCTCTAAAAAGCCCTGAATTTTCAGTCATTAGCAGAAATACAAAATAAACCTATAGTTGCTTTTCCTTCTTGGTCCCTCTGTCATACATGTTTCCTAACATGTCTCAGTATTGACCTCTGTGGATCAGGTCTCATGACCTCTGATCCTACCCAGTGTTTCAGGTAAAGGTTATGTATTTGCTTTGTATAATGCCAAAATAAGCGTTAAAACAACTGGTTCCCAATAGATGCACCTTGATAACTGCATGATTTTAATTAATTTGAGGTTTATTTTTAAATATATGTTATTTGTTACTTTAAATATACACAGTAGACCACAATTGCAAAACAAGGCATCTGTATGCACAGCTTAGTTGGCTTTTCTGGCCAACTCTAGGGCACAAGGCAGTCACAGTTTTTTATTTGATATAACTGTAGAACCATGAGTAAAGAAAGAACATGTGTCTCCCTCTTTCTGTTTCTCATTCACAATAGCAGAATAACTACCTATCGGCAGACGTAGCTATATCCCCATGCCATACAATTGAATAAGTTTTTATTGTACTGAGATTCTATTTAGTATAAACAACAAATGTGAATAATTGAAGATCTTGGTGAGGTCTTCATATTGATTGTATTGCCAGTGGTTTGTTTGTGCTGAGCATTTGGGATTCAGTAGAAATATGTTGTAAATATGTTCTGCTTTTATGCTGCTCACATTTAAACATAGCATATTGTTAGGATGAAGCTTGAATTATTGAAGAATCCGAACAACTAATCCTCGATAAAATCAGAATGCTTTAAAAAGTTTAAGCGAATCCTTTGTCCTTCACATTATATGACCTGAAAATAAAAGTATACAAAGGGTTTTAATAAAACATAGGCTGTCCTGTGTGAGAGCTCTCTCAAGGCTTTTCATGGAGTAAATGGCTACCATTACTAGAGGTAATGTACTTCATTTGCTTTCCGAAGAAGCTACTTTGATATCAAGAGAAACTCCTGAGCTAGAATTCGAATTTAAACCCTTGCAAGGTATTTCATCTTGTGCCCTGACAGACCAGCAGCTTGTTTGATTCTGAGGTCAGCTGTGTTCTGGGCATCAAACTGGCTTTAGTAATTTCAGAGTTATTTCTCTATTTTTCTTTTTTTTCCTTGTGTCGCTTCAGCAGTGATTCTGAGGTGTTACGTGCTGTGGTTACAGAGGAACCGATGACGGCTCTGTTCAGTTTTCCATTAAAAAAAAATCCTACATATATTAATGTGTTTCTCTCACTAGTTCCACATTTTAAGTGGATTTGTTTTTTATTGTGAATGTGAAACCATACATGGTTTCTTTATTATAACACAGCTGTAGCTGGTTCCCAGAGTACTGAGCTCTCTGAGCAGTTTCCCAAGGGAATAGTAGTAGTACATGGGTGCTTTGAGGGTGAAGAGATCCCCCCACACCCACATTCTTAATAATGATTCAATGGAAATATCTATGTAAAGAAGGTACTATATATACATGTGTGTGTCATGTCTAAAAGTACGTTATGCTTGTCTGTTACATTATGTATTTTGATGTGATTTTGATAAATACTGTCTGCAAAATAAAGCCATCCTTTGAAGGTAGTGGGTCCTGATTCAGTGTTCACTTAAGTCGGCAGAGACCTTCCACTTCATTTTGAAGGGATTTCGTTTTGGTGCACAAAGAGGGAAAGTTGATCCACAAGGCTGTTGGGCTTTGCTTGGGATTCAAAGAATAGAAACTGTATACTGGAATGTGGTACTTGCCTTTAGGCACCTGGAGGAGATGATGACCCAGTGGAACTAGAAACAAATGCACTCTTCTCGTTTTTGCAATTTCTATTTCCATGTTGTATGAGAAAAGTGTAGCCCGTTAAGCTCATTGTTTCATCTGCAAGCCTCCTTTCCTCTCCTTGCTTTAAAACACTGCAGCAGTCTCAACACAAAAGATATCTATTTGCCTCCTGGGTTTCTCAAGCACTTACATGTGCAATTTTTACATGGTATGTTTCTTTTAAATTTTACTCTCTGGCAGCCCAGGTGGTGGGAAGTGTAAGCTGCGGGCATTAAAGAAACTGGTGCAGTGTAAACGCATCTGCACATCTATACCTTCCCTGAAATCTGGCTCAACTGAACCAAAGAAACCTTCAGCAAAGCTGTCCTCTTTGGTGTTTAACACTGCAACCTTGTGTTGACAAGTAAAGGTATGAGCACTAAAGATAAATGTCACCTCTCCTCCCCTTGTTTTGGCACTAAGAAATGCCATTGTCTTAATGTATAAAATTCTTATGTTTGGCATGGCACACAGGTTTCATTTTGAGGCAGGAATATGGCTGCTCTGTTGTAAGCATACCTTGATTTTGTTTGTTGGTAGGTGTAAAACAAGGATTGGAATTTCATCAGGTACCATAACCCCCTGGGTTTGTGTAATTATACTTGCTGCATGCAAAGGACTGGCAGGTAAATGCATCAAGTGTTCATACTGGCCACTGGTTTCTTAGGTATAAACAAAACCTTTTCGACTCCCAGTTTTCAAGGTCAAGTAATATGCAAGAAAACTTACTTCTAGTTGATGAGTGAGGGATTATATGCTGACCTGCCTGTTGGTTGGTGTTTATGAGTTGCTCAGCTGACAATAGGTTTGCTTCAATAGTGCACATTCTGTGTTACTGCACAAATAATAGTAGTATTTCCAGTTCCAATCCAAATTATGGTGATTACTGAACTGCTGATAACTCTTCCAATTTCCCAGTCTTTTCCCTGGAAAGCTCTTTTTCACTGCCATAGGTCTCCATGTGCTTCCCTGCAGTCTTGCTCCTCTCCAGTAGGGTTCTTTCAGAGTTTGCTGGATAAGGAGGATAATTTGCTTTCCTGTCTTGTTTTGCTTGTCCACAGAGACAGGCTGCTCAAAAGAAGAGAGACCTAACCTGGTGCATCAAGATGCAGCAACTAGTAACTATCATTAGTTCTGAGTTTGAACCTCCCGGCGCTGACCTGCACGGTCTTCAAGAATAGCAAGATTGATGTGTCTGTTGCTAGTTTAACATGCCAGCCTAGCCTGCTTCCATACTGAGTTGTAGCGTTATTATCCTTCAATGACAGATATGTGCAGTGATGGTGATCTTTGACCTGCATAAAATAAGTCAAAGGAACAAAGCAAAACTTCAAAGAACACAAGTGCGCCCAACACTTTCAAGCTTATGAGAACAATATACTGTTAGCATGAGTATTGTGGAGATTTAATCGTTTCATCCGTACCTTGGCATATTTTTGTAATTAGAAATCAGACAATCCTTTTAATTTTAGAGCTAGAATATCTCCTTTTTTTTTTTTTTTCTTTCCTCAGGAATCCTATGCTTTGATTTTCTTTTAACATCTTGCTATCACATATTCTGAGTTATCATAAAAATGTACGCTGCATATGCAACTAGTAAAGAGCACTTACAGTCCTGTTTTTGACAGAATGAGTTGTTTAAGCCAGCTGCAGTAAAATTTTCTGGATTCGGACTAATGATCAGGAGAGTGATTGCAAATTCTAGAACTTTCTGATGTAGGGAGCCAGCAAACAGCTATAGCTGTTTTATAAACCCTAGAACAAATGCTTCCTAGAATGTACTTTGTTCATTTATTTCATATCATAAGGATAGTTTTCTTTTAATTATTTATGATAATAAACTTCTGAGTAAAGGCGTTCTGCTATATTTTGTAATGATAATGAAACTTGAGTGATGCGGGGCCTCTCCACAGCATCCTGATATTAAACGTGTCTTGAAAACAGAATGCGGAGTTGGTCATGTGCTCTTTTAGGATTTTTTTGCTATTTAAGTGGGGGTTGAAAGCTTGTTTTCTTCTGCTCTCCTGCCATTCCCTTCCCCTCAAGATAAAACAGGGGCCTAATGCTGTTTCATGTATCAGAAATCCACACTGTTAAAAAGAAGCTCTTAATTAAGGCTCAGGATCCCGCACTTTTTAATGTATGAGAGCTTGTGGAAAGCATCTTAAAGAACCTTTCCAAACATTCTCTGCAAGCTTATAAGGAGCATCACAAATTTTGCCCACTGGCTGCCTTTATTATCATGATAAGGGTTGGGGGAAGGGGGTGTGTGTGTGTCCTGGAGTGCAATTAAAAAGGCCTTTGCGAGTCACCTGTACAGTCTTTATGTGCAAATTGTGGCAGATGCAACTCAAGAGGCTGTTCAGTAGTTCATTCCTAGTGCATGCTTTTTTTTTTTCTCTCACTGGTGATCTATTAAAGTAAAAGCTATTGAAGCAAAAGGCATTTCCTGGGGAAATAATGATCAGATAGGAGGAGTTGGTAACGTAAAGTACAAGTGAGGGCCATCTATCCCAGCCCATCATTAGTCTCCAGAAGATGCCCTGTACTGAGGGCACTGATTTACTGCTTTACTTATTTTTTTTAAAGTAAAAAGGATAAAGAGCAGTACCAATTTGCTGTCTGCGTTTTTAACAGTTCTCAAATACCGTGCTTGTATTTCATCTGTTTTAACCTGGTAGATTGATAGGATGCCATACGGCACAGTGCTTACGAACTTGATAAATAATAATGTAGGGAGCATTTATCAAGAATTAATGCCTCTCAACTAGCCAGTTGGAGTACTCTAACATTTGTGTTTTATTAATTTGATAATTATTAGCCTCCTGAGTGCTAAAATTGAAGTCTTACCTTGCTGGTGCTGGCATTAGAACTAGAAAGAGACAAACACTATAAATAGAGTATTAATGGTGACATTCAATGTAGGTTTTAGCCTTTACAACAGGATGCATGGGGAGTATATATTCTGGTAGACAGTACAAATAGAGATGCTGTAATAGTAGCTTCTTACCATTAAATAGGGAGGTTAATGGAGTTGTAGGTAACAGGACTAAGACATGGGCAATGGGAAGTGGTTCCATTCCCACAGCTGCCAGTGGTTCATCCTGTGGCCATGAGCAAGTGCTTTCATCTTTCTGTGCCTCGGTTTCTCAATTGGGAATGTGTATTGCTAGTGGCAGTTACCTGCTTAACTAGTGTTTGCGTGAAGTTCTGAGTTAATGTGTCAGGAGAGCCTTTGTTCCCCATTATTGTTACCAAATTTGTAAATATTAATGGGAAAAAAATGAGCGATTTATCTGATTAATTGCAAGTTCTCATCATTTGGTGTGATAGGCAGTTCCATCTTCTTTCACCTGATGATTTCTGTTAGCATTACGAGATAGAGGCCTGTAAAATGTTAAATCTTCTAGATCAGATCTGGCTACAAAAATCCTATTTATACTAATGCTCTGATGTGATTGTGCTGTAATCCAGTGAATTAACAGAATCATTTTTAAAAAGCGAGCAAGCTATATTCTGTTCAAGGAATGAGCCAGAATCTGTGCAGAACTGAGGAATGTAGTTGGAACAGTTTCCTCAGGATTCATCCTTGATGAGTTGACCTGGCAGAAACCTGTGAGATCAGTAAGTGTTGATACATCTGCTCTCCATAAAGGCCAGCTGACGTATGGAGGGACCAAGGCTATTTTGTTCAGACAGAGAAATGCTAACACAGAGGAGAAAAGAAACTAAGGAGTCATATAAATAGATGCTTTTGTATTCATAGAGTATATGCCTCCTGATACTAATTTGGTACAATACCAGTTAAAAGAACATAAAGCTGTAGTTCTGTCTTCTGACAGAACTTAATGTGTTTAATAACCGGCCTGCAATGGTGAAGAGATCCACGAGGCCATGGCCAGATGACCTCCTTGAGCAGAAATCATTAATTAAAATGTTTAAATCATCAAAATAAGTTAAGGTAGATGTGAAATGTGGCTCTACATGTGCAGTCATGGGGCTTGTAGCTAATGATATGCAGATTGCTGTAGAGGCTGTTGGCACAAGGCACTGTGCGCTCCTGTCTGACACACTGGAAACCACATTTGTGCTGGCCACAGAGATGAGCTATCTTAGAGTAACAGTTGACCCTGTCTGCAGGAACTTTTTACTGGGTGTTTATGTTAATTTTGAGCTTGGTTAATTTTGCTCCTTCCATCAGGTCTTTTAGGGCATGCTGTATGATGTAGGGATTGTGGCTCAGGAGGCCAGGCTAAATCTGTCAATGCACTTGGGTTTGTCTCTCAGGCTTGTCTTAACCCAGGTAGGTGTTTTGTGGCTATAAAATTGTCTCTGTAGGATTGTTTGCTTGAACAGATGTTACATTGGCTTTAGAGCTGTAATTATTCTTTATTTATGTCTGGTTGCTTGAAACTGGCATTTAAAGAATGACAGGTTCTGGGTAGTACAGAAATGTGGGGGGGTTCAAATTACGTACAGTATGTTAATGTGAGGAGAATAATCTACACTGTAAAATCAGAGAATTCTTCCTGGACCCACAGTGTTACACACTTTTTTCAGGCTTTCAGTGTAGGGATGTAAGACCTTCAAGTGGAAAATTGTTAATTTACTATAATGAATTGAAATGTGAAAAAACAAATATTTAGTTAATTGCCTCATAAATCTGTCTGTTACTATCAGAGGAATTAAATTGATAAACAGTTCTTTAAAATTAATTTCCACATGGCAATGTGCAGATTTTATTTTATTCAAACCCCATTAGGTATTTGTATGAAAGAAAACATAAATTTGTATTTCTGTCACATTAAAGAGTGTGTGTGACAAAGCACACATTTCCTACCGTGGGTACTGAGGTTTTAATACATTTGGCATAATGAGGAGAGCTCAGTGTTAGTTATTTTCAAAGGCAATACCAGCTGAAAAGTGGAAGTACATCATACTGTCATGATTGCATCATGTTGCTTCACTGTCAATACAGCTTAACTTGGTCCTTTTGCTGTTGGGGTTAGAGGACCGCGGACACGATGCTTGGAGGTCACATGCAGTTTTGGGCTGTTGCCAGTGCTGGAAGTGCTTCAGGAGGCTGAGGGGAAGGTAGATTCTCTCAGGCAGACTAGGAAGCTTGTTCTTGGTCACTGCCAGAATGGGAGTTCCTGGTGAGAGGAGGTTGGTGTTTTAATGCTACTGGGCCTGTATTGCCTCTGCAGCCGCAGCTCTTCTCCGTTTTGAGCCTGCTGCAGTATCACTTGTTATGAAAGGAGGTGGGAAGCTGAGTGCTCTGGTACTTTAATCACCTAATGACATTATGCCCTGTGCAGTATCAGTTTGTCAAAGTAAGTGGGGCACTACACAAAATTAAATCATTCGATACACTCCATCCTTCCAACAAATGTAATAAGAACAGCCCTGCTGACCTCTCCCAGTGACATTCAGCAGGAGTGTCTCGCGGGTGTATGACCCAGTGTTCTGGAAACGCACATAAAGATAATTCCTTCTTGCTGTATAGTATTGTTAGATAGTCTTAAATTTCAACTTGATGGTTGTCATCTCAGAGTTTAGTGGTGGATGAATGGTTGCAAGTTACACCTGGTCTTACAGTGAAGTTTAATGTCTGAGAGTCAGGCTCCTCGGTTTTCTTCCCTCAGCCATCTCTTGCTTCTTGAATGACCGTCATTGACTCACTTAAACTTTCATTCCCCCAGTTGTTTTTCTTGACAGCAGTTGCTCCTTCCACCAATATAATCAGACATCACTTGCTCTGATCTGAAACGAGCTTTGAGATCCCCCAAAGAAGCTAGCTAGAGGGACAAAATATCAGTGATAACAGTGACCTGCAAGACTTCAGAAGAAGGAGGCTGCAAACACATTTTCATTTAGCTTTAATAATACTTTAATAATCAAAAGAAGAAATGTAATGTTTAATATTTAAACAACATTGCATTCGCTTTCTTCTCATGTTAAGTGAGTATTAAAGCAGGATGGAAGCTATTTTACATATTTTTACAGTAGACTATTTTATTATTAAATACTGAAATGTGCTGGAATGAGCCAGCCTCCAGTGAATATGAGTCAACTTACATTGCATTTTAATATTTGCATGTTGCATAGTATAATATTTCTATTAGACAAATGGCTGATGGTAGGGAATGTAAAAAGGATGCACTTTTGTTAAGTGGCACATTGTATTCATGTTATGAAAATAAGTGGTATTAATTTGCTGATTGAAGCAGAAGGGGACAGAAATACAAAGTATTTAGAGTATAAATAACTGTTATTGAGGATGCAGTAATCCACGTGTCTGGTCTTGAAAATGCAAGGGATACTGCTATGGGATGTGCGCCTGAGATTGTCCAGACACTGAAGAGCGCAGGAGCTCGCTGCCTGTTTGCCTGTTATAAGTGCAGGTACCCCCCAGGTGCATGTGAATTCTGTTCTTACATGTTCAGTAAAATACAAACAATATTGTTAAATCAATGAGGTTTTCAGCCTATGTGAGTGATAAACCTAATTTGAGGTAAAGTGATAATTTTCAGATGTGTTGTGAAACTCTTTGCCAGAGAGTATTCTGTTTGAGATCATTCTTTGGCGAAAAGGCTTCTAGAGGTGTTAAATATAAAGACATCACGTCCTTTGTACTTAACACGTAGCTTCATATGCCAAAAATCTCTCAAGGCAATGTCAGTATTTCGGGGAGTGCTTTGCTCTTTTCTTGAGGGATTAACTGGGCATTTGTGGTTGGCTGTTGTCAGAGGTGGGAGGGTTAAACACAGCTTTGGTCTTACTTTCTTCTGGGAATTTGCCCTTAAATGACTGTATTTTCTTCATTGTGATATTTCTGTCATTCATGAAGTCAGTTATACATGTGAGATTTCAAACACATTCAAAGCATGATTAGGGAAACAGATACAGTTTCTATTTGGCGCTGAAAACTGCAGTACTGGGATAGTCATTTGCATCACACCCACCTTAAAAATTCAAGTAATTTCAGACATGAGATTGTAGTTTTGGCCAGTCTAAATAAGACTCTGTTATGATTTGCTTTGTCTGAAGAAGTGAATTTGCTTTTTTAAGTGCTCATTTTTAGTTTTCAAATCCCAGGGAACATTTCAAACTTGTGGCAGTAACACCTACGTGCCATATCCCTAATAGCACAGCGCTCCCATGTTGAGTTAAATTTAAGGGTGGTGTTGTTTCAGGAAGCATGGTACATTCACTTTACTTTCTCTCAGTGACAAGGTCTGGGATCTGCTGCCTGGGGGGTGTGTGTGTGTGAGTACTTACTGTGGGATAGAGGCAGATTTCATTGTTCCCCAGTAAGTTGGTTGAGATGTTCTGTGTACAATCTCTAGCATCACTTAAGAAAATTGTGCTTTAACTCAAAGTGATAATGGCCTGTGGGGTAGATTTGGAAGCTTATTTGGTATCTCATTTAATTTTTGTTTTCTTTTTTCTTTTTTTATGAAGACAATCCTAAATTTCATTTTATTTGCATTTGTCAACCCAGGATGTCTATGCAATCGGTATCTGCTTGTATCAGTTGTAAATAATGACCATAGAAGCTATGTGTCTCTGACATGCTGGTTTGTACTTAAGACTTTTTAAACACTTGGCAGTGGGTAAAAAAATTTTTGTTGGCAGGAGGAATATGACAGAAAAGCTAGTTTGTACCAGCAAGTTGCTGCTGCTTAGAGCTGGTTGTGTTACGAGACCTGGCTTTTTTGTCATTATTAAATGACTAGGTCCCATCCAACCCTCATTGAATTCACTGGGAAAATTGCCAATAGCATCAGTTGAAGATGAACTATGCCCTTAGAGAGGATGTAAACCTCAGCAATGCTGATGAACTTTGTGCTGCTTTGGTTAAATAATTTTGTCACACTTTACACTCTTGTTTATAAATGAGGAATAAATATTATATGTTTGCTGGAGACATGAGCAGTATTTGTTATGAATTATCTTCCTCACTTAGAAGCCAATGATTATGATAATCCGTTGACCTGCTGACTCTGAATCTAGCTAGAAAAAATAAGTATAAAATATTATTTTTCTTTCCTGAAGCTGTGTAACAAACACCTTGTTGTTGTGAGGCTTTTTACAGTCTAGTGGAAGAAAGCTTAAAATCTGGAGTTTGAAACATTCTAGGTTCTTTCCAAGCTGATGACCATGAACTCTTATGAACTCTACAAACTCATTGCATTGCCTGCAATTTGGTAGTGCCCAAGATGGGTAATATATGTCACAACAGCACGGAAAAGGGGATGTGTGTTTACTTGAATCTGAAATGAAAGTACCTTGCATTTATTTGATTATCTCTCTCCTTTCTAGTAGATATTACTACAACAAATGGAAGCAATTATATAGGGTTTCAACTGAGAGAAGAGTAATTTATTTAGAAGATAATTTCTCTAGTCAAACAGTGTCCTAAGTAACAATCAGTTAAATCATATTAGGCTTATGGTACTATTTTTCTGTGTGTTTGGATCTTTGGATCAGTCTGTATGTGTGCACTGCACTCAAAGACCTGTGTGCACTTCCCCTTCAGTCTAAAATTGATGAATGAAATGTCATCCTGCTGAACTCCTAGTTTTCCTGTTGGTGGTATTCTTCAGCACACGTTAAGTTTAAGAACATGTGGTTAAAGAGCTGCACAGCATGTGAAAATGCTCCAGGGAGTAGAGGTGCCTGTTAGTAAATGAATGCATTTATTAGAGCTGTAGGAATAACAGGGAAGCACTTCTGTGATAAAATACTCAAGTAGTTGAGACTGCTGATTCATCTGTTTCCAGAAGGTTATGTTAATCAATGTTAATCAATGATTGCTCTGTAATGGTTTTTAAATGGTTTTTAATGGCTAGATTTATTTCTATTAGCTATGTTGCGTATCATTGCCAGTATTTCAAGAAAATACAAATGTGTGGACTCCCTTTTTAAGGGAGCATCCTTCAGGTGCCCCAGAAGGTTTTGAGTGGCAATAGCAAAGAAATTTTTGAATTATAAATATGAAAAAGGTAAAAATAAAAGTAGAGTTCCAAAAAGCTGAAAACTCAGATAGTTTTCAGCTCAGATTTAAGAATTCGATCTGTACGCGTTGAGTGAGAATAATTATTTTGCATTTACATACATTAAAATATATTTTCATCTTTGAAAATGGTATGTTTCTAAAAAGAACCTTGGAAATTTTCAAGATTTTTTCATAATTTGAAGTATCCAGGTAAAGGAACTGTCACAAGCATTGTCAGATCTTTAATTGCATCACTTAGTTTTATGCCTTGGGAGTGATGTATGTACAAATACACACTTTGTCGCAGTACTATGCTGTTTTCTGTCGGTGTGTATAAAGAATAATGCATAACATGCAAGTAAACAAAACTGTGTCATCTGTAGCACTAACATAGAATGCTGGTGCTGATGGGCAGGTGGAGTTTGATGGGAACTAGGAAGCCAATAGGAAGCTATGCAGTGAAGTACATTTGAATTATGCTATCAGTGAATTTTGAAGAAACTTCAAGTTCCAGGAGATCAACAAAATTTTAAAACCAACAAAAAAATTTGAACAGAAGGAACTGTCATATCCTGTTAAACTCGTAAGGACAATGAAATTTGGAGTTCAGATTGAACCTTATTCCCTGTTCAACCCACTTGTAGTAATCAGCATCCCCTCACAGTCACAGCACATTACCTGTCTAATAAAGCTTCCTAATCCAGCTCCCATGTAGTTCATTAGATGCCAAAAATGTTCATAAATTTCACATTCATCAAAGTTTGTTCCAGTTTATCCGTGGTTTAGGGGAAGTTATAACTAGATTCCAGGTGTCTGGGAAGTTCATATTAATGCCAGAATGTGCATTCATTTATTAAAAGAAAAAAATACAACAGAAATAACCTCCTGAAGTTATCTTAACTGGTTCTTTTATTTATGCATCATATGTTTACTCTTAGAAATGCTGCATTTTGGAAAGCTAATTTATGTGACTGATGTTCTAATGGCTGTGTGTCTTTTAAGGTCCTTTTGAAAGTGTGGTTATAACCATTTTTCTCTTAGTTTTCTTCCTTCCCTCCCTTCCTCCTTCCTCTGCTTTTCCTTTGGTTTTGCTTTCTGTTTTCAATACTGCAAATCTGAACTGACAAGAAGACTGTAATAGGACTCCAAAACATACCTTGAGCACACATTGTTAACCAAATTACAATTGCTGATGTCATTTACACATGTTGCCTTTCAAAGGATGAACATGTTCATTTAATTTGCTTTTTAAATATCCATAGCAGTGTCCCCAAGCATTTTAATAAAGCAGAAACAGTTAATTATTGCCAAATAACGATATCCAAATATAGTGGTCTGCAGATTGCATTTAAATATATCTGACAGCCCTTCGCTCTTGAAAAGAAAATTGTATAAATTGCCAGTTATTATAATTTTGAATAAGTAAGTCTTATCTTGCCTCTGTTTCTCTATTTCCTGCGCACCCATCTGCAATACTGTTCAACAGCCATGCTTGCAGTGGGACCATTTCTATTACAGAGTGATTGAGCTCTGATTTACACATCAATTACCCAACTTCATGGAGATTTTCATGCTCCCCTAGCTGACATCAATGAAGCATAACTGTGTAAGTGCTTTATTTCATCCCAGTTTTTGATAACTCAGACTGATAACTAATCATATTGAAAGACAATGTGCTATGATACAGGAAACAATAAATGCTCCCCTTTGAAACGGCATCTATTTATATCCTTACTATTCAGGAGCTTATCTCTGTCATCCATTTCTTCAGAATCGTTCCTTCCAAATTCACATTTAAGGAAAGGTTTGGGGTTGCATAATACCAAAAAGAGAAGAAAACTGAGTGAAAATCACATTTTCTAGGTACTTGGGGGGGTGGGATAAAAAGAATGAAGAATATGACAAATACGAGCCAAACCCTTAGCCTTCTAACTTAAATTTCCATAAATTGCCCAGGGGTCTCTTGGGTGTTGTTTTGTTCAGCGACTTTAATCTTCTGTATTCCCTATCAAATATGCTACAGGAATGGCATTGTTTTTAATGCAAATTGTTAAGAGATTTAGCTCATGTGGATAGATAACCAGTGACCATTTCAAGTGCTTGTCTACAGAACTGTTGAACATCAAAGACAGAATATTCTATATTTTAAAATAAATCATTTATCTTTAAGTGCAGTTATGGATATGTTCTGTGCTAGGTGCTTCCAGCAACTGTTCATGCTATGAAGAAGAACACAACACTAAAGTAAATGTTAAATAGGAAAGATAGTGAGGAGCTGTAAAGCTGTTCTATTATGGCTTGATTGGTCTCTGTCAGGTACTAAAATTACCGGGACAAAGATGTAGGTTCAGTGCTGATAGAGAAAGAGGAGTTTCACTATTTTAAGTGCCCAACACCCTGGTTAGGGTGTTATCATTAAGTGAAACAGAGACTTCAGATCAGCAGGGAACATTAACAACATTAAGTTGGTCATATTTATGCTTATAGGTCAGGTTTTGAAATTCTCCTCATTTACTGAAAACATTTTAAGATCCGCAATGAAATTTAAGACCTAAGGCTTCTTTTTTCTTTTTTTTCTTTTTTTTTTTTGTTATAATTTGCAAAAAATATATTGAAACGCCATAGTGCATAGTGGGAGAGTCTGAATGTACCAGGGAAGTGTGTTCTCCTTCCCTTATATAGTATTGTGATACTCCGCTTTTACATGAAATCGGTGGAGGTATGGTGAGATAAATCTGGAGTTATACAGAGGTGAATTCCTGATGTAATGTATTTTCTAGAAGGAGTCTTTTACCTAGTTGATTATAGGGTGAAGTGCCTTTTGCCTTACAGTTTTACTGGCATTGAGAAAGAATTGCCCTAATGTGGAAAAGCAAGCGAATTTTAATGTGATTTTTTAAGCATGGGAATATTCTCATGGACCTGAGTTGAATTTCTCATGCAAGTAAAAACATTCATGAGTGGTTTTTGATTTGGGATGTTTAATGCCTTCTGCAGGCACATGAGTTAGTTCTCGAGGAAGCCCTGTTTCCGAATTGGCTTCTTGAGTGCTTGTGACAAGCAATGATTCCATCCCAAAGTCAGAGCTAGGAAGAAATAACCTTGGGAGAGACATTTTATATCCACAGTGTCTTAGTTTAGAAGCTTGTGTTTATTTCTTGTTTCCACAAATCGCAAACATTTCAGTTTGAGAACTTCTTTCATCTTTTAGGCATATCTGATATTTGGGGGGGGGGGGGGGGTGGCAGAACTAGTACAGGGGGATCTTTGATTTGATCATAGTGTGCATTTCTACGAATTCAGACAAGTTACTGAGAACAGTGACTACTTCTTCCCTAACTTGTGGATAAATGCTGTTTTCCTTGAATGTTGTTCATTTGTCCCCATGGGTGTATTCTGTCACTAGTATAAATCCTCTCTGCTCCATCTTTTTTATTGATTCTTTTCCTGTTGGGCTTTTGTTGTTTTGACTGAATCAACAGAGTGATATGCTGTTCTCATTCATGTTTTTTTTCTGCAACATTAGGTGTTTGATAATTAATTTTCTTTTGTTTCCTACTTTTTCTTCCTATCACAGTGACTACCCCATCACATTTGGTCTGATTTCTTTCTTCTACTCTTTCTCTTGTCTTTCAGGCTCTTGTCTTCCTTGCTTAGTCTTCCGCGCTTTGGGAGACTACTTCAGTGGCTTAGCACATCCTTGAAGACAAACCCCAAATGCTAGGTTTCAGCCTTTAGCTGTTGGTCTTATTTCATCAGCTTTCCTTTAATGCTTCCTTCTAACCTCCTGCTATGTTGTAGTCTGTCCTAAAAGGCTTTTTCTTTTCCCTCCAGATCTTTTGCACCACGTCCTCTCACTTTCACCACTGACACTAACACTGTCTTTTCCAGTGCCCTGAATTTTATTGCTGTAGTTCGTCTTATAGACAGTATGTGTCTGACTTCGTCTCTTGCTGCCAGATCCACATTTTTAGCTTCCAGTCCAAAACCTATGCACATGCCTGCTTTTGCCTTGATAACTGCTTTCTCCTGCCTTAGCCCCCTTCTCACCTCTCAGCTCCATTCTCTGCAGTCTGGTCCAGATTGTCCCTGCAGCCATTGTGGCCCATGGTGAGGGTGAAAAGGTGAAGCTCCATGGATCTCACTGATGATCTGCAGATTCATACAGGCTGAGCACCTGGCCTGTCACAGCACATCAGCTCACCCCTGTCTCTTAGGGTGTCCGTAGCTGAGAATGATGACAAATGGATGTCTGCTGGTCTGATCAGGGTGTTGGAACTAGATGATCTTAAGGTTCTTTCCAACCCTAACTATTCTACGATTCTGTGATTAAGCATCAAATACCGTTATTCAGAATGCACTAGCAGCCTGCCCAATGTTAAACATCCCAAACCTATAATACAGTTATGGTTACTATTCTTTCTGCCAAATCCAGCATGCTGGTAATTTGTGGATCAGTGGTCTCATCTGCTTCTTAAACGTTCTTACTGCTCACCATTTCTGATCTTCTCATATTTTATACAGACTTCCCCATTCAAATTCAATTATTAATGTCATAAATGGTAAAACCAATAAAGCTCATGTATTTAAACTACATTGTCACGTAATAGCTGCCTTCTTTGGTACTGTATCATGGCCTGCAGCTGTTTACTTCTAAATCTCTTTAAGAAATATTTGTGAAAGTCTGTATTTGTGATTTCCTGCTCTCCTGGCTTTAGAACAGTCATGAAGTATTTCTTATACTAATGAGACAGACTGAACTCTGGTGTTCCTCCTGGTATCTGACTGTAGTTTTCACTGACACCTTCACCACTAATCACATATCTGTATTTCACAGAACATTAGTTAAACTAAATATTAAACATAAGTCCCAGAGATTGCATTGTGGCCACATTAAGAGTTTCTGGAGAGCATCCCAATAGGTTCTCAGTGGACTGCAGCCTTAAGATCTAATCAGCATCCCGCTTTGGATTACAGGGATCCAAAGAAATTGTTATCCTAATCTGTGTATGATCTTATAATATTTGACTTTCCAAAGCCACAATCAGCATCCTGTCAAGCATTCCTATAGCAAAAGTACATGTGCAGAGAAATAAGCCAAGTAATTGACCTGACAGGGTGAGCAAAGCACTTCCTTTTGAACTTATACTTTGGACACTTAAGGCTGCCGTGTGACTGTGTGAGTGGAAAGTTCAAACTGAACCTTTATTTTTTGTTTGTTCTCGCTAAGAGAACAAGAGAGAGGTTTGAACTGATGCAGAGGTAGCAATACACTTAGGGCTTTGCTTGTGCTGTAAAATGGATGCTCACAGTTTGGTGGTAGGTGAACAGCATTGGGGTCTGCTGTACTCACTTCTTGGGTGCATGGAGTATATAACTTTCGTAAACACATTCACTAATAGAGAAATACTTCACTTTGTGCTTGAAAACGGTTTTTTCAACCTTTTGCAGTTAACTTTGTAAATAATGTCTTAGCTTAGCTTAATGTCCTTTAAAGTGGTTATGCCACTTTGAATTACTGCTGTTTTCAGTGTTTTTTATTTGTGGTTTTGTAATGTGTCATAAACCATATCTCAATAGTCTTAGAGCCTTTGCTGCTTTTTCTCAGATGGGGTATGGCAAAATGCCTCACTTGGTTCCCTAAATACTTTGCATGCTTGAGACCAGAGCTAGCTTTTAGATAAGAGTGCTAGAACCTCATGTGAGGGGTGAGACCTGTTCTGTGCCTGTAATCTATTATTCTGGGATCAGTGCATTCAGTGGCCTGATCCTGCTTGATTTGAGTGGGCCCACTATTTTACCCTGGAGCTCTGGGCCAAGGTTGCCATTTGGGAAGCCGTAAAACACAGCTCTAACTTTAATGAATAATTCTTTCTGAAGTGGATGCTGGCAGTGCCTGGGCTAGGACTGCTCCTGTAAGCAAAGATTACTTACACAGGACGTGAAATCCTGCTTACACTAGATCCACTCTGCTGGTGTTGAGACTAAGAGTCATGCAGTCAGTGGGTCACACTGCTCGAAGGACTCCCTGGAAAGATCTCCCATGAGAGGGGTGAATACAGAGTGTTCCTGCTGCTCCTGGGCTGAGTTATTCCAGGTCTAAAGCAGCATCCTATGACAGAAAAATTGCGGAGAGAGTTGGACTCAACCTTGTCCTCATCTTCATGTACCAATTTGGGAAACAGTTTGTAGGCATCTATTCCCATACCTGTGTATTTAAATCTTAACTTAGGACATGAAAGGGGGGAGGCTTGTGCTCCCCTATACCTTTTAGTGAACACGTCATTTGTGGTTTGCAGTATTGTGTCAGCAATATGATCACATATAATATAATAAAATGACTGCTGCTTACAGAAATTTCCCTTCCAAATTTCTCAGGAAACCAGCAAGTAGTACTATAGCTTCTGCAGAAATACTGAGAATGATTGTAACAGTGTTCTGGAGCTTGATGGTGGAGGAGTGATGTCACCAATAAATAAAATAAATGAACTGTGGCGTCTTTTCAGCCTTCTAACTTGTGAAAGAAAAAGGTGGATGGAAATGATTCAGCTCAGCCTGTGTGTAGGTGGCTTTGCATTTGGTGTGCAAGCCGTATTTAAGCCTTTTTCAATCCAAACCAAGTGATCTTGAGTTGCTTAAAGCAATTATTAATTAATATTTTGTATTTAGGGATCTTATTGTGGCATTAGTGTGTTTTTTCTTTCCTTCCCTGTACAAAACCAAGTATATGAGTGTAAGGATACGTGGAGTCATCAAGCAACAGACATACGCTTTCCTGTGCTCTCTGCAGGGCTTGCAGGTTCAAACACAACCTGCCTGAATCATAAGAACTTTAATTGAGTAGATAAAGAGGTCCTCATAATTATAAACTGCAGTAGGTATAACAAGAGGCTAAATACATAGCTGTGGTTTTAATTAGCTGGTGCTTCAAATTAGTAATTGTGGTTTCACTCAGAAATCAGTGACTTTATACACTGTTAAAGCCTCATCACTGTGCAGTTCATTCCTCATTATATCTCTCGGTGTGAAGCTTTCAATACAACATCATGCTGAGCTAAAAAGGCAAAAGTTGTAGATATTTGGTTATCTTCCAAGTGCAGTGGAGCTCTATGGAGATTTAATTCATTCTTGCCAGAGATGGGAGAATTAAGTGTTCTTTGTTACATATGTAATACGTATGTTTGTATGTTTGCATTTGTACATGGAGGGTGCGCATGGATGTGTGCACATATGTCTGGAATCTGCTCATAAGGAATAATGTTAGTGCTTATGCTGAACCTGCTATTCAAATTGTCGTCTGGAATTTGGTAGCTAATTAGCTGACACAAAGCAGAGCCAAAAGCTTCATAACAAATCAAATCTGGGCTGAAAACACAGAAGTGTCCCTTTATGCTTGTCGCATGAGAGGTTGTCAGTGCAAGTTGAAGCGTGCATCTTTCCCTTTCCTCTTTCCATTTTTCTCCCTCCTTTAGGTTTTTAATTATATCTTTTCCCTCAGAGGAGCAGGAGGTAGTTTGCAAAGCCAAGAGACCAAAGTACTTCAGTGCTATTCAGGGGAGAAGTGAATGTGTCTCTCAGCTTGTCATTTAGGTCTGGCAGGTGCACAAAGTAAGCTGACGTACAGATAAGTGCCACTTGCCATTGCTATGCTGAGGTGCTAGATCCTTTTCTGTTTGTTTGTTTGTAAAACTATCTGATACTGGAATCAACTACCCTGAAGCCTGTTCCGGGAGCCTGCTACAAAAACACATTTTAAAACCCCCTTGACATTCACAATCCAACCGTACATAAATTTTAACAAGTACAGGGGACAGAATTAGGTGGTCTCAATCACACGAGGCTGAACTGAAGCGATGGGACGGATAGAGACAAGTGTGACACCGTTAAATGGATTTGAAGGTGTTGTGGTGCTTTCCTAACTTTGCATTTGCTATCTCTGCAAAGACACATTCATTGTGGGCACAGGTTTGTGTTTGTGTGCGTGTGGCGCATGTATTCTACAGACAGTTCATACAAATACATCAAAATGTGTTTTACTCTTCTGCATAGTGCTCTCTTAATTTGAAAAGAGAATTTTTGTCTGTTTTCACTTCAGCAGTGTACTGACGGTCCTCCTGCCCAATTTCACATATTATTATGATTGCAAATTTACATTTGGGTAAATTATTCAGTTGCTGTTTCTTTCTTTCAGAATTGTTCCCAGGAGTTGCATTGTTTCTGGTGTTTTGCTGCTCTTACTGATAGTAATGAACATGTAACTAAATAATGGGGAAAATAATGTGTCTTTTTTGTGTCTTTCTCCTCTTCAGTCACTATGAGCAAGACCGGAGTGCGCTTAAGCGGAAAGAATGGGAGAGAAGGAACCAGGAGGTCCAACAAGATGAAGATCTCTTTGCTTCAGGTTTTAACCTATTTGGGGAACCCTACAAGGTAAATTGCATTGTTGTGTTTTATGTTTTCAGAATACCTTTTACCTGAATGCATTTTACAAATACCAATAAAGCTTCTCTTCACCTGTAAGAAAAGAAAGTACCACATCTGCCGTGGTAGTTACACTTTTGAACACACTATTTATCCAGATCAGCACATGGCAGCAGAGCAAACTGAACGCTCTGCCCAGCGTTTCATGCTATCATTTGCAGGATCAGAGTTTTTGTTAGAGTACAGGTCAAGATTTCTTCCTGTAAACACACAGCAAACTCCTGTGGTAGAAATGCGTGCAGCTGATATGTCTACAATTGAGTTCATACTTACAAAGCTAGCACTTGGTCCTTTTATTTTTAAGAAGAAAATATACCTGAGTTGTTAAAACCAATGTCCTCTTATAGATAACGAGCTCGTAAGCTTTCTTGTGCAATCATAACCATCCACAGAAGTCTTTTGGGAGACTGTCTGAATCTTTGGGGAGCGTAACAAGGGTATGAAAGGGACTTATGACAAGACTTATTCTCTCGAAGGAGCTTTGCTGCCTGAGATTTTCATCACCAAGGGATGTCCCCCTTTATGATTTCTGCTGCTTTGATTTTCTGTAAGCCATTCCCTGAAGAATTCATCAGAATGTAAATTTCCATATCTCTTTCTCCTCCCAATCAGTGACATCCATTGAAAGGCCACCACTTCATCTTTCCATTTTACATTGTTAGCAGCTGTAGGGAGGATGAGGGCTCTTTGAAAATTGCCCGAAAAGGAGGAGGAAAGACTAGAATTATTATCAAATGGTGCCTAATAATTATAGACTGGGAGAGTGTGATAGATTACACTTGACTCCTAGCTGTACTTTGGTTCAGGCTGACTAAGGAGCGACAGGCCTCACGTCCTTAGGGTGAACTTGGAGCTGGAAAGCCCCTGGCTCACATGCAAGGGAGCGGAGGTGTCTTGAAAAGTATTTCAAAAGGTGGTTTCAAAACTCAGAAATGCAAGATAGCTGAAGTACCGAGCAAGATATCAGAGCTAAAGCAAAGACATCTATCTTGTCTGTGCTGTTGACTAGTAGCGAGCTACTTCACCCTATAAATATTGCCATCAGCATGGGCCCAGTTTGAACTCTCCCCGAATTGCAGCTGGACTGCACATCAGGTAACTCTCCCCTTTGAGCAGGGATGTCTCAGGGTTTGAGATCCTGTACTTGAGACTATGAGATCCTTCCTTACCCAAGGCAAAGAGATACCTTACCTGCTAAAGCTCCTTGGTAAGTGATTGATAGCATGCTGAATTAATAATATGAAGTGTTACTAATCTGTGTAGTTAGTGTAAATATTTATGGTTAATTCCATTAGACATGAACTGTTGACCAAGTTTGGGACTAAGTTTGGAACCAGCCACCCCTAGGCTCCAAAAGGAGTTTAGAAAGCAAGGGGGTCCACTTTGAACCTCATGTAGGGTCCTCCATGCTCTTTGCATCTCTAGTCTCTGTGTGAATCATTTTAAGTCATTTTCCTTAGTATGTTTCTTCCATGTAGTAATCAATATGGTAAACCTTGCTTTCGAACCTTGCTTCAAACTTACTGAACCTTGGCAAACCTCTGTTAAATTGTGTTAAATTCCATCAAACTTATTGAACTCTCTCAAATTATTATTTTACCTCAATAAAACATATTGCTGCTTCTCTCTTTTGAGTGAGGTGCATTTCACTCACCCATGACAGACTTATTCAGACAAATAAGGACTCTGCACTAGGACAGTTTGATTGTGGCTTCTTTTTGGTTTATTTTTATAGAAATCCAATCAATACACTATTTCTGCACTGGACCACATTTTAGCACCTTTGTGGGAATAATAACTTACTCTGAACTGATTTTGTTGAAATTTCCTGCAGGTCATGCAAACATTGTTGTTCATTTTAAGTGGTCAGTGTAAATCACTGCAAAATTTTGTGTCAGGAACTAAAACCACCACACCGCTGTTCCCACCCCCAATATGAATGGTAATACCTGATTTTGCATCTGTTAGTGTGTATGTGTTTGCACCAAGAATACACAGAGCACACATTTTGTCAAAAATAGAACAACTGAAAACAAAACAAAAAAAGACCATCCTGGTGATTTTCCTGAGCAGATTGGGTTTTTAAATTGCTTTTCACCTGCTTGGCAGAGAAGTTTGTCAAATCTGTGGGATTGAGCAAAACATAATGTATTACTATCTTAAAAAAGCATTGTAATTATAAATTGCGAAAGATAAAAATTAGGAGGAAGTTGCATGTAAGCCAGTTACATCTGTCTTAAATATGCAAAACAAAGAGAACTAAAGACTGAATAGGGAAGCTGGGGCTTGCCTACATTTTATACTGGGGGGGGGGGGGGAAGGACCAAGTGATAGATTGTTATTTCCTTGGTATCCTAAGATGGTTAGGGTTGGAAAGGACCTCAAGTTCATCTAGTTCCAATCCCCCTAGTGGGATGCCTCACACTAGACCATGTCACCCAAGCCTCTGTCCAACCTGGCCTTTGAACACTACCAGGGGTGAGCATTGCTAAGAACAAGACACAGCACAGATTCCTAGGAACTAGTGAAAACTGAATCTAACTCCTAGTGGATAATGTAGTGATTTGTGTTCTTAGGCAAGTGCAAAATTAAATTCTTGGGGTTCTGTCCATGTTAATTCTAAAATAAAATGAAGAGGCCATGAGGTGAGATGTGCTGCACGTTCAGTTTGAATTCGTCTTCCATTTTGAGACAAACAGATGTTTCTGTGTGGATGGGGCTCAAGGCCTGGCACACACAGCAAGCTGACAAGGTATCCCATCTTGTCTCTTTTGGGTGCTCTCAGTGGGAACAGGAGGAGATTAAGCACTGCCTAGCAGTCAACTGTTGTGGCCTGTGGTGAGCACAAGGTTCACATCCTCAGAGGGGCTAGCTCAAGGGATGTGAAGGAAGATGTGGACTACAGCAACAAAGGAAAGGTTGGGAATATCAGGTGTCAGAAAATATCTCTTTTCCTTTCTTTTATTCCCAGACCTAGTGTCCTTCCTTGTTTATCATTCCTTCCTCAGTGTGTTTCCACAGAAACCCAGAAAGGACTATTAGAGTAGGGAATACCACAACTGCTGTTTTGATGTTTTAAAGGCTGAACAGCTAGCAGCTGTGTAAGATTGCTCTGAGGTTGGGGGTATTAAAACCTGTCCGTTTTCGCATGGAGTTTACTGCCATTTTGTATCATGAGATGTGTGGAGTATCCGCCTCCATCTGTCATCTCTTTGCTCTAGCTGTTGCAACATCTTCCTTTCTATCCCTCTGTCAAATAAAACTTGGGTGATCATTATGGTTTTGGACAAGTGCGTGTTCCTATGTCTATTCCTTGTAGTATATGAATGTGTACACATACATGAAAAGAGGTATCTGTGGGTGTATAAAATACATTGGTACATGCTTATTAAAAGATAAAAATGTTCTTTTCAAGCTCTGCTGTCTCATGTGGGGAAACAATGACAATGTTTTGACAACATGATGACATCCAGCATTATTTCAGGGAGGTCGGGCAGCGAGGTCTGTGTTGCCCTTTAGTGCAAGTGGGTTGCAGGTCTTGCCCTCGAACTCTGGTGCAACCTGCTAATGCTTGATTTTGCAGTAGTGATCAGACAGTGACAACAGACATTTGAAAAAGCAATGTCAAAGTTTTCCTGAGACAAGCTGCAATTTTAGCACTGAGTTGTTGATACTGTTTAATGTTTTGAATTAGTAAAGGCTTTCAGAGATGAGTGTTTAGAGAAAGCAGTAGGAGTATTTTTTGTTGCCTTTAAAAGGAATCGCCTCAGAAGAGGTCAGCTTGAGAAAGAGAACACAATGGGAAGCATTTCCATTGGGGAGCCTTTTATGCATGTTAAATCATTTATCTTTTTCAGGTAAAGCCCCTCAAAAAAAACAAATAAATCTCAGGCTTCTAACCCACAGAGGTTAGTTTAACTATGAGGCATGAGAAAGTGAATGAGTTATGAAACCTCAAGCTTCATGCAAATTTTCACAAAACCCTCGTAAATTGGACCTACAAGTTTAAATGCCTTAATTCTTTTCTTTGTTAACCTAGAATGCAATAATAGCTAGCTAGCAAATTGGTCTTCCAATAGGATTGTATTACAGATACTTGTAGAAAGCAATAGAACCAGAGGTAGGAAGGTGTACATTTCCTGAATTAACAAGAGCCTAGAATGATGGGGAAGGCTCCTATGCATGAGTCACAAACCAGGCATATAATTTATACCTTGGAATTCTCAGAAAATGCTTCATTTCCTTAATGGTGGCAAAATTGTGATTTAACGTGCTGTTCAGAAAGCAAGATGTGCGGAGTTATCCTTTAAGAAATAAGTCAATTATCCAGAATATGAAGGTAGAAATTGTCCCAGATCTGGAAGTAAAAAAGAGCAACCACAAATTATGACTGAATGTTGTGTTTATCTTGCTGGTATCCCAACTTGTCAAGAATACTCTGCTTCTCACCAGAACCCTGAATATGTTGAGTAAATAAAATAAAAACATTAATGTTGTGCTTTATAGCTTAAATGCAGGTAGTACACTGCACTACACACCCAGTCTTGTTCAGGTGGCAATACAAAACTCCAGTCTTATTTGTGCGTGTTCTAGTTTTATTTAAGCGTAAGTCAAATAACTGTTTGCATTCACTATGTGTTTTTTGCTTTGCAGTCTAGTCCAAAGGCCATTGAAGAGAGCAATAATCCTTCCATTGACTTCAATAACTATTGGATATGAGCTTTAGTGCACTTAATATGCTAAGGATGTGTAAATTAATTTAATCTCTGTGCTTTTCTGGAAATTTATTTTTTATTAATGCTCCCAGTAAATGATTACAAATAATAATGCTTTATATTTGTACAGTGGCTTTTGTCTGCAGAATGTTCGCATTCTGCAGAAAACAGTTAGTGTCAAGCAAAATTGTATTTATCATTGTGACATGTAAAAGAAAATAGGCAGAATCAGATACCTCCAACACAGAAATGATTGAAAAGCTCTACATGCAAATTAAAATATTGATTCTTTCTGTGAGGATCTAGACAAGAGCCATTTAATATGCTGTGATGTTGAAGTGTTCTAGTGATGATATGTTGGCAGTACTTTCTTTTTTTCCTTTTAATAAAAAAAACCAAACTTTTGCTTTCTGGAAAATAAGCTAAACGCACCCTGGAAGTGTAGCTGAAGCAGAGGTGAAGGCTGGTGGTCAGGCTTTTTTTGATACTCATCTGTTTCCCCTGTGCTACTCCATAAGGAGTTAAAGTGTTTGGAGAAGGAGGAACAGAACAAGTATGTAAGTGTTTAGACTTAGCATCATAATTCCTGCTGGGCCCTTAAGCACAATGGAATCTCCTTGTTTTAAATTTGGGGGTTGAACAGAGAGAGCCTGGTTTTGGCTGCTGCCCAAACAGCTCATTGTGCAACCCAGTTGAAGGAGAGGGCTCATATACAAAGAGCTTATTCTTAGCTTAGCTAGAATATAATTTTTGCCACTAAAATGACCAACCTAGGGACTTACTTAGTGAATAAAAAAGTTGTGGTTCTCCACGACTGGGATTATTAACTGTGTCAGTTAGGAGCACTGGCAAAACGTATACAGATGAGAACAACACTGAACAGTTGATTTTTAAATCACTGCCTCAGTGCAATGGTAATGTATATTACAATCCCTGAGAATGAGCAAAAGGAAATTTGCATTATTATCTTCTTTTTAAAACATTTTTTTATGGCCTGTGCAGTACTAAGGAAAAAAAAAATCTTTCTGCAATATTCTTCTCATCTCCTGACTAGTTCATCAGTGGGTAATATAAGCAGATATTTCAGGAGAAATCCATTCATGGATTTTTTTCATCGCTCAAACTTCTGCTTAATACTTGAGGAAAATGGGATCAGTGGCACCTAGGATCCCTCATCGAGGAATGAAGTGTGACACTCTAACCAAGCACAAGCTCATAGTGCTGCCTTTCCCCATCTTTATGGCCTGGTGTTAGGGCGTCTTTGAACTGTGGCACTGCTGTATAGAGTGAAAAAAAACCCAAACATAAGTGAAAGCATAGCTGGTTGTATCCTGTGGTATCTTACATACACTACAACTTTGTCATTTAATTCCAGAGTGTAGAAGTTAACCGTCTGCTTGAACAGGAACTATAGTTTTGCTTTGGTTTTATCCTTTGAGTCTTATAAAGTAATAAGCGTGGGGAATAAGTTGTTTTGGTTCTCTGCTGGTCATTTCAGTGGAACATAAAGGTCAGTAAGAAGGCTGGTACTTTGTGTCTCTGTGGGGTGAGTTAGAACAGGAAGAGAAAGGAAATTAGCTGCATGTTAATTATAGCTTCAAGCTTATTTGTCCAGCTTTTCACAAGTGAAAGAGGAAAAAAAAAAACACCCCCCCCAAAAAAAAGAAAAAAAACCACTTGATGCTTCAAAGGTCTAATAGCAGTGAAACGCAGATGAGTCAGTGTTTACTTATTACTGGAATTCAGAGAAAAGTGGGACTCACAAATACAACCAGCCTGCAGACAACGGAAGAATCCTAGTACTTAAGAATGTAGCAATCGTATCTATTTATGTTCTGTAAGAAAATATTTTTGAATGGTCTTTTACTTGAAGTTACTGTAGTATTTGAGTGGGAAGAAGCGTTTTCTAGGTTGAGATGCTGGATACCTCAGGTCAACCTGAACCCTCTAATGAAAAGTAATTGGAGTTACACTGAAGTGAAGAGATCATGTGTTTATTGCAGACTAGCCAGGTTCTATTTCTGGACTGTGGGTCAAGGGGTTGATAGAGCAATAACATACTTAAATAAACTGTGTGATTGCAATTCAAATGCTTAGTAGCCAGTAATTGCGCATGCATGTTTTGCACGGTATGAAATGTACAAGCCCAACATCTCTGACATAAAACCAGCTTATTTTGCTCCTAACATCCGTAACTGATGCAATTTAGACACTTCTCTGAGAGCATATTTAAGAAAATGGGAAGCAGTATACAAGTGTTACTCATGCAAGCCTGTTTCAAGAGATTCTTTCAACACAGTTATTGATAGGTTTTTCTTACATAACATATGCAAAATGTAATTGAAATTAAATTAAATGTCAGCGTGACACCATTAAAGAGCTAACATTTGCTGTCTTCTAAGGCAACTATTCTGAGCAGCAAATTGTAATCAGGAATGTACTCACTCTTTTGCTTCATTTATTTTCTTGATATTTTAGACAAATAAAGGTGATGCCCTTGCAAACCGTGTCCAGAACACACTGGGAAATTATGATGAGATGAAGGACCTGTTAACCAACCATTCCAACCAGAGCCACCTTGTAGGAATCCCAAAGAATTCTGTCCCACAGACACCCATTGACAAAAATGAACAGAACTTTTTCCCAGAACCAAGGAACAGGATGATCCCATCTCATCAGATCAGTGGCCACTCATCGACATCAATGCCTCCACCTTCTTCCTTGTCATCTAATTCTACTTTGCTACACAGTCACCAGAGCAGCAGAAAGTCGAGGACAGACTGGTCACGTAGTGGTCACAACTCTAGTGGGGCCCAGCCAAGCCAATCCAGTAGTCAGCAGAGTCGGACAAAGCATAGCTCCTCTCATGACCAGGCCCAGGGCAGGTATGAAGACCTCTATAATTGTCAGAGTGAGCAGCATAAAAGCGGAGGAACTGAGGAAGCAAATTCTGTGGCAGCATCTTCACATTCGAGGAGGCACACTCATTCCAAGTCAGCACCTGGAGAACATACTTACAAAGAAAACAGTCATTCGAAGTCGCCTGCAGAGCTTGAATTTGTAGGTCATGGTCCTGGATCTCCACTTCCTTCCACTTCGTTGTTATCTGCAAACAACAGTCTTTCGTCTCAGAATTTCCCACCAGGACTTCACTGCAAGAACAGCATGGTCCAGCAAAAGCCTACAGCCTATGTCAGGCCTATGGACGGTCAGGACCAGGTACCCAATGACTCACCTGAACTGAAACCTCCGATAGAAATTGAGAGTGGATATGGAAATCAGTCCTTTGGAACACTGCTGGAAGGAAAAGTGAACGCACCTAATTCAAAGAACAAAGTACCAAAGCTCACCATTCCTCCTGTTAATGAAGTAAGTGGTTTAAAATATCTTCTCTCTAGTACTGCTTATTTCATGCACTGGATATGTTTCACTAGAAATATGCAGGTCCATTTCCTGTAATTACAGTCTAAACCATTCTTTTTTTTCTAGAATGTGCATGACTACTGTTGGCAAAGTTTGTTTGTGATAGTCCAAGTAGCAATATTTAATGAAGTTTTAAAAGCAGTTTGGAATACTAACACTGCTCTTTTCTGATGAATATTAAAAGGTGAGATCTGTTTTGGTGTAATATATTTATACCAGCTTGAATTTTGGACAGAGAACTCTAATATCTCAGTTCATCTGCAGTTTTCAATCTTGCATTTCCAGCTACAAGCTAGTTTGATAGAAAGATTGCTGTGCTGAGCTCTAAGGAAAAGTGGCAGTGTTCAAATTTAGTGGTACTAAATAGTTCTACCAGCAAGGAGTTTATTTACAGAGTTTGCTAAATTCTCATTGCTTTTAATGGAATTAATGTGCCTCTAGTTCTGAGTAATGCTTATGAAAATGTGTCCCATTAAAGCTTTTATGCATTCAGAAGAGCTCTTAATTTTGGGATTCTGTCCCAGCCTCTGCTACCAACAGTTTAAGCTGTTGAATTTTGTATTGCTGGTCAATACAGTAGTCCTGTGAGGAACATTTTAGTTGGTTCATGTTCATGTCCATTCCAAGCACAGATGTCTAGTATGGATACCAACTGACCTATTTACACTCTGTATACTTTTTCTCTTATTCTGATTTTTTCTAAAGCAGTAACCTTTGCAAGATAGGTTTATAACATACATATGAGTAGAACTGCAATATGGGGTTTTCATAGCTTTCTGTTTCCCCCCAGATATTTCCCTCCTTGGTAATATTTTTATACCAGGAAAGAGGAGCAATGCATTCTTAAGCCACTTTATTGCAAAAGGTCAGCTTTTTCTATTGGAATAATTGTTTCAAGCCAATAATTTGTTTGACTATTTAAAAACTTGATGTTATTTATTAACATTCCAGGCAGCAACAAAGACTGATGTGTTTTGCAGTAGAGCTTGGAATAATTTTCTGGGAACTGCATCTGAAAACAGTAAAAGGCCTATTTATATCAAGTGGAAGCTGAGGGTTGCTTGCAGATGGTGTTTTATTAGAAACTGTATTTGTTAATAAACGTAGCTTTGTACAAGATTACTTTACAGATGTTTCTGTTTATTTTTACCTTAGGTTAAAAATCTGCTGATGTAGATGGCTTCATAGTCTGTTGCGATTTGTCGCTAGCATTGTTTGGCAAGTAAATAATTGCATGCAAAGGAAATAATGATGTTGTAAAAGCAAATACATTTTTTCGCTCTTGCCATCTATTAGCACTGTGAGTCAATAGAGGGACTTTAAAGTGCAGCATCAATAAGAAGTATTTTTGGAAATGGAACATACCTTTTGCAACTTGTATCAACTATTAAGAACTATTTTTTCCTTTAATTTTTAGAGTGAATGAAATCCTGGCACCGTTGAAATCAATTCACTTGTTAGCAATGGTTTTTTGGGTACAGGACTTCGCCCACAGTCTTTTTGCATAACTCTAAGAAACTCTGATGTGAACTGTTGTTTTTGGAAAGATTCCTAGTCGCACAGATGGAAAAATTGCATTAGGAACTTGTTGCTATAGCTGCTTTAGTTTATAGCGTGTACAGTAAAAAAGGTATATAATTAATTCATTTTTGTTCAGATAAATGGTAAACTCTAGGCACTTTAGAAATGAATGCAGATAATAATCTTAAAGCAGTCTGCATTTTGTGAGTGAACAATAATTTGAAGGGGGAAAGAAAACCCAAAGCTGTGTTAAGGTGATGAATAACTTTTCTTCCCAATACGGACCATCTGACAATAGCCAGACTGATGGATCTCTTACAGGCAAATCTCCTCCTGAGTTTGGAGGGTTGGATTTTTTTTTTTCACCTGTGTCAGGACTGTGAACTTTGACCCTATGTGTTTTTCCACAGATGTGTATCCTGAATTTGATTTACCCTGTGTTCAGCAATAAAACTCCTTCCAATCCAACATTATAGATAACTGGTTTAGTTTAAGCTTAATCAGAACTGACAGTGCACACCTGTGAAACCCATAACATTTTCAGAATGACTGCAGTGAGTGGCTCTGTTGTAATCTTTATACAATTAATGTGGAGGCTTATGATCCTTTGGTGGTGCTTATCAATTTATGAACCTTCCCTAGCCACATCGAGCCGTAGTGATCTGCTTGAAACAATTTTGCTCCTGCTCCCTGGGTTTCCATCCTAACACTGTTCCAGGTGATGGTGGTGAACTTCAAACTAGCAGTAGGAAAGTTAGTTCTGGGGGCACTCCTCCATAATTTGTTCTGTAAGTCTCCTTTGTCCTTGTGTTGCTGACTGTGTGTATAGAGACGTGTATAGAGTGTATGTATAGAGATTTGCACACTAAATGTTTTTGTCTTAGAATTTTATATGCTCTTAAGATGAAGAGTTCTGTGAAGAAATAAAATTCCTAAGTAATGATCCTGCAATAATGGCACCTATTAGGATGGGCAAAGTTGAAAAAGACAGGTTTCGCTATCTTAAGGAGAAGGAGGGGAATAAGTAGCCAAATATTTGAGCAAGCAGATTTAAAAGATGATTTCAGGCTGATGCGGAAATATGGTCTCATTTATCATGGCTTAATGGAAGAGGATGTTGAGTGCCCTGGAAGCATTTTGGCACGTGTCAGGAAGTGATCAATTTTATAACATAATTTGTGTCACTTGAGGTGTTGCTGTAAGAATCTTTGCTCGCTCCCTGGGCCCAATTCTGCCCTCAGAGATGCCCATCCATCTTTCGGCTCCTCTGGAACAGACAACATTGTTAATGCCTTGCTGCTGGCATGTTTCTACTGTGCAATGGATTGTGGTTTAGTGATTTCTGAGTTTGTAGAGATTCATGGCAAGTTCACACAGACTTACCAGGCTGGGTCCGGACGTGTTAGCAGCATTTTTGCACCCATGGATTCATTCTTGCCTCTGAGTGGATGCTGTTGTGTGATTTCCAGATCTTGACTCACCCCCACGGAGCTGGTTCAGACCTGGCTGCACCATGTGTGGCCATTTCTGGTAGAGAAATGGGGACAGCAGAGTCTCTAAACTTTCATTTGTGACCTATAAGAATTTCTTTATGATTTTGTGATCCTCATGATTTCTTTTACCCTTCTCCTTTGTTTTACTTATCAGAAGTCTTTTCTAAGAGTAAAGGCAAACAATTTAATGGTTTGGTGCCTTGAGCAAAACCCAGTGTAACCACTAGCACCCAGGCTTGGCTGCCTCAGTCAGAAATTGTGAAGTAGACCTTTCAGAACTGGAAAGCCATAAGGCCATTGTGTGACTTCAGGGGGATATGCAGAAATGCGCCAGATATCATGACACAGAATTAATAAGAACAGCCCTGGAGCTAGAACTGATAGAAAAATTGATAGAAAGCCTCCAGCTGTAAACATTATTTCCTGTTCCTTTCTTATTAACTCTCATCTCTTTAGCCTGTATTTACATATGCACTTTTATATATATATAAAATTTTTGAGCTTACATTTAATGTTTGGAAAATTGTGGTAAGCCTGGGACATTGCAAAGATCTTTTGTGTTGTGTAGAATGCCACCTACTTAAATTGTATGATGGCAGGTGATTGTTACCACTCAAAGAGAACTGCTTAGTTAAATCCTGTGCATTTCTTCAGAAAAGTGGAGGTTAGAGACCACAATAACAGCTGATCTTCTCTCTGCTGCATTAAAATCCAGGATCTTGATACATGTATGTGTATTTAAACCTCTAGGAATCAGATGCTTACAAATTATTTCAAATCAACTAACTCAACAGGAGATAGCTGAAAGAAAGCCTGTACTTTTCAGATCGGGCTTGAGCACAAATCACTGAGAGTACTGAATAAAGCAGAGCATTTTAAAGTCTGCAGGATCATCAGAAGATGCGTTCCTGGAAAGACTTATGCACGGTTATCCAGAACAGTGCATGGATTTCTGTTACATGTTTAGGGGTGGGGAATAAAGGGCAATTAAGGTAATGCTTGATTCTCAAGGCAGAGTTTTTAAATCTCACTGCACAATTGGCCTCACGTTCCTACAAAGTAGCAAATGCTCATGCACCAAATTTTCCCAAAAATACAAAGCTAGGAACAAATCCAAAAGGCCTACAACATCTATGTCACCACCCACTTAAGTAATAAAAAACGAAGAACTTCTATTTTCACTTTACTTCTAGGAAAATATTTTGACGGGTTCAGTATTCTGTGAAGTGATAAGCTTCTGTTACATGTTTCAAATCATTCTATTATCACCACATGTATTGATTAGCTTAGTACTTTCTGAGCTAGCTATAAAAAAGGCTGCTCTCTTTCTGCATTAAAGAGCAAAAAAAAAAAATTGACAGGTAGATAACCATATTGACTGAGCCTAAACAGTAAATGCAAGAGGCTTATGTATGACTTATAAAACCCTATAGGAACCAAAGCGAATTTAGTAGCTTTTTTTTTCCCAATTAAATAGAAAGTAGATGTCTTTAATTAACCACCCCCCCACACCTTTTTTGATATATGTGCTACTTTAGTTGCCAGCTATAGTACATTACCATAGTTGTGGGTAAATCACTTTTTTCAGATGCAGATCTATAGCTGTCTCCCAGACTGAGCTCTGAAGAAGAATGGACTGAATCCTGCATTAAGCTGAAATCCCTTTGCTTGGTTCGTATTTCAAAAGTCTGAGGCCAAAAAACAAACCCAAAGAGCAGTATTTCTTACAGTATTACAGGTTACAGCCATATGTTTTTCATTTGTAAATACTGTGAGAAGTAATGTTCTTGTGATACTTCTAAATGAAGACCATATGACACCACTCGACTGAAGACCTCTTATTGTGGCCTTTTAAAGACTACTGTCCGGTTGCTTGGACAGTTGCTAGCAAAGCTATTTTGCAGGGATGGCAAGAGGACAGCTTGCCTATTCTAAATCAAACATAAATAAGCGTATTTAGGCTTGATTTTGAATTACTATGACCAATGGGAACTTTGCATTTCACATCAGACTGCAGAACAGTGCACTTAAGTGACTTGAATAGGTGTGCTTAAAAGAACTGACCACATATACTTGGGTTGGGGAAGGAAGGCCTAGATAGCTTCTTTCTCGTTGTGCATTTGTTAGTAGTTTTATGGTTTTGTTTTTTTAAGCTACTTCTAACCTTTTCTTGTTGGGAGGAAGAAAAAAATAATCTCAATGAACCTCTATTTGAACCTGTATATTCTCAGAATTCCTCTATTTGTGAAGAGTCAGTCTCAGTGTGCGTTGAAAAGTCTTTGTTTCATTTTGTTTAAAGAAAACCCACAACACTTTTTGAAAGCTCCCAGTGCCAGAGGAGCTGCTTGTAAGTGGCTTGTTATTGGTCCAAGTTAAGTGTAAGAAATGCTGTTATTCCAATGGTGTCATAGGAAATGTCACAAAGTAAAATGACCTCAAAGGCTTTGGGGAGAGGAGGAGGAGAATTTGTTTTGGTAGAGCAAAGATACGGAGGTATCATTTAACATCTGAAGGGGAGTCTGTAGGGTGTATTCATAACTCTGCCAGTAGATTTTGTGTGTGACTGTAGGACACTCACTTTGGTACTTATAGCCAGTATAATTTGTAGAGGTTTTTTAATCAAGAAGGAGGCAGAAATCTTTATCAATCTCTGTTTCCCATTTGAGTAGTCCTCAGTGCCATGGAGCATATGACTAGGACAGGGGGTTATAATATTTATTTTGCACCCTTAGAGGAAAATTTTTTTAGATATATAATGGAAAAGCACTATCATGGCTGCTTTTCTATAGCTGAAACGACATCTTTTCTGTTTCCTCCTATTAATTTAACAAAAACATCACAGGCCATATGAAAACAGTGTTAAGTGTTGTGGTATCTTCACATTGACTGGTAATGTACTTTTTGAATAATGTTTTTTAGTTGGTAATTTTTCAGCATCTTGCTTCCATCCATCTGGCATACAAATGCATAAGGAAGGATGCTCTTGGATATTGATAGTCTACTTAGTTGTCAGTTAACAAGGATGTTCTCCTAGGAGCAGTCTGGCAGGTGTAACCAAGTTGGAGCCTTTGCGCCCTTCGTTAATACTTTTCTGGAAGATGACCTGCTTTAATAAATATATTCTCTATGAATTGTAAAACAAAGAATGCTCATGTAAGAAAAGATGAGAAAATACCATTTGCGGGTATTTGAATTTTTTATGATGTGTGTTTTCACTCTGGGAAGAGCCTGCATGCTTCTTACTGAGAATAGGATTGGCAGGTATCAGCATTTGGCCTTCTTTGCTGGAATGAATGGCCATTTGTAAACTTTCCCATCAGCTATGTTAAATACTACTTTACTTGATGCAAACCTTCAAAGCAACACATGGCTAGTTTGAAAGAACCTACCTACAGCTCTTTCCTGTCATAACTTTTGGGTACTTTTCTACAAATTATTCTTTCTTTTCTCTGTAGATAGCAGAGGAATTAAGTTTTAAATAGTCTGAGAACATATAAGTCACTTTTTTTTCAAGTACAGGCAAGACTCTAATGCACACACTTCTACATGGGCAGTGGCAGCTTCTGTGATTCATGGCTGGGACTGAACCTGAGGCTTCTCAGGACAGCCTCTGGTTCTTCAACAGGAGTGGGGACTCTTGCTGTAGCTGTAATTGACTTTCTCCCAGGATCACTCATTTAGTGAACATTATGAAATTACACCCAACACATGCCTCTTAAGTGTATAAAAAGGGGCATAAAGAAAATACTTGACAATCAGAGGGTGTAAGTGTAGACTCAGAGAAGTTCTAATCCTGATTCCAATGGTGGCCAAGTAGAATATTAGACTTTTCTTTATCTGGTAGGTGTAGATCACTAAGAAACAACTGGAATGCTCTCTCAGGAATCCGGGCGGCTGAATGGTGCAGAAAGTGTGATTAGGTATCATAGAGGTAACAGGAAGTGAAACACAAACCACTGTTCTGAATGCTGTTAGCAATTGAGACTGAAATACAGCTAGTGAAAGGTAAAGGAGGAGGGATAGTGCCATATATTGTTAAGCTGATGCAAGATTTACAAAGAATATTGCAACAAGTAAGATAAAGCCTAGGGAAAGAATAGGAAGAAAAAATCACTTATGCAACAGAGGTGTGGTGGTCATGAAGGAGATGTAGGTGTGATCTGAACATGCAGTGAACCTTTCCTTCAGCTTTCAGTAGGAACATGCTAACCATGAAGCAGAGAATGGACAATGGAAGTGAAAACAAGGAAACTGGACTCACTATAGGGGGAAGAAGAACTACAGTACCCAGGTATGGTTGGCTTTCTGCTGGGAATCTCAAGAGCAGAAGTGCTTAGCTGTTCCTAAACTCATCAGACTCCATCTTGTGAAAATCTGTATGCAATATACAAGCAATTAACCTGTGGTCCAGAAGGCAGCCTCCTCCTGCTCTGCGTTTTTCTGTTTTTACATGTGCAAGACACTAACTTGCATGCATACTTGTGGATATTCTGTGTGCTTAGTTCGTTGGCACTCAGAAAAAGACTCAGATTTTAAGCCATTACAGCAATACCGTGTGAATCATATTTATAACATACCTTCAAAGTGTGAAAATCAGAGGAGGGTCTTCTATGAGCATTTCCAGCTTCATGAGCAGAGCCACCCCACTATAAACTGGTAGTCTCCGATTCACGTATGGAAAAACATTTGGGAGCTGCAAGTGAAAACATCATATGGGAATACTTTAATAAAAAAAAGAGTGAAAGAAAGTTGAACATACAACTTGGCAACTCGCCATGAACTGCAGCTATAGGTTAAAGTTATTTAGTTGGCAGGCGATTGCTAGTGTATTAGCAATGCTAGAAAAAAAAGATCTAATTTCTGTATTTTGGCTTGTGCAGTAAAGAAATTCCTCCCACATAAATATGTTCATTTCACCTTCTGGGAAGTAAAGAAAGGAAACCATAGCTGCAGTCTGTTATTTAATCTTCCTGAAATTAGCATTTGGTGCTCAGGAAGATTGAAAGATTTAATGCCAATGCCTTCCTCAAAAGAAAGAAATGACACACCACATATGTTTTAGCACTGGTTAGACTGTTAAATGGAATTAATCAAAATCCATGTTAAAATATTTCCATGTGTTAATTAGCAATGGTTTGGAACATTAAAATACATATTGGCTTGGGAATAAATTAATGAAGAAATATCAGATTGAGTTTGTGGGCTTTTAATTGCAACATAATATACTATGTGTTTTAGAAAGGTAAATGTATATATACTCCTATGAAATGCAATAGCAGTATGCACTTAAAACTGTGTAATAAAACAATCTAAACCAGGCTTTCATTATGGCAGAGGGAGTGATACCATTTCCCATTTTAAAAGAAACATTAAATCATCTAATAAGGTGAGAGAAAAACAGTTTTAAAATGCTGAGAGTTTCATCTCAGGCCAAAGGAAGTTTTAAAATTTCTCCTTTGAAAATCATGATGATGTAGCAAGTACCAACACCAGGTCTCCCATTGTGAGTAGAAGAATCACTTTTGCCTTTCTCTTCCTGCTGGGTCACTGCAGACTTTTTTTCCCAGTCTCTCATGCTGAGACTTGAGAGCAGCATAAATTTATTTAAGTACGTAAATGAGCAACTGGACTCTTAAATTAAAACACACAAGGGGAGGTAGAGATATCTGTGGTAGCATTGTAGATACCTAACTCGTAGCTGAGGATAGAGGCCACAGTTGGCCCACAGAGTAGGAAGGACCTATTTCTTTTCCTAGGGAGGAATGACAAAAGAATATGTAGAAGCCACCTCCAAGAGGTTTCCTGAAGTTGCATCCCACGGTTGATCTCCCACATTCACATTAGTGGGGATGATTTTGTGTACATCCAGCACAGGGAGCTTAAGAAGAAGGTAGGTGTTGATTTTGACTTTTTCTGTGGTTGCTGTTCAAGTAGCCGTTTGTAATACAACACTGAGCATAGGAAAAAGGTTGAGGGAGTGGAGGGAGGAAGAGGCAACGTAAGTACAGGTTCAGTCACTTTCCAGGCTAATGAGCCTGTTTCTGCTTGGATTCGCAAAGATCGCTGAGAGGAGACAGTGATCATAGGTATAAGCCCCAATCCCCATTAATACTACCAATTAATGCTGCCAGTCTAAACATATTTCAGTTAATACATGCTGCTTTCCCTTGCATGCTTCCTCAGAATAATTACCCATTGTTATATCCCCCAGATGTGTAAACTTGTTGGGTTATATTTCACTGAGCCACAAGCTGTGACACTTAAATCCACAAGACAAGCTTGCAGTTACTTCTGCTGTTTGTAAATATCCAGGCGCCCATTTACATTTGCCAGTATTTTAAATATAAATATTGAGATAATTCTTTTTTAAATATTTTAAAACACTGACATGTACCCTTTGTAAACTTGGGAAACTGTAGAGATCCTCAGGTCACTTGTTGGGAGTCAGGAGTTGGATTTTATTACTTAGAGCTGATTCTAAATGAAGGCTTCATGTCCTCATCAGTAACCTGTCTGTGGGGTTTAATCCTTTTTAATGCCAAGAAACCCTAACTTCCATGTCCTCAGAACTAAAAACATTTCAAAAAATACATAATTTCTACTAGCACGTTGTAGTGACACTTGAATATGTTTGATTTTGAGCCCCTCTTTATATCCAGGAGTAGCTTTGAGAGGCAGCCTTCTTGTGAAGTAAAACTCCTCAGTATATTTTGCTTTGGGAAGAAGGAGAGATTGTAACAACATTTCTTCCAACCAACACGTGCAGTTAACACATTGACATGAAGTGTGGCACAAATTTAGCTAGGGAAATATTAAAAAGACTAATTTTTATTTGAAGCAATTATCCTAGCAACCACATCATTTGCTGTACAATAACCATGATCACAGAGGTCACTGTTTAACATGGTTTCATGGCGAGGAGTATGCACTGTGTTATGGACCACAAATGGTTTGCACATCCAAATTTGGAAGTGAAGGATATAGTGCTTTGCCAGTGTTTCTGAAAGCAAAACTTTACCATTAAAGTGTCCTAAGGTCTGTGGAGTCACAAAAAGCCACTGGGGTGATATGCGCTGTGTGTGCCAATGGGTGACATTTTTTCATTGTCACAGACTCGTTCTTCCACCACCAGATAAAAGATGACTCTGCAGAGTGGAATGGTGGCGGGGCTTTGCTCAGAAAGCTTCTGCATGCAAATACAAAGAAACACATTTAAATTTGTATTTAAAACTGCTGTTGCTTTTTCCCCTCCATGTTATGATAAACTGGCTCTTGCCAATTCCTTAAAACATAAAATACTTGATTTGCTGTACTCCACATAAACAGAATTAGCCCAGAGTTAGGAGCAGACCCTTCTCTAAGGACTGTGGAGGTGATTGTAAACTACAGCCAGGTTAGACCTGTCTTACCATTTGATATTGGTGTTGCTGTGCAAGTAACTCCACTAATTCCACATGAGGACTGAGGTTTCCTGATTTTGAATAGAAGCAGCAAAATTGGGCCATAAATGATCAATCTGAATAAAACTTATTTAGGACTGGCAGCAGGAGTAGGCTGTAGCAGGGATACACAGAATTATTGTTCTTCAGAGAAGAAAAATTAAAATTTGCAAATGCTGTTTTGGTAAACACTTTTTATTAAAATGTAACTGCACCTGCGTTTCATCAAGAAAATTGTTTGCTACAGTTTTTACTATACTTTGATATATTGAAGATATTTGATTTATTTCAATAATGTTTTTTTTTCTGCTTTTATGAGTGTGCTACATACTTTTAAGTCCCTACTCCCAGTATCAGATCTTGTGAGAAATGGCCTATTTACTTATAATTCTCATCCCACTTTTTCAGAAACAGCTATAATATGTATGTTATATAATAATATTATGATAATCATAATAAGACTTCAGATGAGAAACGAGATTTCAGTTGTTTAGCTAAATCAGGAATATATTAATGTTGACTTTGCTTGGTTTCAAGAGCCAGGTGCTAGAAAGAAAAGAGTGCATTTCTGTTAGCATTTCAGTTTATCTTAGGAGCACACTTTGGAAACAAATCTGATCTTGCCCAGTTGCTTTGTGGTTCACTGGGGAGTGGTCTCAGGGTAAGTCAACTGAGTTTCTTTAGGTTGAAAGGAAAACAAGAGATGCTCTGCAGGGATGCCCGTAACACGCTCCAGATGTTCTCTGGTGCTCAGGAGAAGTCAGACTAGTGCCATGCAGCCCTTTTTCTCGCCTCCTGTTCCCCAAGACACATACACACTGTGTTCACTGGCTGCTTGGCACCAACCCTTCCTCACAGATCAGCCCTTGTTGTGTTGTGCTTCTTACTAACATAGATAGAGCTTAATTCTCTGACACCAGCATAGGTGCCAGTGACCTGGGATAAGATTAACAGTCATAGTGTTTCAGAAAGGGTGACTGACTTCTGTAGCTTGCCTATAAGAACACCTTAAACACCCATATGAGGGGGCAGCAAGAACAGAGAAGACTGCTTTCCCCTCACCATAGGCTCCATCTCTGCAGGGACAGCCTAAGTGTATCTCTTTGAGAAGGGAGAACTTCTGCAAGTGATAGAGGCAACTTTCATAACAAAGCACATAAAAAAGGGAGTGGATTTTTACAGCCTAGTGTGGGAGGTTTTCCATAACAAATCTTGCATGTGGTTTCAGAAGTGGGAGCCCAGAACAATTCGCCATGTTCTTGGCTCCTCCAGTCATTTTGGTTTCTAGGGTGAGGCACATGTCAGGTCACTGAAGGACAGAAGGGAACAGAGAAAGGGATTTCCCCTTTCATGAGCCACAATAAATATGTTTGTTCAAGAACAAATAGCTGGAATAAGAAGACATGCAGCTCTGATGCTGAAGAAAAGGCTGTTTGTGTCAAATACATAGGAAATACTGTTCACAGCTGAGCCATTGTAAGGATTGTCCTTTAACGAGGACAACTTGCGATCCTGACTATGTAAAAGCCCTGTATTTCACTTTTTTTCCCATCAGCTAATATGGGGCACCGCATGGTGAGTAAAGATGCGATTGCAGTAAGCTGGGTTTTAAACTATTTTGGTACAGTGCTGTACTGCAAGCCGCCTTGGACTTAGGTGCTGTCAGAAATCCTTATTGAGTGGGATTTCCAGGTTTAAAGTCAACAGCCAGAGGCAGAAAGAAGAGATGGTATCTCTGTGTATGCCCTTAATAAAAAGTTCACTTGAACATAACTCCCTTATGATAGCAAGCCTGTGTATAACGGCGGGAGTGTTTACTTGGCACTGTCTAGGATTACCCATGGTATTTTGTTGTAATGGCGGGGGGAGAGAGAGAGAAAGAAGCACAGGCAGAGACCAAGCCTGTGGCAGTGGAGCATAGTGGGGGTGCTTCCACAGCTGTCCCAGGTGTGGGGCTCGGCACAGAAAGACAAGTGGGTTTGTTTTCACTAGTGGACTTGGAGCCCAGGCTGAAGGCACCTCTGCAAGTAAAAATGTGGCAGGTTGTATTGGCAAAACAGGAGATCTGATGAAGAGCAGCTGGAACTGAAGGTGTGAGCACCAGTAGGAGGCTGTGGCAGAGGACATGGGGGAACCCCTAGAATGTGCATTATCTGACTCCCAACTAATAGAGCCTCTGCCTGGGCTTCTCCAGAACCAGGCTGTTTCTTCTTTGCGGGGCTCTTGCAGATTGCATCTCATTCCTCTTTCTGTATGTACCTGTTTCTCCAAAGTACTGGCAGTAAAGCTGACTGCTGTGCTGCGTTTTGAGCTTGAGCTTTTGTGGACTTCATAGATTATTGTTTTTCTGGCATCAATATCATCAGTTTGTTTTCTCTGTGTGTGCATATGCACAAATCCAGACGTAAAATTACAGATAAGCAGTACATAGAGAGTCATATGACCACTTACAGCTACATCTACATCCACACTTGCCATACAGAGGCTGAAAAGGCTTTCCCTGGCGCTGTGCTTTGGTTTCACAATAGAACACACATGATGAAAGTGGAAAGGAATTAGGTATGTTGTTGCCTTCTCTCCTGTGACATAAAGCCACGTGGAGATCTTCACTGCATCTGGTTTCTGATTTTGGCCCTGAATACAGACAAATACCACAGGCCCTAACAATTGTTTCTGGTCCTCCCTCCAAAAGTGAGGCCCTAGGGAACTGGTTTTCAGCTGAATGCTTTCTGTTCTGTTCAATGCTCAATTTTTTTACTGGCACTGCTTGTTTGTCCTTTGTTGAGCGGGATCGTACAATTACTTCTTAAATTCCTCTTTGTTCCCGTAGCTACTTTCACGCTTAGTCTCACTTAAAATGAAGCAAGATAAGCTTTGTCCACAGTGCTGGTGTCCCATGGCTCCCAGCACTTACTGTCTCCCCTGCTGTGGGGAAGGGTGTGGGTCTGCAATGTGGGGATCAGAGGAGGGAAGGAAAAGAGCTTGGCTTGTGGCCCGCAGTGTAGTGAGCAGAGCTGTGTGCCTCGGGAGCTGGAGGAGAACAGAGGAAGACACTGTAGTTTTTAGGTAGGAGAACAGAGGAAGACACTGTAGTTTTTAGGTAGAAGAGCAGAAAAGTGAAGGCGTCAATGCTTTGGTGGACATGACAAAGATAAAGGCCTGAGAAGGGGAAAAGCGCAAGGGAAGAGCAAGGCAGGTATTCACCCAAAGGCAGGGTGCTGGACTCTGGCTGCCTGGAGGAGGCAGCAGCAGGAGGAGTGCCCACCTGGACATGGGAAACCTGGAGAATATTCTCTTGCCTGACTCAAGTCTCTTAGCCTCTTCCTGTGACTTGTCTGCACCAGTTGCAGGGGGTAGAAGTGACCACAATAGTGTGATTTTAGATCAGATCATGAATGCATCCACTCTAAGGAGAGGTAAGCTGTGCATTAGACTCCTGCCCTGCTCCAGTTTCCTCTTACATGCCATCAGATGCACATTGCAAATAGCTGTGGCTGTGACAGCAGCACAACCTGTACTCTGTTGTCATAGAAAAGCCTGAACATTTTGAGTGTTTGGCACCTGAGGAACAATCTGATACCTTCTGTTAGGAAGCTTTGAGTTAGCAAGCTGCTCTTAAACCTTGAGGTGATTATGGTGCACATGTATAAGGTGTAAAACCAAAGCTTCTGTATTTGTGTATGTTAGAGAAGCTATTCAAATGTGTTCTCTCACCATTTTTCATGTACTTTTAGAGTGGTGATGGCTGGACTTTGCATATGGATTATTGTAATCCCACGTCTTTGCAGCAAAGTCTCACCTTGGATTGAGTGTCACATTGGGCAAAGAACATAGCAGGTATTTTGGAACAGAGCTTTGCTTTGTGAATTATTGCTTTCTCTGCTCCGAGGAAAGAATAAAAGCCACAGGTCTGCATTTACCACAGCTCTGTGTCTGAGCTAATAAACTGTGCTGAGAGCTTCAGCTCAGGTTTACACTTGTTTTTTTTCCAGCCTGAAACACAGGCTGAGATAACTCAGGTCTGCCCACATCAGGCAGCACAAATATTCCTTGAAAGGGTTCCAAAAGTTTTGATGCCTGGATAGCTATGGCAAGGGTTTGTAGGTGTGTATAAAAATATATACAATAAAGGATAAAAATATATATCACAGAGGATGTGTATAAAGCCATTTGAAAATCAAGCAAAATTTGCACACAGCTCCGTTGAGATTGTGCTTGGGGAAAAATAACAGGAAAATTAAAGAGTTTTGTTTGTTGTTTTTTTTTTGGTTAGAAAAAAAGAGAACAGCACTTAAACAAGGAAAAGCCAGCACTGGCATTTTTGCATGTGGCTGTTACACAACTCTCCTTAGGGATTACCTTTGACACTGGGCTCCTAAAGTTGCAGCATCTTGCATAATGTGCTTGCACAACTAGCACTGTGCTTCCTAGGCAGCAGGTTTAGACCCAGGGCAGTGAGCAGCAATCACTGACATTGTCTGCAGCGTTTTGTGGGAATGTTCTGAACCATTCCAAAACTAGAGGACAGAAAATGGAGTAAAGGAGACTGTTGGGGGCAAAAAAAAAATAAGTCCCCACAGCACATCAGTATTGCACATTTGGCTTTAAGTAAAAGAGGTATAAGAATTATTTCAAAATCTGGTGTCTGAGCTTCTGAGTTTATTTACTAAAACATAAAGATCAATGCATTTTCTCCAGGGGGATCAATTTGTGCTCCTGCCAAAGTCAGCGTAATTTTTATTTTTGGCTCCAGTGGAAACAATTTTTGACCCTTTGTAATCAAGCTTAATAGATGAAAAGTGTTCTCTGTTTCCCCCATACATCTGTACCTACTTCATATTATGGCAAACAGTGAGACCCAGAGAGGAACTTCTGCAGATTTTCTTTTAAAGGACTGAATTCCAGACCCACAGTTGCTTATAGAGAACTTGTCATTGATTTCAGTAGTGTTTGGATCAAGACCTGAAAAAATAAATTCAGAAAAAAAAGGCTCTGAAATTAGCACATACAGATGACAACTGCATTATAGATTGGGCTGGACTGAGTATTTGTGCTTGTCCTCGTATATACCACTTCAAAACACCACAACTTTCACTGAAACAAGCTCTTGGGAAAATAAATGGAGAAGTTTCCAAATACTATAGCTGCTTCAGTATTCATACATAATAAACCCAGCTTCTGTAAATAACTCATTTTATCTGTCAAACATTGTAGGCGCATATGCCACATTAACTGTCACTGGGGTCGTAAATAAACAATGTATCTGTCTACACATTACTTATGTCTGGGGGAAATGAACAAGTACACAAGAAAAAACAGTAAGGAACATATTTTAATTGTAAAATAAAATGTTAGTGTTACTATTGCTAATTATTTTAAATACATCTGAAGTTAAAATAAGTTCATAATTCAATGCAGGATGACAAAGGGGTGATATTCAAACACAGTCAAGTTAATAATGTATCTAGTATGTAGTTTTGCAATGTATTCCTATTCCTAGTCATTCAAGTACAACTCTGGGCATGTTTTGACTCTTTATACTTGGCAACAGAAAATGCACACACGTCCCCCCAATCCGCACAACCAGAACTTGGAGCTGTGGCGGTGTCTGTAACTGATGCTGTAATAATGCTTGACTTTGTAGCTGGAATCTTCTCAAAATGGCATTTACAAATTTACCTTGATACCACGGTGTTTTCTGTATATAACTATATAGAATTTACATTTGGGTTTAGACTGTAGGTCCTGGCTCTAGTTTACTGTATAATAATGAGCCAAACTTAGACCTGTAACATATTCACAGTGGACTCTCCTTTCTGATAGTCTGTTTGCATGATTTCTGCTTAGCAGTCTGGGCTGTACTGCTTTTTGTGATCGCATTTAGGCACCAGAGACAACAGGGGATGTTTAATGAGGTGCCAAAATATCAGGAGTCTGCCTCTGACCACCAGAGTATCTTGGTTGTTGAGATGCATTCTGTATACTTTTAATTTTGTTTTCTCCAGGCAGCATTGTCCCTTAAATGAGCAATTTCTGAGCCCTTCTTGGAACAATTTGTTTCCTGACATATGTTTGAAAACAAACAAATCAAAACCCAACAAACCCACAGATTCCCTTCAGTCTCTTCTAGATTTATTGTACTTTTGGTAGGGAAAAAAAAAGTTCATCAACCAACTGCATATGGATGGGGATAACAGGCTTGATCTGCGATAGAGTAAAATTAAGTTAAGCTCTGTCTAAGCCAGTGTGATAGTAGATCTTATATTGTTAGATGATATTATCTTTATTAATTATAGAATTATTATGATTTAGTGTCTGCACTAACCAGAAAACAAAAGCCTTTATAAATTTTGTTGATTGGCTAAAACACACCTTTTACATTGATAGTCTTTTACCTAAGCTAATGAGCCAGAATATTAAGATTTAAGACATTAGTGCTATTAATGTAATAGCTAATGATGATGAAATTCAGCCTTTAGATTTTCCATGGATCTCTTGGTAACTTATGAATGGGCAGAATTTGACTGTACATGCTTTGCTGAACACCAAAATGCTACAATAAAGGACTAAGGTACAATTAATCCTGGGGTGATTGAGTTGCAAGGTAGCTATGTCTTTGAAACACATTTACTTTTGCTTGGCATGCATATAGCAAGAATCCATTGTGTATATCCCTGTTATTTTCCTTTGGCATCGTTAAATATCTGATAAGTTGTTTTGTGCCATGCACAGCACTGCAAGTGGCATGCTAGGATGCGTATGAGATCTATAAGGAGCTCTTGTTGAGTGATGTAAGCAGCACAGCTATGAGAAGAATTCCAGTGTGGACGCCTCTTGTTAACAGCCTTTCCGTAGGTGCTTAAGTTCAAATTAACTGTTCTGAAACCCAAATTAGAGTCAAATCTGATGTGAGCCAATTTATTGTGCGCAACAGTCACAGGCAATGAAAAGTGTTCTGCTAGATTGCTGTTTAAAATCGGATCGCTAAAGCTCCCTCTGTGGGAAAATGGTGCAGAATAACAATGGCCAGCAGCTAAATGTAATTTAATTATTAGGTTTACATATTGGTTAGTTCTTGCATTGTTTAAAAAGAAACATTTTCCAGCCAGGTGTACAATGTCTGGCCAATGTTAGAAATTATTATAAAAAGCTGGAGGAATAATAGACTGATGATCTAACACATTTAAATTAAGCAAGGTCTGATTGTTGGATGTTGAAGGGTGGTGAGTTCATTTCCATCGAGAGCTGACATTTTGTCCTTTCTGTATATTGCGTTGTTAGCAGGATAATGCATACAGAAATATGATGATGGAAAGCCTGAAGACTCAGTGTTTGAAAGTAAGGTTTCTTTAGGGTTGAAATATCAGTTGTTTCATGCAGCAGCTTTTCTGGTTGAAATCACATGGTAAATTTGAGACCCTCCATTTAATATATACAAACCAAAGAAAAAGAGAACTAATAAGATGTCAGTCCATCTTTATCTTTCATCTGTCCATTAGGCTTTCTCATAACTGAAAGGTATTCCAGGGTGTGGAATGTAAGGTGGTCATCATTGTTCTAGTATTGCACTTTTTTCTCTAAGTTCCTTCTTTTGTATTATAACAGCAAAATTCCATATCACATCTCTGTTTGATATGAAATTGCTTGATAGGGTGTGATGACACATTCATATTATGTTAGCAGCATAATTTAACGGCTCCATTTTTTTTTAAACCGTTTGCAAAAGTGCCTGAAATGTGTGCATTATAAAATAGGGTCATTACAGCTATGGTTAATTTGGCATTTCAGTAATAAACCCTTTGTAGAGGGCTGAATGTTAATGCAAATCTTTTATCATTATAAGTATAAATCAGTCAGCAACAATATGGAGTGACTTCAGTAAATGGACACTGGAAAACCGGGTTTGCTGAATGCTGATACTTCACTCTCAACCCCCTGACATTATGCTACCAAAATGCTTGCCAGGGCTGGTACAAGTCAAGAACACATAGTTTGGTGTTGGCTTGAGGGAGGAATCCTACTCGCAGATCAGCCAGCACTGCAGGTCAGGAGAGGCTGGCATCTGTGTTTGGAGGGAAGGTGGCTGAAATGGATTGCTGTCTTCCAAACATAGCCTCAATCTGTGCCTGTATTTCATACAGGCATCATCTCATTTTGTGCCTCTGCGGACCCAGCCCTCTGTCTTTACTCAAGAAGCATACTGCAATAAATATGAGTGTCTCCCAGTAAAATTCATACAGCCCTTAGTGCTGTTTCAGAAGAATGTTTTTCTTACAGTGTGAAGAATAGAAGTGTCTCTGTATTGCATATAGAGAACTGAACAAAAGGATTTGTATGCCAGAGCTGCTTGTCCCATTCTTCTTCTGTCCTTTCTTTCCAAGGAATTTACTTCAGCTGTGCTTCTCTGAGGCATAAAACACATCCCCATGGGAAACTGAGAGCATCTCGTGTTGCAAAGAGGAGGCTAAATGCTGATCTCGGATTTGGATTTGGAGTAGGTTAGTGAACACCTGAAATACCTTTCCAGGTGTAGCTCTCAGAGCAGAACCTCATGTATTGTCCCATAAACATTTCCCTGCTCTTGTTCCTCAGATAAGGGATGGAAGGGGCAGTTGTCTCAGCTTCAGCACCAAAGCTTGTGGTCCTTACTTAAGGAATTTAATTGGCTTAGGTTTCATCAGGATTTAGACTTTCGGAGTGCCTGTTAGAAGCTCAGGAGGTTTGCCAGCATGGCTGGGGATATGAAGACAAGCTCACAGGAGATGTGACTGGGCAGGTGGACTGGAGAAAGGGGTGGCTGAGGATCCTACTTACAAAGGGTCATGAAAAACAAAGATCAATAGATATTCATACGAATGCTTCCTCTGTTAAGATGTAGTATTGCATGTATGCGCTTGTCAGTAGTTATACAGTTTGTTACTTAAGATATGGGGCTCCTTTTTTGCTGAATTTCACTGAATCTGTTTTATACTCTGTCCAATAAACATGACTTTTTGTGATAAATTTAGTGTCACTTAGGATGTTGGGACTAAAGAGGACGTGTATGAATGAACCATAAATAAGCAAGGTCCATTCCCTGCTGTATGTCCATTACAAAATGAAATGGTAGAATTTGATCTGTTTGTATACTATGGTTTATAGAAATTTTAAAATATCTAGCTTTTGTTACATGGAAGGCTCTTGCAATGGAAGCACATACCCTAAGTAGGTACCAGGTGTAAATACAAATGGCATTTCTTCATTTAAGTTCATTTTGTTTAAATTTAGAATAGTGTTGGCTTTTTTTGTGGTTGTTCACTCAATAGGCACATAAGTCACATCTGCCTGCATGGTCTGTTTACTTTTTGGGTCAGATTTGACTCATATTTGTTTTATTTCAGGAGTGCAATCACTCGACTTGTTGCCAGTTTCAGGGAATTTTTTATACTGAGGTCCTTGTAATTGAATTAAATAGCTGAAAAATTATTTTGTTGGGAAAATAAATAAGTAGATTCATGGATATGATGCCTCTAAACAGTGTGAACTAGAGAGATGGTTCTTTGCTATGTTTCTGTCTGGAAGACCAAATCTTGCAAGTGTTTGAGCCAGCCCTCATATCTTCCGTTTTAAGAAGCTGAAACCACTAAGCTCCTTCTAGTGCTGGTGGAGATACGCCTGACCTCTGAGGTGTTTGCAGTTTGTAAGCCAGTATTATTGAAACCTGTAGTTTAAATGGAGTAATTTCCCATGTTGAAAAGTAACAGAGCATTTCCAAAATTACAATATTATAGTATGTATATGCAAAATCTATAGGTGTTCTTAAAGAATAACAATACAATCTGACAGCAAAGAATCAACACAGAAAAATTAGGTCACAGCAGCTTGCTTGCTCTTTACACTGTCATGGTTGATTGGTTATTCTCATCACCCTTTGTTTAAAATCATTTCAGAATTAATTGGTGTTCATTAACGCAAGTCTTTGTAGCAGAATTGCAGAAACAGTCATTAATGTAGCTAATAAACATAAAAAAGAAAAAAGGATCCTATTACCAGGTCCCTACAGGCTGTTAACTAACATTTTGAATAAGAATACATAAACATAAATTAAACATTTTTACAAACTGCTAAGGATGTGGGAATTTAGCATGGTGGTCTGCAGCAGTGCTTTGAACCAATTTGTTATATTATGTCGATTTTTTAAGGTTTGTGCTATAAAGATAGTAGTCCTGATTAGCTTAGATTTTCACTGCAGTCAAGCAGGTCTCTTAAGAGGTTTGTCTGCCTCTGCCAGCTACTACAGATGAGGCTCTGATCCTTTTCCCCTGAGTTCAGCAAGTGTTTTTCTTAAGGAGTGGAGAGCTTCAGGTTCCTTTTGTGATGTCTGGAGAAGAAACAGAGCAAACTTAGAAACTGGTTTAGGTTGAGGCCCCAAGCAGCTGATACTGACCAGTGCAAGCATCGCCTGCTTTATTTCTGTGGGTGAAGGCTGGTTACTGACTTTATCTGGCCGCTCTGCCATCTGGTTTTCATGTTAGCTTGAGTTTAGACCAGCCCAGTAAAATACACTTTCAAATTTGCTGTGTGTTAATGACAGGTTTTCCCTTGTCTGGGCTGTTGCCCTGATTTCATGGAATATACAGTTTAGAAGACACTGCTGCATCTCTTAAACACACACCCCCCAGCCATTTTTTCCAGTGGATCTCGCAAGTTTAAGGGTCTTCAGTGGTTGAGCACAACACATGTGGGTAAAGTCAACTCAACTCTGCTGTGTGCCCTGGCAGGCTAGGAGGAGTCTTGGGAAACACAGCCATTGGTCTTTGAGCGTGTTTCTGCCTGAGCCCTTGCAGGTCTGCAGGGGTGCAGCAGGTCCAAGGTTCTAGTGCGGGGTCCAGGGCTGAGCTGCTTGAGGAAGCCGGGCTCCCTTCTGTGGTCACAGGTACTTGTTAACCAGTGTAGAGTGAGATGATGCTTGTACTGCCTGCTTCTACATGGAAGGTCGCTGTGGCTTTTCAAATAGTGATAAAAGCAGTTGCGGCACTGGGCATGCAGCAGAAGCTCCTGGCACAAGCTCTGGTTGACTTTATGGGAATTCCTTCCAGCTGCACGATAGCTCCTCACAGTGCCCACCCTCTTGGTTGTTGCATGGGAAGAGGGCTGGGAGAGGTGGCCGTGCTGGCCACATTCACTGGGACCTTCTGCTCCTGCTCGGGGCTGGCACCATCCTGCTCATGTGAGTTCATACACCTTAGTCCCTGATTTGCAGGCATGTTGAGGTACCTCAGCAGCCAAGTGAGTGTGGCCTGGGAACAAGCGAATGGAAATGCCAAATAATTTATCCCGAAACTCTGCAGACAGTGAAATGGAGCTGTAGTGAGGGGCAATTGGAAATGTGTCCCCTACTATTTAGTTTTCTAATGTCTTACTACAGCTTACTGAATATAAAGAGGGTAATTTGCAGATGAACCACCTAATGTAGTTAGTAGGTATATTTTGACGATATTGTAATATCTGAACAGCGTTGACTGACGCACTTTTAACTTTGAGTAAATTCAGAGTCTCCATGCAAATGCATTCTTGGCATACACAGTAAGTTACAAAAACATTTCAGATACGAAATCAACTAGACAAATATATTGCTTTGTATGTCTGACTCTTGATACACAGTGTCTGTATACATTCTGACGTGCACAGAGAAACATGAAGGCTTTCCAGTGATCCATATACATTACTTTTTATAGCACACAATTTCAAAGAAGTCAAACTTTAAGTAGGATATGGTTGGTAAAGGGACAAAGAAATATATTCACCCCTACAATTAAAATATAATAACAGAAAGACTAGAAATTGTTTTAGTCTAACTTTTGTTTATTGACTAGAACATATAAATGGCTTTAGGCACTACTAAACAATAAAAAAAATGTGGCTCACTATTGGGTCTTTTATCCATTTTAATTTATTTTGATGCTGCATGTGGTTTCTGAATATCTTTTTGTGGGTTGTAATAAAATAGCCGCAGTGCAATTTTGCATGTATGTCAAGCGGTGCGTGACCTGATATGCAAATTTAATACCAAGGTGCCAGAACTGAATTCATAATGTTTCACATCTACAGAGCTGTTTAAGGCAGTTTAGAAATCAATGAATATGTAATATGAAGGTGATAAGACCTAAATAAAAACCCTATTTATCTACTATGAAAAGTATTTATACACAGAATATTTAGCACAAGCAGAAAATGGACAGAGTTTCCAATTATATAGTTTGCATAAACAAATGTTGAACCATGTGCTTAGAATAGATAATAACATAGCTGTTTCCTTTGCATTATACTTTAGAAATGTTTACAGATGTCTCTCCTAGTGTATATATAAAATGAAACACTAAACCGAAGCTGCTTTTGAAGAAAACCTCTTTGAGGTCTCTTATTTATTTTTAATTTACAGTATATGGGGTGCTTCATTATAGGATTCTGTTACCGGTTTTCAGGTTATTAAAGATCAGTGAAATAAGATACACTTTTGTGAAGTCTCGTAGTTTCTGGTGAAATAAGGGACATAAATTTAACTGGTAATAAATAAGAATCAAATGTTTTCCATGTGCTTACCTTTAAAAGCAGAGAAGATCTAATTTTGGAAGCATTTCAACTTTTGAGATCTTTTCCTGAATTGATGAACTGATTATTTCTATTGTTTTGTCCAAAAAGTTAATCTAATAAAGTTTCAGGAGTTGCCCAAATGATCCTTGTGAATTAGATTGGCCTTTCACTCAGCATACTTACATGTGGGGATGGACTGGGCATCCAAGTCTTGATTGATGACAATCAGCCCCAGCTATACCACTGAAAATACCTACTGTCTCCCTGTGGAGGAAGAGGGAGTCTGACTCTGTGTGTTTGATTGCCTGGCTGCGTTGTTTTACAGCACCCTGCCAGTCAGCACAGAGAGACATTTATATCTCTTGGCTTGAAATAAGTTGCTACAGTAATGACTGCCAATGTGTTGAGCAATCAAGAAGAATGTAGGGGTGCAGTAGGCTTTGAAAAATGTCCATCATGCCATATGTGTACTGCTGATACTTGGAAGAGATTTTTGAATCCACCTTGCTAGAGGCCAGGGTCTGTCATAGGAAGAATCAGAGCATTAGACTGACAGGTGAAATGATTTGAAATAGATATTAATTAATCTTTGTTCTGTGTGAGAAGAGAGAGAAAACTCAAACCCCAGAAGTGCGTGCTTCTTTCCACACCTGACCTTAAACCAGCTCTGGTGTAGTTTTCCACAGTTGGTCAACAGCCTGTTGACTTAATGTCTTGAACCTAAATGAGGGTTTAAAGTTCACAGTAAATCTGAACACCACCTTCATCTGATCAGATACTGATAATCAGATCAGGGATGTAGATAACGATGAAGTAGATCTTAGTTTTGTCCCTTGTGTGGCTACTACCCCGTGAAATTGCTGCCTCCCTCTGAGAAATGAATGATGGGGTCATTTTTTGTTTCTTCATGAGGGATTGGCTCCGTTTCTTCACCAAGTGCTAGAAACATTAATTTTTATGAAGTTTTCTTTGGCTTGTGCTGCTATTTGTTAATAAGAGATTCTATAAAGCAATAGTAGCCAGCATATTGTGAATGTTGTACTTTTCTGGGCCTCGGTTATGTGTAAGAGCCTCAGGTTAATTCCCTGTTCCAAATATGCTGCATTAATTTTCCTTGACTGAGGTGATAACACTGTGTTTTTTGGAGGGCAGGACATCCAAGTTTCTCTTGCTTAGAGGTGCCCCATAAGAGGTTTGTTTTCAGAGTATCCATATGGATCCTTCCCTATGGAAATGGAATGATCTCTGATGTTCCTCTCACAAAATTCTCTGCATTGTCTTCATGGTCCTGAGCTCTCATAGGAGACCATGTCCTTTCCAGTTCTAAAAGAAACATGCAGTAAAGGACCACATTAGGAATAAGAATTGATACAGTAATGAATGGACTGGAATACACGTGGTTTAGTGAATAAGTGGAATATATTGCGGTTTTCTCAAATTGAAAGGAAGCATATGTCATTCTCAGAAACGAGTATTTTGAGTTGTTAAACCTATTTCTGGAACATAGTATCATAGTATTTATAACTTTATCTTTAAAATTATTATGATTCCCTGGAATTTCTATTTTGATCTTGACCATGTTTTTCCCTGACTTAGAGAAATTTTTTTTTCTTTTTTTTAAATCGGGTTTTCACATGGAATTCAAATTTTGATTCCTAAAGGAGTCACAGAGCACAGGATAATGTTATAGTAAGCAGTTTGGGTTATTTTTCTCCAGAAACATCATTTCTCTCTCCAGCCTCTTTCACAGGGCATGGAGGAGAACAGCAGGAAGGAAATGGGTGAGGCAGGAGAACACGACTTTCCAATGTGCAAATTCTGGGTTCCCACCAGAGCCCCTGGGCTGCAATAGAGACTTGAGCTTCAGTTGTTCTTGGGTTCAGCTCTGAGGTTAGATGGAAACTCCACTCTCACACCAAAGCAGAGGGGTTTTGCAGTCAAACAAGCTACTTTTAGCCTTTCTTTATACAAACCCTAAAGCAGCTGTATTTTATGTGGCTTTGAATTGTTCCTAAATTTTGGACAAGCAGTTGGATATTGGACCTACAGTGCAATGACTGATTAGTCAATACCTCTAAAACAAATGGGAAGTCTGACACTAGGCTTGGTATTTCTTCTTGTGCAGAAGGGTGTAATGCACCTTCATAGTCATATAGGCATAAAGACTTGAGGTGCCAGTTCAGGGAAGCCTAGACTCAGATTTGTCACCCTGGATTGGTGTCTGCTTCATTATTCAGGAGTTATCTAAACTAAGAATTAGGGAGACTGATCTCCTTTGGAAAATATTTCTGAAATTGGAAGTATTTTTGTGCTACAGATTTGTTTTAGTGACTGTTTTGCTGCTTTGGGGAATATCCATCCAGGACAACTGTATTAATAAAGAAAGCCTTCAGTACTTAAAAACCTACTTTTCTTGGCAGCTAAAATGTCTTTATTTGTGATATTTCTGTCAATGTCTTTTAATCAGTGTCATGCTGTGAAATCTGCCATTTTTGCCATGACCAACCCATGAAATTTGTCATTGCTGTTTTGGGATTTGCATGGGGCTTGCTTTATGATTAGCGAGTGAAATTCAGAAGTGTGTGTTTTATTTGTATGGATCTCTGCTCTCCAGAAAATGTATGGCCTTTAGTTTGGGGGCAAGAATAAAACTGTAACCCAAGGCTTACTATTTTTGATATTATGGGGTAGTTATTTCAAGTGATAGTTATGCTCCTTTCTGAAAGCGGTTATTAGGTTAGGCAATGCGATGCTGTCAGGGAAGCTTACCTTTAATGCTTGGGTTCATCACTTTGGTTTTGTAGCTTGCTCATAGTTACTCAGTTTGGCATAGAGGGAAGCAACACAAGCTTTCTGCAGAAAAGAATTCAGACACTTTAAGAGTGTGTCATGCAGCAAAACAGATTACTGTAACAGGCTTAGCTGTGGGTGGAATCCCCAATTTGGAGTGCAAAATCTGTGTGAGAAAGTGAGGCTCTTACTATTTGATATATAGTAATTATATTGTGAATTATAGTGGTATATAGTGAATTACATTTTTAACACTGAAGCACTGTCTTATGAATCTTTTGGCCCAGCAAAAGATAGTATGCTTAGTTTAACAGTGAGATGATATTTTGACATTTATTTAAAAAAAAAAAAAATAGATTTGGCTTTAAGTGTGTGGTCAGAATGAATTCATTTGCTCTTACTGGAAGAATACTTACCGTAATGGATTCATGTTGTAGCCATGTGCTCATCACGTGTTCTTTTTTATACACATCCCTCTAATTCCATTTCAATGGCACTTTGATTTAGCATTAGTTAATGGACTCCACATAAAGGTTGTTCATTTTTTATCTGGATTCTCCAACTAAATTTCTGGTATTTAAAACTGCTAAACTGGAGAGGAGACCACTAAATATTAATAGCAGCACTTTGAAAAATTAACAGAATTATCTTCCATTTTTTCTGTTGAGCCCCTAGTTCTACTTTACAAATTAATAAGCAAAACAATAAGGGTTAGACAGTAGTCATGAAAAATGAAATATGTTGTTGGAAGACAATGGGCAGTTTACATACACAGCTCAGTCATCAATGGCTCTTGGGCAGCGTAAGAAGCCGTGCAGATAACCACCGTTGGGCATGTTGGAAAAAGAGTGAGTGGAGTCAGCCATTCAATAGAGGAAAGGTGCTTATATTATGAGCCCACTTCTCTGTGCTTTCTGTAGGTGACAGAAGTAAGCTCTTGCTGAGGCTCAGTTAGGAGCCTGACTGCCCAAATGATGTGGTCTCATTTCTGGAGACACCTGCTTACCTTGGACACCCACCTAAAGCTAAGGTGGGCAGTGGGCATATCTCCTTATATATAAAATGCACAGAGGTCCATGGGATTTATGCAGTTTAATTTAGTTGTAATCTGGGCTTCACACACAGACTGAAGACCTGGAATTGTTGAGAAGTTTTTTCATTGACTTCACAAGTGTTTGGCTTAGGTTTGATGGGCCCACAGTGCTGTGTGAGACAGCCCTACACAAGCCAAGGTAGAAAAGATCCATTATGATAGCCAGTCAGGAAAATAAAATATCCCAATGACTAAATTGGCTCCAGTTGTTTATTATCTATTATTTATTATCCCATAAAAAGGCTTTCTCCAATAAGACTGGAGCTGAATTTTCGTAGGGCATTTTAGACAAAAGTGGCTTCATGTCAAATTTATGCTGGAAAGGTCAACATTAGTTTACATCAAAGGTTTGGGTTGTTGAGAAACAATAACATAAGGTCATAATTTCAGTTTGTTTGAAGAGCTGCAATGTGCTGTTTGCCAGAGATTCGATCTCTGGTAAACAGGCCCCTCTAGGCTCACTTGGAAAAGCTTGCGAATGCACTGACGCTCTTTGCCCATTAGGTTCAGGATGAAAAGCAAGTCTGAAAGCTGCCAGTGTTTATATACAGAATTCGGTTCTTGTTTCTTTTCTTTTCTATTTTTTCTTTTTTTTTTTTTTTTTTTTAAGAGTGAAATCACTTAGAGAAAACCCCAAAATCGTGGAAGATGGAAAGAAGGGGATAGGTAAGAGGAAAGGGTCATGACACTTAGACCTCAGCTTAATTTAGCTTTGTAAGTGTATGGTGCAACTGAAATTTGCAATAAAAGTTGTTGATCCTGAGGGTCCTTTTAAAAAATACTTTATAAACTACAGACCAGAGCCCCTTTACATCAGGTTGCGAATGGGTCAGAATTGAAAGCTTCCCTCTGTAAGGGAAGAAGTAGCCTTGCTTAGCTGAGGGAGGAATCTCTGAAGTGCCAGGCCAGCACCTCTTCCAGAAGCTGCAAAAAGCCAGCTTGGCTTTTCCTGAAGGCTGCTGTGGTAACCCTGTTTTTCAGGGGTACAGTGCACATATTTCGCTGCAGATTTGCTCTGTGCTGCCATTGCTCGTGGGCTGGTGGATGGTGCCTGAGAGCTTGGGCAGGAGCGGGTGAAGGCATTGCCCCTGGTCAAGGTTTCTTTCCATCCCATGAAACATTTCCCTTCTTTCTGATTACCTCTCCAAATGCACCTTTCAATTCCTTTGAGATTGTTGAAATGGTAAAAGGACCTTGTCTAACATAGATACTGCAGCTGTTTGTTGGGCTTTAGGAATCCATGTGTCCTTGCACATTTGGTTGCTGGAGTGATGTAATTTCCATGCTTTCACACACATGGAAACCATAATACCTCATCACAGATGGAGGAGTCCAGTGATTAACATACAAAAGAAGGTTGTCTAATTCCATGCAGTTTAAAAACCACCGTTAAAAAAAAAGAAAGCAAGAACAATAGAGTTGTGATACTGTCTTTAACTCTGAGTGAACCTTGTAAGCCTCATTTATTGGGGTGGAATATTGGGCCTCTGGGGCTTGTTGAAGGCCTAGAGTCCCTTAGGATCAAGTGACAGACCTTATATAGGGAGTATCCAGTAATTACCAAAATCCTGTGAGTACTGTTACAGTTCTGATTTTTACTCTAACATTGCTAGTGATACTAATTTTTAAGTTTCTTCACAGACTTCTATTCATTACCCCTCAGTGATGTGCTAATTAGAGCAGCCAAATGCTACAAATGAGTCTGTGTTTGTGATTTTTCAAGGACTGGAGTCTAATCATTTTCCTCAGCACTATAAAGATGTCATGAGGTAATGTGTAAAGTTATGCTGTGGGAAACCAAACAGAGAGAGAGGGAGATAAAGCATTCAAGGGTGTCTGATTTAACTCCTCTGAATGTAGTCATGCTCATGCACTCTGGGGTTGGAATAGCTGATGTGCACAGGGTGCTCTGCAGCCTTGTACTCTCAGTTGCATCAGTTTTTTCCCTTCTAAGAGAGATACATACTTTAATACTCATAAACATTTGTTTAATCACTTGAGTCTGGAAAGGAACACCTCCAGAAAGGCTCCATGCAAATGTCTGTTCTTCAAAATAGGCAATAAACAAAGTCTGCTGTTAGTCTGCCAAAACCCAAGATCCACCTAACTAGACAAAAATCTATGAATAAGGAAATGCCCAAAGAAAATACATGGATCCAGTCCCTCTTCCCCTAAAAACCTTCCACAATAAAACAAAAAGAAAAAACTGTTTTCTTTTACAAACAAGCACTCCAAAGCAGAGACACTTCTTTTGCAAGCTTGGCACTAGTGTTTTGAAGCAGCTGAGTGTGGTGTGGCAGCTCTGTGACATGTGGCAGTTCCATCAGACTTGGGAAAGCATAGGATAAGGAGATTCTCCTATCTGAAGTTAGGTTGAAATCCTCACAGTGTGCTTCATCCCACCAGATTTTAGTCATATAAAATGTAAGATTTTTTTGTCCAAGATGAGGTTGTTTTCTGTGATCAGGTTCAAAGAGCAGGGGAGAGATCTCACCTGCCTTGTAATTCTTCTAGCTTGAAACTACATTTCAGTGTGTACTGATGTAGTACTATACCTTCCAATAAGGGTTTAAAATTCTGTGTGCGTTCACCCATGGGGAGTGGCATCTTCTTTCAACACATGCAGTTACCTGTTTGGCATGAAGGAGGGTGGTGGGATCATGCCCCCAGGAAGCTAGCACTAATGCTCTGTCAGTGGCATTTATCTGTGGTCAATGTAATGGCACAGAGCAGCTTTGTATGCATAGTAAGTTTCGGGGATTTTAGTAGAGAAATGATCCAGTGCCTCAACACTTCATATTTTAACACATATGGAGACTTGCCTTAATTGCGTTTTCCCCATGCTAGGGTATCATACACATCAGAGACAAGAGTAAAACTGTTGGCTCATTCACTCAAAAACTGAATTAAAACCATTCTGAAAAAAAGTCATCCTGCTTTTCTTGAATATAGTGGTAAAATTTGCTCTCTTCAGCAATTTGGGATTGAAAGCTCTCCACTGCTCTTTTTCGTGTGTTCCTTGACACTTTGTGAAAGGTTTCAAAATCTGTTCTGTAACACTATTTGACTAGATCTATGATGATGTATGCCAGAACATGTCAAAATAATTGTGTGGTGACTATTCTGGGTTAAGGAGAATCATATTTAATGTTACTAATTTTCACATTATTTCACCCATAAAAATCTTTCTAGCAGGAAAAGTTTTATTGCACTGTATTTCAGAGTCTCTAATTTATTCATGGGATAAATGTTTCATGTAATGAATTTTCTAATAAATGTATTCTGAAATTCATGCAGAAGCAGGACCACTGTAAAGCTGCACACAGTTATGATAAAAGAGATGGATTTCCCCCACTGGAAAGTTTGGAGGGCAAATCCTGTAGCTTTCTGCCCTTACAGCCCTTGTTTCTTCTTTTATTAAGGATTTGTAGAGCTTTAATAGCTTTATTGTAAAAATGCTATTGCCATATAATGTGCAAGTGAGACTTTGAGTGGGTTTATGTGTTCAGGCCTTTGCACTAACAGAATATTATGAAGCCCAGTGCTTTCCTTGATCATGAGGCTTAACCACATTTTTAGTGTTTACACTGGATTGTCTTTGTTCCTGTTTCACATCTTGGCACTCGCAAGTGGGGAGCAAGAGGTCTTGAAAGCTCATATTATTTTTGCTCAGGTAAGGCACTCTGTTACAGATACGCAAAGTGTTTGAAGAAGCAGAGGAGAGCTTTGTAGAGACTGACTCTGTCTTTTGCTGATGTCCTGTTTTTCTTATGCTAAAAATGGCACCTGTATGAAGTAACAGGTACAGAGTAGCACATGGATCATAAGTGCATGACCACAGACAATACATCAGTGACCTTAGGTTTCTCTCTGAGTCAGTGTAAAGTCATTTGGCTGTAAACTTGGCTGTAAACTGTCTCCTGCTGCATACACCAGGTACCAAATCCAGTATTTCTAGCAGTCTAAACCCTTCACACTCCTACAGCAGAGAAGAAAGCAACAGATGTTCCTCAGATGCCTCCTCATCTTTTGACACCTGACAAAATTCCTGACCTTAGAGATTAAGCCTCTCAGGTGTTACTAAAAAGGCAGCTGTAACCATGTTGTGTTGCACTGCTGAGAAATTTGGGATAAAACTTGTCTTGAATAATAAAATTATGTCACAGGGGCACTTATCCTCTACCTGAGTAAGTTTCAGGGACAAATTCAGTGCCAATCAAATTGATTATTAACAACTTGCAGCAAAGCAGATGTACCCTACTGTCATGTCATATAAAATACACAGAGTGATTAACATTGATGTAGTCATTAGCTGTAGTTACCTCTCTATACAGAAATAACACCGATGTATTTCTGACTGTAGGTAGGAGAAAATACTGAAGTGGCACTATTTTTTAAATGCTTTCTGTTTAACAGGATTCAAAATAATTAAAAAATGAGGGATCATATCCTAAGCAGGAGTTAGTCAGTGGTACTAGTTCAGTTTACCAAGAAGTCTACAGTCCACTGTTCCTAATTAGTTACAGTGCTGCACTGTAATCTTCAGTGTGGTCAAAGCAAAACATTTAGCAGTAATCAGAAAAAGGAAGCGTTACCAGTCTCCTTGGTGAATGGAGCGGTCATCTGTAATCTGAATGGATATAGTCTCCCAATGTAATTTCTTTAAGGTTGCTTCTTAAATAAATGAGGTAACCTCAGCCCATTCCAAAGCTCTGTTTTAATATTCTTTTTAGGGTATGGAAATCTTAGGATGTGAATCTCTGAGTGACCAGATGCATAGGAGCAGGTATTAAACGGCTACAATTTAATTGATATATGCTGCCATCAGTTCTGACCCAGGTAATAGCACGGCTAAAACAATTTTGAGTGGGTCGAAACATCCCTGGGGTACTTACTGCAGTGATATAAAAATCTTGAGGCAATGTGTCTTAAGTCCCGTAAATCATGTTAGACTTAATGAAACCTTCTGCAAGAGTATTCTGTATCTGTGGTGCATTCAGCTGCAGTCTGTTGACATTTTGTATCTGGTTTTAAGAGTTATGTAAACTTATGATGATGTGCTATAGCTGATAGGATTGAAAAGTAAGGATTGCTTTTTAATGGTTCATTTTTGTGGAGATCCTAATAATTGCAAAGGAATTTCCTGAGATCTAGTGTATTTCATCCTAATGTTTTGACTTCTTTTGCCCAGAGGAATTTTTCCTTATGAAAACTTTGCAACCAGAGATGTGCCGGTTGTGTACACAATGTCTGTTTCAGCTGGTTTGATACAATTGAGTCAGACCAACTTCGTACTCATGTTGCTTCAGTACACAAAATTTATCTGCCTTATATTTACCAGTGAGCTATAAATGTTGTTCTTTGGAAGGGAAGTTGCTCGATAATGGCAAGGGAAAGATAACAGGTGAGGCTGCAAACACATAGAGGTACATTTTTCCCTCTATATGCACACATAAATCTTTCTGGCATTAATTAGGACAACATGGATGTAGTGAAAGGCAGACAAGACTCCGTAATAAAAGTTATGCCATGTGAAGCACTTAAAACACCGTATCAGACTCTCTGTTTTCAAATATTTTCTTATCATTATTACTGAGTTTAACATACACAAACACCTTCATCTCTTATAAATTAGGGTTGTGCTATGGATTTTCCGAATTTATCCTTCCATAGTGTTTTTTTATGGGTAGAAGCTTGCTGTTGGAAGGAGAAGAAAATTGTGCTATGTTATTCCAGAATGTACCTGAAGTAGATTAATCCAGCAGTTCCAGGGAACTCTATTTTGTTCGGAGTTTCAGAGCTGTGTGGCTGTTCTATACTCCACTCTAATGCATGCTTGGATCTAATGTATTCAGGTACAATGGGCAAGTTCAAATGCTTATTTTAGGAGAAAACAGGACAAGCTAAGGGACCCTGAAAGGAGCCTGAGTTTCACAAAAAACACTCAGCAGTTTTGAAATTCAACTTGGACTTCCTCTAATCAAGCTGCACAGACCAGTAATGATTTTGAAAAACGTGGTTTGTAATGCCAGAAGTCCACGCCTGCATTTACAACCAACCATTTATCAAACTGGATGTTGGCACCGACAAGCACTTTTAAAAAAAAGAAAGAAAGAGACAAATATTCTTACTCAAAAAATCATGAGACTGGCATAGTTATCATGACATTTAAAAAAGTAATAAGATCTTATGTGCTATTATTTGCTTTCTGGTTTCCAAATGAATAAGGGTAACATTCTGAAGCTTTTCTCTGAGACTGCATAAGCTGGAAAGCTCTTAAATAAACTAAAACTAAGTTCTTCATGTGAATAAATGATGTAGTAGCTTAGGCTTTAGGCGAAGCACCAAATGTCTCAGAACTCTGTGTAAATCTTGTGAGCTAGCACTGTGTCTTCAAAGTTGGTAGATTTATTCTAATGCTTGCTAGGTAAATGTAAATACTTTTAAAAATAATTTTATTGCTCTCTTAAAAATGTAAAGGTCTTTACTCCTGTAGTTCCTCTGATAGTAAGCAGATGCTGCTTGATTCCATTATGCTTGATTCCATGTAATGCTCCATCATGGGGGAGTTAGGGCAGTGGGTCTTCTGCCGTGGGTACATGCCCAGCTGCAACTCTAGTAACAAGACAGCCTTTATTTGGAAACAAAAGTACAGTTTGTTTTAATAATAATTGAAAATGTATAGAAAAAGAGGGGTTAGAACAATCCAGAAGCATTTCCATCTCACCACGGATCTTCTTATCCCCTTGGAGCAATCTCGGCTGGCCTAATTCCTTTAGTCACCTTCTGTATATGTTAAAGTCTATGCAGAAATCTGATTCCCCTGAGCAGTTCCCACTCCCTCCCTCTGAGCAGCAATGGTTTTTATGTTCCTGGCTGTTCTGGGTGAAACCTGTCAAGTATGCTTACTAGAAATAAAACCTTTGGCTGTCAGCACATTGGCTCACTGTGCTGCCATGGCTGACCTTGAGCATTTTCCTTTCTTCTGTGCTTTTCGTGTGTGTTGACATCACATCACGCAACTTGAATCACCATGATCATACCGTAAAAATTTCAGTTGAACCATGTAGTCAGCTCAGAATATCCCTTACCTTTCCCTTAGGTTTAGGTACTCAATAGATGTTCCTGGGTGACCGGATCTCTTTTGAAAATCTGGCCAGACCTCCACAGTGGAATGTGCTGATGCTGAACGCTTTTGAAAATCTGACCCGTGTGAGAAACGCACAGGCCCTAGAGTAGAAATACTCTTTGATATGGTGTTAATGTAGTTGCACGGTGAGCACAAGTGTAGCTAAATTCATGAGCATTCTCCTACAGGACATATGGTTACCAACTTAGTTTTACAGTTTCTGTTTCAAGCCTAAGAAAGGATCCATCCCAAATAGAGTTACATGTGACCGGTGTCAACAGCCATGGTAGAACACGTATCTGAGAGCAGTGAGACTTTCTGGATAAATTCCTTCTATTTTAGATCGTTGTCAGTCACCACTGTTGATAGCTAAGGTTGCTTTCTTGCCAAAGGCAGCTGTATCCATTAATTAATAGCAGGGATTTACAAATCATCCAGTCACTCCCTTCTCAGCACTACTCCTCATCCACAGAGCATCCCTTCTGCCTCGTCTGCCCCAAGCCAGGCTCACAGTGGGGCAACCCAGTGAGCTCTGTTTCAGTACAGGTGGAGGCAACCAAAATCTCACTCCCCACAGAGGCAAAAAAATGTTTTGAACATGTTGGTGCTACGGGCAGTATCTGTCTCAAAACAGTAACTGTGCTCTCTCCCCTCACCTGGGACATCCTGTGGGATATAATCACCGACTGAAAGAGTAAATCCTCCTAAACCCCATTCTAAAGGAAATCAGTCACACTCAGATACTGTAAACACTAACCTCTTTATCCTAACCCTCCTGATGTACCCCCTCCACATCTCCAACCTCTTCTCCACTTATGCTATCCATTTTTATCTTTCCTGTTACATCACTCCCACCACACTGTATTAATCACTGGCCACTATCACGTTACACTTAATAAATGAACAAGATCTAATACAAAAATCCCTACAAACCAGATGACTTAATACTGTTTTATGCTTCAACTCTTTATTTTATTCCACAGATGTGTTGCAAACACTCATGGGTGTTCTGTAGTAGATGAAATGCTTTTAACAAAGCTTAAAATGTGTGTAATTTCTATCAGCTATTTTAAATATTACTGTTCTTTTCTGTTTGATGGAGTATTTTACATCCTGTCTGCATGTCAAAAAGAGAGAAAATGCCTATTTTTGTGTGCTAAAAGGGACAAACCTCACTAAGTTGCAGGCTTAGTTTAACATGTGGCTCTAAGGTGAGATGTTCTCAGGGCAGTCTATGTCAGAGCTTGGACAGGCACCACTAATCATAGCCACAATATTCACTTTTAACTGAAATACCCTATTTTCAGGGTCAAAACCTTCACTTTCAGGAGTGCAAGTTCAGCTTTGCCTGGAGCCTCTGGCCCCTGGCTGAGCTCCTGTTTTGTCTGCTTTCATCCTTTTACAGAGCTCCCATGCCCAGATGAGGTTGCCATCCCCAAAGCCAAACGTTGGGCTTTGACAGATGGATCTGTTGTCCCATTCCCCCCCAGGACCTCACAGTTGGGCTGTGCAAACCCTTTCTGACCCATTTTCTTCCCATGGTGTCCCACTTGTTCGTGAACACACGCTCCCAATGCGTGCTATCTGTGAACACTCTGCTGTCCAGTTTTTCTTTCCAGAGGTGCTGCCACGTGAGCAGGACATCCTTTGGGCATGTCTGTGTAGCCCAGTGCAGTGTGTCAGTTGGCTTTCATTGATGCAGTGCCATACCCCCCTACCTTGGGAAGCAGCGGAGGTGCTTGATGCTGCAAAGCTGTCTGAGCACCCTGCTCTGCCTGTGTTGATGTACCTCACTGCTCCAATGAGCCTATTCATACCGGTGATATTCGTGGGTATCTCTCCCAAATACCTACAAGTACCAATGAGCCCCATGTGGACATGTTCTGTGGGCTGTGACACACATCACCTGTGCTATGGGAAATAAGCCACTAATGAGAAGGTGACTAGGAGAGAGAAGTAATAGGGATTTCTGAGCAGGATTTTGGTAGAGTTATAATAGGTGATTAAAAAAACTTGTAATAATCCCCTTTACTCACAAAGGAATCTTTACTTTGTTTTTCAAGAAAGAGGATGGTTGTTTAAATAAGACTCACAAATTTTTGCTGTCTTAGGTTTGCGTGAAAAGTCCTTATATTTGGCTGTCAATTGCAAAAACAGACATGAATTTGAAACATTCAGATTGCAGTTTATTCACCCCAAAACATTCTAAGGAACACATTAGCTTTCTAAATTGAAATAGTAATGACCCTTGCATGACTATGAATGGTTAAGCTCTGGATTTTGAACACATCAGAGGCTTAAAAACAGTGGTAAGTAGGTATAGCGTTAGGTGATTAAGAGAAAGAGATTGAACTTTGCATCTGGTATAGCTACCATAAAGCTTTCCTGGAAAATGTAAACCAAATTACCTGAGTACTGGAAAATTACATTTGAAAATAATAACAGTTTCATTTAGGTTTTTTATGCAGACTGACAGCTGGAGGAGACTCGGTCTGTTGCTGAGCCCCCAAATCAACAAGTTTTGTCTCTTGACACACAGAGGGGTGGGAGAAACTACTCATTTAAAACCAGTAAACAGCCACCACTGTGAATTTGTAATCCTTTCATTAAGTCTCACTCTGATTGCTGGCTACGTTCACTTTCCTTTCTTTTAATTCACTATCTCCTAAATTATAATAATTGAAAACACATTAGGACCAAGAAGGGGAATGGAAAAAGCTAAGTAGAAAATCACCTTGTAAACATCTTGTGATGGTGATGGCTATTAAACAGGAACGTTCAGTACCAACTGAGGCACAGGCGAGCTTATCCAAGCAAATCAATGCAAGTTAATCTTTCAGTGTCAGCTGGCTGAGTTTTGGACTAGTGATGAATGCCTTGACTGGAAAGATGAAATGCTGGAATGCCAGGCACTGCTCTGACAGCTACAGATGGTGCCAATTACTGCCAGTAGAGCCTGTCCTGCTGTGAGCCCAAGATGTCTGATTTGTGGTCACAGAAAAATGAAAAAGAGGTTTCCCAGCTGGGCCTGTCACCTGTCCTATATTGCTCCACAGCAAAAATGGTATTCATGTTCTAAAATCAAACTTCTTTGTATATTTATGCTAATGATCCCGCCATGCTAATTACCAGACATATGCCTTGGAAAGATGCAGACACTATTAGAAATCAGAATTTTCCTTTCCCTTGATTGAAATAAACTTCAGAAATTATACAAAACTTGGAATAAAATGCACTAAATAAAGGGAAAGGAGGTGAAAGGAGGAGAAAGAAGTAATTCAATAGTGCAGGCAGGCATTCTGTGCTTAATTTTTCTCCATGCAGTTGAAAGGGATCTACAGGCTGTAAATCAGAACTGTCTAGCCCATGGTCTCCAGTCTTACCACACTGAGCTTGAATGTTAATATAAGCTTTTACTTTTCCTTTGTACGTTTGAGGCTTTTTTTGTTTGTTTTTCATGTGCCATCTTACTCCACCACTACCCAAGCCATACAAATTGTCATTTATTGCACTTTCACTTTATTTCCTGCCTCTGTGATATTTAAAAGGATTAGTCTAGACATCTGTGATCTGTAATTGGCTTTTTCCATGAAAGGGGATCAGCTGTAAGAATTTAAGCAACCCAGACTTATTTTACTTGTGATACTTGAAAGCCTTTTGGACAGAGCACCTTTGCTGCAATGATTTAACACCAGGTTACTCCGTGTGCAAACGCAGCTTCAGTTGGCCTTTTGCCATTGAAGCCACTGTGATTTTATCCACCTGAAAATAGCCCATGTGTTTTAATTAAAATGGATTTTGAAGTAACTGGTTCCAGGTTTGGCTTGCTTTAGCATTGTTCTGTGAATACCTGAATTCTGAAATATATTTCCATCCTGCTTTTATTTATATATTAAATTAACAATAGCATGGTAATTGTCCTTATTGGAGCATGAAGTACAAATCTGCCTCTTTTTCCCCTATCCTTGGAACTTACTTGCCACAATTTGCCTGATTGTTATGAGCTTGTAGGTGGGGGTTGGGGAACAGACAACTTATTTCCGTTTTATTAGATTCAGCCTTTGCTAATGAAGCTATTTTCCCCTCAACTTCAAACACAAATGTTCAAGCAAATCTTAGAATTCATTTTACAATAGTAGTAAATCAGTAGACAAACTACCATAAAAATAACTCAGCTGTGGAGTGGGCCAAAGTACCTTTAGGTCCTGGCTTGAATCATGGAGTATTTGGTGCTTTCAGATAAGCACTCAATTGCCAGTTGCATTCCATCATGTAACTTGGGAGAACTGTCACTGTATTTTCCCAATACCCATGAACGATAAATTGTAAGCTTCCAAGTGATCATTTCTTTAAGTAGTTGGGAATTAAATGGTAATGATAAAATGAGAGATGGGAAGAAATCACAGCTTCTCTTACTTTTTATCTTTTCACTGCTTGTCAAGTGATGAGGAAGGTTAAGACACCTGGGAAACTTGGGAAGACTTTCAGTATGGCCATAAATTGCTGTAGCTTTCATGTGCCTGTTGTCTGAGCACCATTAGGTTGCAGTCTTTTATTTGTTACTGGGTTTGCTTTCCTCTACCTGCAGCTATTCAACAGTTAAAACCAAACATAGAGGTTTTGCTGCCATAGATCTCAGCTCCTTGTAGAGCCTCTTGTTTGAGCACACACCAATGAAGTCACCTGCTTTTAGTGGCTCCCTTATTATTCTGTGTAAGTTGCTGTATTTAAAGACATTGATATAAATGCAAGGAGAGTTTGCTGGAGTAGTAGTGAGAAGAACCACATAAAAAGCCATTATCTGAGTAAGATCCATCCCCTCGTTCTCAGATACAGCTGTGGGGACTATAGATTTCATAAGATAAAATAAAAAAAGACTCTCAAGCACCTTTTTTTTTTTTTTTTTTTTTTAATCAGCAAAGCCAAGGTGGCAAAATATATGCTGCATTTGAGGCTTATCCCTGCTCTACTCCACGTACAGAAGCTGTGTAGGGCTGTGCTTACAGGGTGGTGGGGCTGTCAGGGGATGCTCTTGGGGCACCTTGCACAACCAGGTGAGCCTGGGGCAGCTTCTCTTGTCAGAGAGTGGCACTGGGCCGCAACCTCCTGTGTGTGACTAGGTTTTCTTTCCCCTACCCCAAATTATGTACCAGTTAAACCCAGATACAGAGGTTTTGCTGCCAAGGGTCTCAGCTTCTTGTAGAGAAATATTTCAGTTGTCTTCTGAACCACTTTTTCATTTCTTGGCTTCTGGGATAAAACAAGTGAAAGCCACAGCGGTGAGCCCCCGAGTGCAGCGTTTTTGGGGGGAGATACACTGTTTTGTGTAACATTCAACCTGGGGAGATACTTAACCACTTTGCCTCAGTTCAGCATGTCTAATACTTGGCACAAATCAGCATATTCGTGTTTCATTCAGCTTGGCTAACAGCCAGCATAGAGACTCTATTTTCATTTTTGTATTTCACTTGGCAGATCCTTAAAAGTCACTGGAGAACTTTGCCTGGGTAATAAAAAGCAACTTTTTTATTGAAAACTAATTATTTTTTCAGCTTTATGTGCCAGCTGTTCAAAAATGTTGTGGTCACGTTAGTACATACTTTAATTACAGAGTTCTAGAAAAATGCAGATCCTATTGTGAAGTGTTCCTAACAGCAGTTAATAAGCCACTTATTTTCAGTCACATCCAAAGTGTTAAAATACACAGATAGACTTTTCGGTTATAATTTAGTATCAATTAACACTAAATGATCAAATACCAGGATAAAGCATCTGTCAGTTTTGGGTGGGAAACTGGGAGTTTAAGGCTGGAAGACCAAGCTTGTGCATATGTGTGAGGATGTGGATAATACTGTGTGAGGTTTTCAGAAATGCTCAGGACTGTCCAAGTCACTGGGAACACCAGACTCAAGGTACTTTTGAAATATCTTCTAATCCTAAGGAAAATCCCTTTAGGCATCCTGATGTATTCTTAGGCACCTAAATGCTTTTAAAAATCAGGCATGAAAAGACTGCTAGGATCCTGTAATGGGCTCTGGTAGTTCAGGACACAGCGCTTGGCTTGGGAGAAGCTGGGCTGTTGAGTGCAGCGACACAGGCCACGTAGAGCCGGTTTCTTGGCAGTTGTGTCCCTGAGTTGGATGGGGTTTAAGTCTCATGAAAAGAATAGGGGTGAGAACAAGAGGATCAGCAGGGAGGACAAGCGTGACATGAACCAAAGCAGGAGGTCTTTTCTTCTTTGAAGGGAGCACCACAGGGATGTTGGGAGCTTGGGTCTCTCTGTGCAGCTGCAACTTCCAGCTTTCCTGCATTCACCATTCCTGTGTGACCCGGCTTCCTCCACGGAGGAAGTGTTTCTTCCAATATGCTGTGTCGCATGAGACTTCATCTTTCATAGTGCCAGCGTTTGCAAAGCATTTGGCCTGCCAGATGCTGCTTCAAATTAAAGATGGGCCTGAGCCAAAATCTTGGGTTCAAACACCTTCAGACTTTGGGAAAGTTTGCATCCCAATTTTATGGCTTTGCTCTATCCCTGCTTCATTTCAGTCTTACCTAGTTACAGTTTTTATATTCTCCTGCAATCAGAAGCTGCAAAGAAATGTAACGGGAACAGAGTGGGTGGATGTTCCATGGGAGAATAGTAAAACCCTGCCTGGCTGGAGGCATGCTCCCCTTCCTTGGTCCATTTATTGAACGTATGAAAAGGATTATTCAATGGTCAAGAACAGTCCTGCATCCCTACCTTTTTTACACTCTATTTTTGGTCATATCTTTTGTATAAAAATAAAGTACATTTTGGCTGTTATATTTGATTTGTTACTGTAAAAATGAATATGTTGCATATATATAAGAAGAATTTTGTATAAGTGTATAAATACCAAGGGAAAATGGCAGAACAGATGGCAAGTAATAAAGCCATTTAAAGGTACTGCTGGACATGCAATACCAGACTTGTATGTTTCTTCTCCGTAATTTTTAGTTACTCTTTGACTTTGTTTAGATTGCATCTGACATCATTTTTCCTCTCATTGTTTTGAAATAGATTGAAGATTCCATTTCACCTGTATTCACACACTGAAAGTGTAAGCATGTAGTGGTAGAATGTTACCACAGCAAACTGTGCTGGTACAATATTTGCTTATATTATTATATCTAATTTGTGTTATTAGAGACAACTGTAGTAGTTATAAGTAGCCCATCCTAGAAATAAGCCAAAATGGAAATTTCAAATCATGCTGAAGACGTGAGTTTCAAAACCAGTCTTCTGACCACAGAATGTCAGAATAGTGCAGGTAAGGATGTCTGAAAAACTGAAAAACCCAAACTAGAGTGGCTGTTTTGGTACTGTGCAATTTGACATTTTCGCCCAGGAAATGGTGAAAACCAAGGAGACAAACCAGTTTAAGGTGAAGAGGGAAGGAACAAAAAGTACATTTTAATGAGACATTTACAAATTGTTCAGCACCGAGAGAGGCACATTATGCTAGCACTTTGTCACTGTAAATATTGCAGATGTCGTTCCTCTGAGTTTGTCCTGGAGCATTATTAGAACAAAATATACAAACATACAGCCAAATCCTTCTGTGTTAATATTAATGTCTTTGACTCAATCAGGCTTGTACAGGGATCCAAATCTGCCCCACAATCAAATAGTCATTAGAGCCCAAGACTAATTTCTGCAACAGTTTATTCCATGCTGACACCATTACTGGTGTGGTGGGTATTGTTTGGCTAGTGGTGGGGTTTGCCTGCAGCACAGGGAGCAAAAAACAAAATCCTGGTAGAGCTGCAACCCACATTAGGTGCTAACTGTGGGTTCCCTGTGTACCTTCCCCAGCCCAGCATATTCCCCTTTCCCAATGAGCAGAGATAAAGCCAGCAGGTCTACCAAGGGCTGGGAGCCCGACCAGGGGATCTTCCCAAGTAAACACACCGCTGCATCTCTTTCATCCCGTCGCTCAGCAAAACAGTCCATGACTTTATTCGTTTATTTCACTGTTCTTCTACACTTTATTACCAGGTCTTTTACCAGGTATTTTAGCTAAGCAGCAGGAGCTTAACAGGCTTTGTTGTTGCTGCTCCTATCACCTGAGCCATCAGTCCCCTCTGCCTGTTTGTTTCACGGCTGTACTGGTTCAATTGGATTCAAATGATGTTGTAAAATGTGCAGGTGGAGGCATAAGCAGGCAGCCAGGAGTGAGGATGGAGGATCTGCTGGTTTTGTCTGTGCTGATTGCTTGGCCTGCTGCGTTTGGCATGACTTAGTGCTCTTTAATGTGGTATAGGGAAGCGTGCTTGCTTCTGCCTGAGCTTTCTCAGGTGGTGCATGTCCAGGAGGTCCTGCAGTGAGTGTCCCACAGGCAGCTTCACTGGTTACAGGGGTAAGAAAGGTCCTCAAGAGAAAGACATAATGATTTTGTTGCACTCCTTCTTATCAGACACCAGTGGTTTCAGCAAAAGCATTCCTGGATGTTTCAAAAGCTCTGTTTCCCTCTTCAGATTCTGCCAGGAAACCCAGTTATTTTTCTTTCATTCTGTATTTAAAAAATGCAGTTAAGCAAAAAGTTCATATTTTCTTAAAACTCGATCATTCTTCATAAATTACTAGTGTTTAATTTTTTTTGGCTGCTAGGCTTTTTTGGAAAGCTGCCATCTTCTTAATGTATCGGTGTGTATGTATGCACTCCCCACCACCAGAGAATGTAATTAATGTTTGAAAATTGTGGCTTTCAGTCTCACAAGCATAAAGAAATGTTTTAATTTGACAGTATGGCTGACAAAATACTAATTTGTTTTGGGACAGACCCTCACCTAGTTGGATGGAGACAAGCACAAATAGGAAGCAAAGCCTTTCCAGAGTTTCCAGCAGGAGTAAATATCAGATTGGAACCTTTATTTAGAAAACATCCACATCCATTGTAATTATGCATTTGCACTATTAGCAATTTCCAGTAGTATAATTTTATAAAACGCTCGTGGTACAATTAACTGTTAGGAAAGAAAACTAAAATCAAGAACAGCCTTTGAGAGGAATTAGCTTCTTCTATTTAAGACAGTTTGCTGTGCCCATAAAAGTAAGTGTATATTCCATTTATAGTAAAATGGAGTGAAGTAGAAAGGCTGCGTAAGTGCAAAAAGAGAAAAATAACAAATTTTATGAATAAGACATGATGGAATTCTTTCAGGAGTCAAGGTAATTGTGAAAGATCTATCTGGGCTAATGTGACTGCTTTATATTTTTGTCATGCCTTTGTAACATTGGACATCATTAGGAACTGTCTCCAGGGAAAGGGACCTGTGTCCAAAATCAGTTTGGGCCCATTATCTTCAGTGAGAGACTGTCTATACCTAGGCATCCTGAATCCTCTATTTACAGGGGGAGGAAGCACATTATGTAATGGATATTAATACAGTGGGACCCCACATTTCTGGAGCTCATTAATCTGAATGACTCGGAATGTTGAACGTCAGTCTGTTCCTACCTCTGCTGTGCCTGCTGCTCCCGCTGCTCTGTGGGGTTTTTGTGTCCTGTCCTTGCTTTAGTTACTGTTTCTTCTGTTTTGTCTTGTCCCAAAACTCTCATTCATCTTCAATGCGCAACTCAGAGGATGTGTCCTGGCACAAGCAAGTGCCATGGGGTGAACTTTGGTGACAGTGTCCCCAGGTTTTGCTGTTAATGAGGTTCCTCTGCTGTTGGGGGTATTACATGGAGGAGAGGCTAAAGCCCATACAGGGAGACACCTTCCTGATGTGGCCAGCCAGCAAGTTTGTTTAGGTGATGAACTGGAGGTTACCAGCAGCCTAAATTGTTATGTTTGTGGAGCCAAGTTTCTTCCTTTGCAGTAAGCGATCCTTAAACGCATTATTTTTAAGCTGTTCCTCTAAGCACAGTGGTAATGTTGAAATAATATAGCATGCAGACATGCTTTAATGTAATCTAAAGTAAAACTTGATAGCAGAAATTGAAAAACAGCATTTTGAAAGTAATCTTTTGGAAATTCAGATAACATCTGAGGCTTTTTACCTCTCTCAAAATACAGTTTAGACATGCAAATAAACAAAAGCTAGAGGTGACTGTTAAAGATCTGACTTCTCGAATATATGTTAGAATTCTGTGGTTTTCAAACAGCTGAAAATGTCTTCTGCTTTTCTTTTGAGGCTGAAACCACTATGAATTACTGAGTAAAATACTTATTAGTCCCCTGTTCACTAATCAAAATCTGTAAGAATTGGCACACTGTTGTAGAATCAACATTTAAAAAACATAAACTTTGAAAGACTTTTTTTAATAATCTAAGTATATTTCTTTATGTGCCTCTAAACAGTTTTTAATAGCTGTGGAAATAGACCTGTAAATGTCATGATGTCTTTAAAAACTACAGGTTACGTCACCTGGCACATTACGTGAAGGTGTAGATAACATTAACCATACGAGCTTTATAATGACTACACAAATATGTACAAATGATACAACTTGAGATTACACAGAAATTATACACATTAGATAGATGTTATCTCTACTGCAAAAATTGACCCTAAAGCTGGTTAAATGGTTACTTGCCAGAAGTACAATAAATAACTCCTGGGATTATCTGTTACAAAGATCTCTTCTGAGGTCATCTGTACAGTTGTCTGTGCTTTCTCTTGTAACTTGATGACTGCATCTCCATAGGCAGAGTCCTGGGAAGCCTTCGGTGCCCTTCTGACAGGTGCTGAGGAATTGCAGGATTAGTGAAGCCTCAGTAAATTGAAATGTTGGCAATGTTGCTAAATTCATTTGTTCCCTGAACAAAAAGAAATTATGAAGCCAAAAAGTGTGACCCTACATTATTTTAATGCTGGAATATGCCTCCATATAATCGTATTTCTCTCTTTAATTCCTCATCCAAATGATGCTGATAGTAGCAAATGAAAATACACAGATAGAGGTGTCCCCATACTAGGGAGACAGGCGTATTCTTATCCTTGTGTTATTTTTAACATTTTAATTAAACTGGAAAAAGAGATCTGTATTTGACTAAGTCATGGGGCACAGTCCAGCAAGTATCCAGGCAGTGGTTTGCCAGCACCCAAGCTACTATGTTAAATGCCACCCAGTTTTTGGATTATTGAGTTTGTCAGCTCCATCAAATATGTTGTGAAAAAACAAGCAGCCAAAAAGGACATTTTGATTTCATTAACAGCTGAGTGCTGGTAGCTCCTATCCTGTACATGCCTATCAGAAATGGGAAGTCAAATCTTCAAAATTCAGCTCTCCAAGCTTATTTCTGTTCAGTGAAAGTGGGGCTCAGTAACTTCCATTCCTCTTTCTTAGCTTTTAGTTTAAGTCTAAATAAAACTCAAACCTGATCTCTTTGGACTTATTCCACACTACTGACCTCATGTCCATCTGCTCACATACCCTCTCCCAGCATGGCCACCTCCTCATGACAGTTTTCCTTCTTTCTTTATTAGCTGGTACACTGAAGAGAGGTCATTGAGCTATCTACAAGTATGGGACATCTTCTTCAACTACAGAACAAGATATTTTCTTCAAACACCATCTTCATTTTCTTTTTGTTTGCAGCTATTGCTACTTCCTCCCCTTTATTTCTCTGGTGTGTCTGTGAGACTGTTTTCTGGATACTGTATAAAATAAAGTGTGTTGTATTGTAATGTTGTAAAGAGAGCTGCTGCTTGAATGAGGTGCTTCCCAAGGAGTAACAATATTTGTTGAGCAGATGTTATTTCATTCTGAATAATGGAAACCATTTGGTGTCCTTCAAAATCATCATGAGGGCAGTAGACGGGAATAAAAAAGATTCAGCAGAGATGTAACAGCTGGAGCATTTCTCCCCCCCTCCCTTCTTCTCCCCCCTCATCCCATGAATTCTAGCTATTACAGATGTTTCAAAATGGCCGAGGTGCTGTTCAGGAGAAAAGCTCCACAGCTTTCTGCACCATGTGAAGCCATGCAACTGGCTCCTGCACCCTGCTGAGCTATTCAGTAGAAAGCTCAGCTGGGTCATGGAGTTCCTGCCAAGGGGCCAGAGGGCAATTCCTGTAGAGAGCATCAAAATCAGGGCAGGAAACTCTATTCCCTGCACTCCTCTGAGTCTAATACAAAATGTCCCACAATGGGCAGTTTTGTTTTTATTGGGCAGAAATCCTTCTCTGTGCCAGGAGATCATCAGTTAGGTAATTTAGCAGGTATGGTTACACTTCGTTTACCAACCTTATTAAAGGGAAAAAAAAAAAAAAGTTTTGTTCCCTGCCATGGATCAGGGGAAATGCAATTTGCATTATTTTCACTTTAAGAAGCTCTTAAACTATTTAAAGCTGCAGAGCTGATTGGCAGCTTTTCACCAGCCAGACGCTTGCATGCTTTCCTGACCAGGTATTTGTGAAATCTGGAACTGTTGGGCTGTTTCTCCAAGACATGCTCTGAGGCTTTGCAGTTGTGTCTAGCTCTGTCTGATGGAGAGACATCTGTAAAATAAACTGAGGCTGGTGGCTGGACTGATTTATACCAGGAGTGCCAGAAGAGTGGTTGGATCCAGTGTTTGTACACCAGCTGAATTTGCAAAGATTAACTTGGTTGCACGTGATAGGTACTTCGGTTGCAAACTAACTTCATACCTGCTGTCTTCTGTGCAGGAGTTTGATATATAAAGAAGTCATATTACAGATTTGTGAAACCAGCTGTTGTGTGGGGACCTTTTGGTCTCCTGCAGCTCAGTTGTCAGAAGAATCTCCCAGTTGAGCATCAATTTTAGCAGTCTTTGATGTTATAGTACTGAAATAACACACATTTACACACTCGTAACTACAGGATCACAAAATGCGTCCTCAATTCAGAGGTGGTAGAGCAGGTATGATGTAAGAAATATCAATCTTCAGGAGATAGTGTCAGAAGAAATGGCTGCTTTATTAGCAAAAGTTTGATGATACTACGGCTGCTCAAGTAGAATGTTCATCTACTTTAGATCTATTCTTAATTAATTCCTGAGTACTTGACAGGCTTTTTCATTTAAAATTCTGTTTTCACCCTTTGAATATCCATCCTTGTTTGTGCATTAGTACTTAATTTTCTTACGGCTCAGCCTAACCTTTCCTTTCAAGCTTTTTTCTTTTTTGAATGAATATATCATCAGACTCACACACACCCAGTGTGGTTTGAAAGTAGAATAAGAAACTGATTTTGCTTTACAGCAGGGAACACTTCTGACACAGTCCACAGTTCATTGGATTAGCCAGAATAGAGTCCAGTACATTTTCATATTAGGGAAAAACTTGAAGTTTGGACAAGTATGATTATTTTACAAAGTCAGTCTTAAGATAGTCTGAGGATTCCATTTACAGTCATGGCAGAAGAACAAGCTTAGGTGAGAGAAAAAAACAGACTTAACCCCACCTTTTTTGATGGCTAAAGAAATTAAAGATTTTTTTTTTTGCTTAATTTTCCCAAAGGAGAGATGAGATACTGTTGGACCCTCTGCAGAGCAGCTGTGTGACATCTTTGCTTGCACACATTTGGTATTAATCAGCTGACCAACGTGTATGTAGCTTCAGGGCAATCCATGCAGTGTACTGTGTGTACCCTGCCTGGCCAGAGTGAGTGTGGGGGTTCTGGACTATTCTGCTAAGCAGGGACTGTAGCCCCAGGTTAAGCTCCTTGTGTTTGTTCAGAACGGACATGGTTGACTCAGAATCCTAAAAGGTGACTGATTTTCTGATCTGTTCTTCCAAAGACAGGGAAATTTCCCTAATAACTCTTACTGAGTCTCCCAGCTTGTTGTTTATGGGTTTTGCTGTCATTTTCATTAACAGCAAATTGTTCAATATGATGCTAAACTGAGCTATATTAGATCAGCTAGAAATCTTTGTAGGCTCTCAAAGCATGGGCATTACATATTCAAAACAGGACCTAATGTTTCAGAGATTCATATTCTACTATAATTATATGGTTCAATGCAAGTGATTATATCTCTTCTTCAGTATTGGACTGAAAAGTTTTGGTTTGCTGGCTTCCTCATAATTTACTGCTGAGGCATAATAGGCCAGTCTTGCGGAAAAAAAGATGATAAATGACGCTGGCAAGGATTCATAGATTTATTAAATTTCTATCAAACAGTGCAACAAAAAAAAATCTGCTTAACTTAGAAATGGGCTCAAATTTTTTAATCAAAATTCATGAGTCCTGATGCTTGGTTCAGTAGGTCCGAGGAAGGCTTGAATTGAGGACTGATTAAAGAAAATAAAAGGCTTATTTGAAGTAATTTTTCAATGACGGCTTTTAATTGGATGTTAAATCAAATTCTTATCTGCTTTTCTGCAGATAGCACATTATATAAAATACAGTTAGTGGCACTACCACAGTAACTGATACACTGAATAGCAATTGACTTCTTACTTTACACCAAGAGGATAGAAGGACTACAGTTGTCAACCTGTCAGAAATTAAGTATGTAAATTAATGCTTAAGTATGTGAATATGAATATGATTTACAAGAGGCTCGGAGCGCTGTCGGTAAAAATACTGACTATTTCTCCCCCTCCAAGGTTAACAGTTACTTGCTGACCTTTACAGATTTGGGATATATTTCTTCCTTTTTCTTTTTTTCTTTTTTCTATTTTTTTTACTCTTCCAGAGGTCTCAATAATGCTGAAATAATCTGAAGTAATCTGTCATGTACAAAGAGGAGTATTTTACTAATACCTATTATATTTCTTGGGTATAAGGCAATACATTGCTAAAGGTAATACACTTATTATTTAGCTCTATGGTTACAGTATCTGTGAAATTTGTTGCTTACATTCTTTGTGGTCTGGGTTGTAGGGTAGCACTGCTTGTGAGGGAGATGTATTCTTAATAGGCTATCCATTGTTTTGTAATGTTTTACTGCTGAGAATAACATCTGATTCCTTGGGTTAGGAAAGAAACCTCTATCTCACCTAGACAATTGGGACCTATAAAGAAAAGTAAAATATGCTATAGAATTTATGCAGTCCAGAGTGGGAGAAAGAGGGAAACCAGGAAGGTTTAAGCCTCAATGTTACGCTTTTTCTTCAGGAGGAGAAACGTGTATGGGTGGATTTTCTCTGCTGGAGCTTGCATTGTGCACGATATAATCACTCTGCTGAACATTATGATTCTTTGTACCACTGGAATTTGCATCTAGTTCTATGTGTTCCCCTGCCTATTCCTCCATAGAAGTGCTCCCATAGGAAATAAAACTCCATGTTACGAGAAACTCCATGTGATTTTATTTTAAATTCAGATAAGACCAGATCAGAAGCTTCTCTGAACAATTAAACTTTGCAATGTATAACAGCTTTTTTCCACCAAGAGGCAGTATCGAACACAAGGTAGTGTATCCAAACTGCAGAATTCCCAGGCTCAGAATGGAAAACTAGACTCTCCTCATGGTTTCCATGTGGTTCCTCATGTTCCTTCGTTCTCAGATAGCCAGCACATTGGGATCCCTAATTTCTGTGGTGGGGACAAGAGCACTGAGAAGGGAAAGCACACTGTAAAATTATTGCATGAGGTTAAGCAATTGTAACTTCTCACAGTGCCTTGTAAAAGGGACCCCCTGAGCAGAGACAAACCATCTTCAAAAGATTCTGAAATTTGGTTCAGATAATCGTCAGGAAATTCAGCTTTTTCAAAGCTTTGAAGTCCTGTATTAGACATGCCCCAGAGCACATGGAGCTTCAGTGGCTTGTGGGCTTCTATAGGTACTTCAGACATTGCGGCATGTAACGGATCTTCCCGCCTGGGCTGGCAGTAAGCAGAATGTGCCACCATGCTCCCGGCAGCTCCAGGGTTGTTCTGCCAGTGTCGATGGTGAAAGGAGAATGCAGCTCACTTCCATCAGAGATGACATGCATGGCTGCTGCCTGCCCTCTGTCAGTGCCAGCCCCTCTTGTGTCAGCCTGCAGGAGGTTCCTCGGAGGAGCATGTAGAAAGGTCCTCTCTGAGCGCTGATGCTGCTCACACCACTCCCAGTTTTGAAAGTGCCTGATTTAGTAACTTGCTCAACCACCTGGTTAACTCTTAAAGCACTGTGCTGAATCGGGGCTTCATTTTTTCCCAAAGAGAGAGGGTTGTCATCAAAGTAATTTGCATTTGACTTTAAATGTTCTTCTTATATGTCTTCCAAGATCATGAAACTCCCGTTTAAAGCTTGTGTTCACTAACTTTTCAATTCCTCTCATTTTACTGCTTCCATAGTTCCTGCATCATATGGATGCCCTGATTTGTTTTCTGTGGGTGAAATTTGGGCTCACTGTAGTACTTCTGGCAGGTTTCCCATGTTCCACTTCAAATTCTGGGCTCTTTCTCAACTGGTGCAAATTAAGCTGTGCTGGCTTAAACTGGACAGAACTCTGACACCTTAATGGGAGCAGGCCTGAGTTTGCATAATTGGAAGGGGGACTTCAGTCATTGTCCCCATAAAATAATATAAACATATGGATATGTAAGTCAAGTTATTTGTGGGGGGTAAATGATTATCAGAGAAGAATTTTTGAGGGTACAAAGATGCATGCAATTTTTTCACTTAATCTTTACAGTAACAAAATTCATTTTCTTGCTAAATCTGTATTATTTGGTAAATAGGCCAATAAACACTGGCAACAGTTCATGGGGAATTTTTCTTCTAACAGCCTGGAAGACAACTAGTATGTTGCTCAACCAGATATGGTTCTAATTATAGCGTTTGCATTATACTGCTTTAATTGTCCTTTTAAATGCAGTTTTTGACATCCTGCCAAAACCTTCTCAATGATTTCTTCATTGAATAGAGGACTTTTAGTCATCCACTACATTTCTTAAGGCCATAATTTTCAACAGCATTAAAATCCACTTTTTCTTCCTTGCCGTTTGCTGCAGTTAATATCGTTCATCTCAAGAACAATTGTCCTGTCACCCATTTACCTGGGAAGCACAGTATCCTTTTTCTAATTAATCTACAAAAGGTAGAGATGGAGTAGTTCAGGGAATGAGTAATTCTGCCATCTTGCTTGGCTTACATCAGGGAGGCAGTGGTGATACAGCTTTTTGCTGCTGGGATAGCAAGGATTTAGTAAGTAGGAAACTGTCAAAATTCATTTGTTTCCAGACTATGCGTTTTTAATTATATTTTTTGTATGCCAAAGTCATGGAAGATACTCTTCTTGTTCTGTGTGAAAAGAATCTGCCTTGGGGTGACAGTATTTTAAATTCTGAAGGAGAAACCATGAGTAGAAATTATTTTGCTAGCTGCTTTAGTTCTGTGGCTGCTTTGTAGTTCATGTTTTTTGCACTGAAAATTACACACTATGGGGTAAATTTTAAGTGTGGTTGTAAATTGCCAAAGGAGACTGCTGCTGCAAATAAGAATGAATTTAAGAGGCAACTCCATAGTTCAGAGCAGGGGGCAATGCTGTAGAATTAGGAAGAGACATTTAAGGTCATTCAGAAGCAATCAACCTTAGTCGTTCCCAGATACTTTTGTTATGGTGTTTTTTTACCCACAATATATTTAGGAGGTAGGAGCAACATGTCAGTGTTATTCCCATTACATTTGTATCAATCCAGAGGTATTCTCTTGATCAGAAGTACCTGATGTTGAGTTATGGGTTTATGGAGGGCTCTAGGGAAAACTGGATTTTATCCTGTTATACAAATTTTCTAACACATTTGCCAATGTTTCAGTTATTATTTAACTGTTCGTGTCTTCAAAACCAAAATGAAAAATACATGTTAGACCCCTCTCCTATCAAACACTTGACATAAATGCTTAACTTGGAGTATTTAAGCTATTAAATTAAACTTGAGCAGACTATATTTTTGTTAAAAGTCTACAAGTACTTGTCAAATCAAGGTCCTAACATTGAAACCACACCTAGCCTGTGTTTAAATGCTTTCCTGAATCAAGACTTTGTTTCTGAAGAATATATTTTGTCCCAGATAAACCTGGACAAACTCCAATGGCCATTCTGTTTAGGCAAGAGCTCAGATAAATCGGATCTGCAGGACAAGGTAGCAAGTATCCTGAAATTGCTCCCACTGTTCATTTTTTAATGATGTTTATAATGATTCAGAGATATTTTTGTTTAAAAATGCACATTATAAATTTATGATAGACATTTTTACTAATGTGTTTCTTTTAATCACTGGATCAATCATTTTAGTGCATTCTCTCCAGGAAAGCACATGCAGCCAATATTCATCTGCAGATGGATGTAGTCCAACCCATTTCAATGAAAGGCATTAGTTTATCAGGAGTATTTTGACTTGTAAGTAAAACTTTACAATACATATCCTTTCTGTCTCCCCAGTCTGCAGACTATTTTTCTGGCAGCAATAAGCATCAGACTGGTTTTAAAAGATGGACTAAAAATTAATAGGCAAATTTACCTATTACTCCCAAACTGTTGCTGCTGTTCCTCTCACTGTCTGTCATTTGATAACTGAAGTACTGCTGCAATGATACTATAAAGTGTTTGTCTGCACACACACATCTCCAGCTGGATTATTTCAGCAATGAAGAATTCATTGGAGTTTGATCCCTGAAATTAATTAATTGTAGCCTCATTTGCCACTAGTGAAAGCTGGCAGAGATCTGCGAGATCAGCATAGTTCTGGCAGTTTATACCAACAGCAAATTTGACCCATTATCTTTTGTTGTTAAAGCTTTATTTCTTTTGAAGTAGTTGTACCCTTTGTCCGTAGTTAATTATGATATTAAATTGCAGAGGAATGTTTCTATTTTCTCCAACTGCCTAATCTGAGCCTTTGGTCTGACACATCAGATTAGTTGAGATTTAAACCAATGACCTCCTGGCTCTGGATAATGTCATGTTGGTTCCTATACAAAATAGCAGGGCTGTCCCTGTTCAGGTTACACTAAATCATGAGCTGATGAGAGGTGACGGGTTCTGCAGCAACGCTGAATCACATGTTGTTTGATTTCTGCCTCTCTGGGCCAAATTCCTCCAGATAAAAGGTACAGAAGGTCACCCCTTGTCCAGAAACACTGTGCTGAGACCACAGCAATATTCCAGCAGTGCATTTTTGTTTTGGCAAGTAAACCAGCAATGTTCTTATAAATGAAAAAAATATCAAAAAACTGTTTATAACCCAAATAATGCTTTTGTATGCATCCCATCTTGCATTTGTAAATAATGGAATGAAGTGATGAGATGTTGTGTAAAAAGTACTTTCAGGCTTAGTTTTTCTCAATGCCATAAAATAGTCAGATGATGCTGTTAATACATTCTGGAGCCAGTGGCCAGTCAGAAGTACTTACCTGCCAGCTTGCAGCCTTGGCATGCTCAGAGTCAGCATCTAAGACAGCAGTTGGCACAGATCAAGTTGGAAGTCTAAATATCAGTGAGTGGTAAGTGTCTAAGTCTTGATCTGTCAAGTAGTTAGGTCGTTTGAGTGGTTGCCCTCTGAGGTGGACAAAAATGTCAGGAGAAAACTGTTAAAAAGGGATGTTGCACCACTGCGCTAATTGGATAATAGTTAGCCTTGCTGGGTCTTTATTGAGAAAGTAAAGTTGCCCTGAGCATTTCTTATTTTTAATATTCAAATAAATTTATTTATTTATTTTTAGCTTTCTGATGAATCCTAGAGATTTTATAGTTTGAAAATTAGGTGCAGTCATTTGTTCTCTGGGAGTCTTACAGCAGGTAGGTACGTATGGCTGTTCCTGAGGAGAGGGGAAAGAAATAAGGTCTGGGAGGAGACAGCAGCTAAGAGGATGAGCTAGAAACAGACTCTGGATGGAAAGCCAGACTTCTGCAACTGCAGAAAAGGAACTGCCACAACGTCTGCATGCTGCAAAGAAGCCTTCAAAGTTTCAAGTCTTAGTAGTCAGACTTCTTCATGTGGTTGTGTCCATGTGTATCCTGGCTTTAATTTGGTAGGGCAATTTCAACCAAGTGTCAGTAAAGCTGTTGAATGCTGTTAAAGTTGCCATAAGTTTTGTGAAAGCAGTAGTATTTACCAATCCTACTAGCAGTAGGGCTGGGATATGAACTCCGTTTATGTTAGACATACAAGAAACCCCCTGAGCTGTGCCCAGAGACCTGACTCGACACCAGGAGCCCTCACTTGTCATGGTTTTGATGGGAAAGCATATTGTTCCAGGATGTGAATGCAAGCAAAGTCAGACACAGTAGTCATGGTCATATTTGAATCACGCCTCTGCCAAAGCATAGGCTCTTGCTACCTCCAGAAGAGCTTTGTCAGAAGATATGGCTGGTGAGTTGTATCCCATTTTGGTCAAAGCTGGGACTTGCCTATGCCCTTGAAGTTTTCCCTGCAGAGCAAGCCCTGCAAAACGTGTAATTTAGATGGCTGTGTGAGACTCTACACAAAAGTGCAAAAATACAGCAGAATTAACCACCCATTATTTCTGTTTTACCTTCTTCCTGGGATGCCCACACAGTGTTGATGTGCTCAATGAAAGAAATCTCTCCAGAGTATCCCCCAAACCTTGATTTCCAAACAGGAAAATATAGAATCGTAGAATAATTAGGGTTGGAAAGGACCTTAAAGATCATCTAGTTCCCCCCCCTGCCGTGGGTAGGGACACCTTCCACTAGACCAGGTAGCTCAAAGCCCCAGGGAGGTATGTTCCCTCTTAGAGATAAAATTATCTTCTCTCCATATTAAAGATCCTATTCTGCCTATGGGGTATCACTCAGTATTCTCAGTGTGCTCAGGTTCAAAGCCCATAAAGGTCATGTTTCCTTAGGAGTAAAGGGAGCAATTAGGGCAACAAGTTTTATTTCATTTGATAAAAGTTCACATACTTTAATACTCAAGTAATAATTACAGTAATCCTTAAATTAGTCAGCTAAAATATTAATTCATTTGGCACAGTCCTAGCATACACTGTCATAACAATGCCTGACAGGACTAGCTGAAATCCTGTAGTTACCTTTTTAAATACCACAGAATTTCTTCATTGTTGTGATAAAATACAGATGTGGCTTCAAATGAAACTTGCATGGTGAGCAGAAATAGAATATATAATTAGAACAAAGAGGGCTTAAATCAAATTAATCTTTATCTGACAGGAACATTTACATTTAGATCACTGAGTGCAAAGTCATAGCCAAAATTGAAATTAGAAACAGATAATTATGATAAGAGAGGACACTTACGCTGACTTTTCTCATGCATAATTGGAAAGCACACAAAATGCACTGCTTCTTATAATTAGAATTAGTGTTAAAAATATGCCACTTTTGATGAACACTGGTTTGTTGCAATAAAAAGTTGCCTAAATAACTTGTCTGGTAGAAGCACAAGTTGGTTCTGATTAGAAGATCTTAAAGAGGGCAGATGGTTTTATAGCTTTTCAAAAACAATAATAAGATATGTAATCAGTAACTTTTTGTTAGCGTGTTCTAGATGTTTGGAAGCGTATTTTTTGATGCAGGGCCTAAGTCCAGGCACCTAATTACTGTCATTTAAACATTGTAAGTGTGCATTATGTCACTGAGCAAACCATTTACCACACCAGGATTTGATCCTGAGAAGAGCAAGATCTGGAGCAGCAAATTAAAGGTGCCAGGCACCTGGGAGGATTGTGCCAATCTAATACTCATGCAACCTAATTTTAATTTACTTTTCAGCACATTCCTCTTGAAAGCATTCTACTTGTACAAACCTGTGCCCTTTGTGAGGAAGTTTCTTCTCATTTTTGCCCCTGGCTTCACTGTGAACACAGGTTTTGCTGCTCAAGTCCCAGGGAAGAAAATATGTTTTATGAAGTAGCTGTAAGAAAGAGCTAGCTTGACAGCACTGGAGGTGTCAGTATCAGAATAAAAATTTTAATTCATTAGTTCTCAACTATATCCTTATTCTATAGATCATTCATCCTTTACGTAGGGCTGCAAACTGGAGGGCTGGATTCTCAGTTGCTATAAATCCAGCACAACTTGCTTCACATCGTCAAATTTGACTGATTTACCAGGCAGCTGAGGATCAGAGCTTGTGTGTATATATACGGTACAAGTACACATCCATGGTGTTTAGAAACAGCACTGTAATTGTCCCCAGCTGTAAAAAAAAAATCCATATGTTTAGATTTTTAGATTTCAAAAGAGGTATAACTGGAGCTCTAATGACGTTTGTCTGCTTAACACCTCATTGGCATAAGGAAAACTGTTTCCATGATGTTAAGGATGATGGGAAGAGCTGGGATGTGAACTTCAGCCTTTGGCTGGATTCTCACAGGCTCTGAGCCGTTCCTCCTCTGGCTTTAAGTTGCAACTTTTATTAATGAAGCAGATCCAGAGGGTCTCTGGGAATTCACCACCACAGTAGTTCAGCATGCTGTCAGAAAGTAGCTTGTCAGATGGCTCTATTGTACTGGGATGTGATTTTCAGTAACATGTAGGATTAGGGAAGTGATTCATGTATTGTGCACTGTTGAAAAGAAGGGTAATTTGAGGTAGCAGAAAGGATTTTCAATGCCAAAACAATAATGATAATTCATGCTGTGGTAAGGAATTGTTATGACACATTTTCTATTATTAATCTGGTTAGAGGGTCTAGGTTAAATGACTGCAGTCGATTAAAAGATATATAGATAGAAAAGCTTTATGTATTTATTACCTGCTTAAAGAAAAGGAAATTTATCTGAGAAAATTACAACATGGAAGAGTGCACAACTGTGATTTAATGAGCTGCCTTTACACAAACATCTGGAATTATTATTATCATGATGATTATTATTATTTTACATAAAAACAAAATACTGACAAATATGAATGAGAAGTGAGTTTTTATGTTAGCTGAAACAAAAATATCCAGTGTGGTTAAAATTAAACTAAACCATAGCATTTCTATGGGCACAGTGCTGCCAGAAGGGCTGTAAATTAGTGCTGTTTCTCCTGGGGAGTGTCCCACTTAAATGAGGGAGTGCAGAGGCACTTGGTGCAGAGTTTGTGCAATGTAGTCCCTAAAATGGTAAATATGAGCTGCTGTGATTTTGAGGAAAACATTGCTAAAGGAAATAAACTGGCAACTAGAAATATCATATAGCTGATGCTCAAGAAGGGCGGATCAAAGTGTACAGGATAGTATTAGCTCACCTGAAGTCTGGTTTATGTCAGCACAGTGTAGTCCTGGCACTGGTCTTCTGTGTAAAACCAGAGTTCACTCCTGCATACATACTTACTTGCCCAAAGCCTAGAAGTGGCCACATATAAATATATACAGTTGCTTGAAGGGCTGCTCTTTCACATTAATGCCCATTTCCATATATTTCTTTCCCAAATTAAGAATTTTATTGTAGCTATAAAACGTAAATTAAGTCTTTAGCTGTAGTTGTTTATGATACTGCTTGGACTTGTGCAAAGCGTTCGACACTGTTCCATACCACATCCTTGTCTCTAAATTGGAGAGACATCCATTTGATAGGTGGACCACTCGGTGGATAAAGAACTGGCTGGATGGCCGCACGCAAAGAGTTGTGGTCAATGGCTCCATGTCCGGCTGGAGACCAGTAACGAGTGGTGTCCTTCAGGGATCGGTGTTGGGACCGGTCTTGTTCAACATCTTTGTCAGTGACATGGACAGTGGGATTGAGTGCTAATTCACTAATCCAGTGCAAGTTTGCTGATGATACCAAGCTGTGTGGTTCGGTTGATACGCTGGAGGGAAGGAATGCCATCTGAAGGGGCCTATAGGGATGCTGGGGAGGGACTCTTCATTAGGGACTGCAGTGACAGGACAAGGGGTAATGGGTTAAAACTTTAACAGGGGAAGTTTAGATTGGATATAAGGAAGAAGTTCTTTATTGTTAGGGTGGTGAGGCACTGGAATGGGTTGCCCAGGGAAGTTGTGAATGCTCCATCCCTGGCAGTGTTCAAGGCCAGGTTGGACAAAGCCTTGGGTGAGATGGTTTAGTGTGAGGTGTCCCTGCCCATGGCAGGGTGGTTGGAACTAGGCGATCTTAAGGTCCTTTCCAACCCTAACTATTCTGTGATTCTATGCTAATCAGTTAATTTTCAGTGCCTTCTTATTGTTACACTAAAAAGAGTTTAATTATAAGTTTTAGAGTGATTTTGATGTATTTAGTGTAGAGCCAACTGTACAGAGAGCAATGTACTTCTGGCAAAACAATCATCTTGCAATTTCCTAAAGCATAAGCCTAGTTACAAATGATACCAAAATGTATATAGCCTTGTGCCAGCAAGAGAATTCATGGATCAGAATGGTCTGTTAAGTACCTACTTCTCTTTAAAGCAGAACTCTGAAGTTTTTTGGCTTTTGAAATTAAATTTGCCAAGAACCTGTTTTTTAAGTTATTTTATAGAAAGCTAAAGGTAAATTTAAATGAAACATAGCTAGAGTAAATACAAATGTTAAACCAAACACTTTTCTCTTTCTTCTATACTCACCCTGGGTAGTAAACTATTGTGAATATATTTCTTAGTTGGAAAACAGGACAACATCCTCCAGGTTAATTTAATATCCAACAAATATCCCTTATGGAAAAATTATATGAATCTTTGTTACAGTATTTCACAAATCAAATTAGCAACTCAACATTAATGGATTTTGATTGACATACCTGATATTAACCATTAGTGTCTCTATGGATTTTAGCTCTTCCTCATTAAGTGAATTCCACCTCTTGATCAGAAGAAGAGTCTGTTTTGTCTTTTCTTACGGAAACATGAGCAGATCTTCAGCTGACATAAATCAGCCCACCTCCACTGAAGTCCGCTTAGGTGCTCCAGTTCACATGTGCCTCAACAATAAACTGTTTATTTCTGATGGAATTCATTCTACAGGACAGGACCTCCCAATATCACAAGTGAATTTCTTGGGATTAAAGTTTATCATTTACAGGTAAAACCGTGGTAAACCAGAGGTGGTATTACACCCCTGCTCTGGCCAATTCTGGTTAATCAGTCTCAGATTGGAGACTGCAGCCACTGATGCCACTTTGGTGTTTCACATCAGCAAAGTGATGGTAAAGATTAGCATGCTTTCAGGGAGCACAAGGGATTTCCAGTGTAACACATGTACCTGTTTGGACAGGAGAGGGACACCATTTTGGTGTAAGAGCCATGAGGAACCATGCCCCATCCGGCAATCAGAGCACTTACTTGTGATGTGGATGGCATGCTCCCACTCCCTTGAACTCAAGTCAGAGATCTGAACCTTAACCTGTCCCATACCTTGTCAGTATTGTAAACACCAGGGTGGTCTTGGTTATTCTGGTGCAAATCTCTGAGTGTGTTGGAGCCGCTGTTCTCTCTGCAAGATCATTAAATGTCAGCTGGGGATTGAAATTTGAAATTGGTTGCCTGGCTTGTAGGGGACTGTTTGAGCATCACTGACTGGTCTGGTGTGAGTGTGAAGGAGCAGCTAGCTTGGCTTTGTCCTGTGAAACTTGAAGATGTTTAATTCCCAGCTTCTCTAGAAAGGCAGTTCAGAAATACTTTGGAAAAAAACCCAACCAAACACAAAAAAGAAACCCAGAAAAATTAATAACAATCAGGGCTCCTTTCAGAAAAGTGAATCTTGTTTAGATGCTACCTACTGGTTTGTGGAACTAAAGCCTGAAAGCCGTGAATCTTTTAAAGAGAAAAGATGACATAGGTAGGGAGAGAATCAATACCTAATTTCTTCTCTGGAATTGCTTAAGAAAAAGAAGGAACATGGAGAATAGTATTGCTGTCATCATAACGACATTAAGTGTGTTTTTCTTAAAAACCATGTACGCAGATAGAGATCTGCATAGGAGAGCAAACACTGGATACTGGATTTGCTAAGACTTCATTTGTTGAACTTTGTGTTTAATTGTGTTTCCTTGAAGAAAACGATTTTTTCTTTTGCTTTAGTTAGTGTTTGCCCAACATTCTCACCTCTATGATGATTATGAAGGTGACTTACTCCCTTAGGAATGTCTTATATGATGCCTGATGTGTCTTACAAATTAAGGTGGATAAGTGGGCAATTTGTCTCCACAGATACCTCTGCAGAATCATTTTACTTTACTGACCAATACTTTAGACTTCTCCTGCACTGGGTGGGAGGCTTCTCAATTTCTTTCTCTGTGAGCAATGTACTGGTTAACCCAAAACAAATGTATATGATAGATGAGACTAATTCTCCAGAAAGGAGCTTGGCCTCACACCTGCTGCAGACAGGTTTGTGGCCAACCTTCGTTGACAGAGCTGGTGTGAATTCAGATTCAGCAAAGAGAATGGAACATCTCTGTGCCTCCTTTAATGACTGTTATTTTTAGAAGAGTTAAAAGCCAACTATGGAACGTGAAGGATATAAAGAGTATGGAGTATGTTAGTTAAAATATAATAACTTTGAAGGAGGCAGAGGTGGGGTTTTGTTACATGCAAAGCTGCCCAGTCCAGGGTGAAAGCATCTGTGTGTAGATGATTTCTGAGAGTATATGTTCTTTCCCTCATGGATAACTTCATCAGATCCATGTTTTTAATAATGTAAATACATTTAAAAACTAAATGCTTCAGCTTTGGTTCTTTACCTAAATATCTGGATTTTACACCATTAACCCTGGTGATTCAGCGTATGTTTCTCATGATTTATTTGTGGATTGCATAGATTGCAGCACATTTCTTTGCCCCCTTCAGGAGTGAGCCCCTTCAAGTGGTCATCTGGCCTCGCTCTGTTGAAGTAACTGGAGTAAGGATCATGGAGACAGCAGCTTTATAAGTCATCCATACATCTGCTTCCCAAACTAATGCTGCTGCCAGCTTCAGTGCTGTGCTGGAGCTGCTTACAAGCCATCAGTGTTTCTGCTTCAGTTCTGTTCACCTGTATTAATGCAATACGTCTGTTTAAAAATTCGCAAGTTTAATTACAGAATCAGTTCTCCTGGGATTGCCATGAAAGAACTCGGGTGGCTTCCCTTTAACTACTTCTGATTAGACCTCTGGTGCAAGTGAACGCAGAATCAAGCCCGGTATAACCCAGAAGGTTACTTGGAGTCATCCAGAGGGGAGGCTTTCTGAGAAGTCTCAATAATACTGATATTTTTTAGCATGTGATATAAGGCAGATTTTTTTCAGCACATTTGTTGCAGTGAGTACAAATGAGGCGAAATATAATCTAAACTGGTTAAGTAAGGTTCTTCAGATATTAGAGGTGCTTACTGGAAATGAAGGGGTTTGAATCAGTCAAAAGGAACATCACTCAGATGTTAGACACAGCCAAACAAGGTCGTGTGAAATTTTTATGCATTTTTTTAGTGACTTCAAATTAGCATTAGAAAATTTCATGAAATAAGAATTTCAGGATGTTTACAAGATTTTAATCGGTCGTCATAGACATCTCGGTCAGATCTTGACTTGGATCATTGACTCCAATGCAGATTTAACTTACTAAGGATAGGGTACTTTGTGTAAGATGATGGAGAGACTAATAGCAATGTGAAATGCCCGGTAAAACAGCAGGGTAATGGTGCTCCTTGCGGATTTTCTGTTGCTTATTTTCTGTGTCTTATTTGCTGTTTAACTGCTCAGACATGGTGTGATGTTCTGCATAATTTTGAAGGGACATTTGTGTGTGTCGTTTGTACGTGTGAGTTGTTTGTACATGTGGGTTGTTTGTGCATGTGTGTCAAGTAAAGTATGTATGGAAGGTAAGAGGACAGTAACATTGCAGGATGAAAAGGGTGGGTTTCATGTTTATTTGAAAAAGACACCTGCAGAATTCATGCTAGATTGGCCATTGCCATGAGCCTGTTGGCCCTACAAATGTGTTTTTTGACCCATAGTAGGTTACAGCTTGATTTAATAGGTCACATTTCACTGCCTTTATGGACACCTTTACATCTTCTTTTCAGGGTAATTATCTTTACACACATCTGATGTGGCAACGTAATTGACTCCTGCTTTTGTATGGCTATAGGTTAATGAACCAAACTGATAATTCTTTTTAAAGAGAACAAATCACTTGTGTATTGTTTTTGAAATTATAGTCAAGCACTATGTTTAGAGGGCTGCTTTCGTTTTAGCAAGAACACTGCAGAGATGCAGCCACCATCTGGGGCTTTATGCTGCACAGTGCGCAATGAATGGAAGCGTCCTGTACCGAAGTATTCCTGTCTCCTATGGGCAAGATCCTGCAGGGGTAATAGCCTCAAAGCTCTTATTAAGTAAATAAAATAATGGCAATTTGTGTCCACATGGGTGGAGACCTAAAGACTGGATGGGAAAAAAATCTAAAAATCAGGAATTCATTTATTTTAAAATAAAACCACAGCACTCCTAAAACAATTTAATATGTCCCTTTTGTTCCAAAGCCAACATCTTACCTGAAAATATGCACCAGTCTGAGGTCACTCATTTTTCAGTTCCTCATATAGTAAAGTGTGCATAGATGGCAATTCACCATTTTTGATGCTGGTTTGTTTTCATACAATCTGGAAGGAGCCTTTGAGTAACAGTGGTTGTTTGGCTTGGTTTCTTAGCTATTTTAAAATCTATTTGAACAGTGGAAGCACTCGAGCAGGAAAAGCCAAGTTTGCAGGTGCTTTTGGCACTTCTCAGTGGACACTGCACAGTGTCGTAATGCCTCTTATTTTTCCTATGGCATGAACAGAATCCATCAAATGCAGGTTTTCTACAGAATTATTTGAGTTTATTAAAACAATACCTCTGTTTCTGCCTCAAAGTATTTTTGGGGTTCTGATTTTTGCACAGGAGCTGAAGACAGGGAATTTGAGGCTAGAACATCCTTTTACAAATGTTATTCACCTGAATGGGCCTATTAACTTTAGACTACCTGTGTGAGAAAAGATAACTAAGTGAGCAAGGACCATGCTGAGGGCCCTAATTAGTTAATGTTGGCCCTCATTATGCAGAGAACGTGCTCCAGAAGCCCCTTCTCATTACTATTCAGGATATATTGGTCTGTCTTAATAAAGCTGTCACTTCCACTTTACTATCCCTGATTTACTTTATTACTGATTAATAAATATCTGATATATGAATTGTACATAGAAGTGCCAGAGCTTGTCTGGCCTTTTGATCATTTTTTGTCAGAAAGAAGATGCAAAAGGGTCATAAACCTCTGAGTCCACCCAGCAGAGGACATGTGCATTAAGTGGGGATGTAACCAGGTTGATTGGCAATATTTAGTACCTTGGTAGTCCTTGGGAACGAGGGGCATCCAAGAGTTCTGAGCTTCCCTGAGGATGAAAATGAATGGAGACAAAAATGGCTCATTTACACCCCTCCCAGATGTTTGTTGGGGCATAGCTGAGAACATGGACACCAATGCCTTCAGTCTGTGAAACCCTGGTACATGTTATGATTCAGCTCTCTGAGCAGACACACCAGCAAGACCACGATGTGCTGTACAAGATCAGACTTGCTGAGTTCAAAGGACCTGGGCACATACATGTGAATGTTTGCATGACCAGGATCCTGGATATTGCATGGAATCTAGCCTGGCTTTCTGTTTCCCTGTGGGACTTGACCCGTTGTTTTTAAACACCACCATAATCGGTGCATTTTAATACTGCTATGATGTTATCCTGAAAGGCAACTGGGAATTAGCATACTGTATTTCATTATTTCATGACTTTTTATATGTTCATATTTAGACTGAGCAATGTTAAAAAGAATATTTTATTTCATTATGCAATTTTTAGTGAGCTTATTATCAGTAATATGTTTAGCATAAAATTTATTAGTGACATGCCCTTTAATTTAGCCTGCCTAATTGGTGCTAATTTAGTTAGATTGCATTAAATTACACCCTTTAATGTAGCTATGTGTGGGTCAAGAAATCCATTCCAACAGGTTAGGTAATTTTTCATGTGGCTGAACAGTAAAAATGGTATTAAGGTAGCTGGAAAATGCATTTGTGTTCCAAAATAATAGTTTTCCTGGATATGATTAACAGGGAAACAGGATGTCTGTTATAAGTGCTCTTCCTTTGAAGACTTACAGGGTTCATCTTCCATCTAAACTCATGTCCCCCAATCTCCACAACAAAGACAAAATGTGGGAATTAAGATCATTACTCTTATGTGAGGGGGAGTTATTAAGAATGATTTTTATTTCAGCCTTCATTCCTTCTTTATCATGCTCAGCACAAAGATAACAGTGAAAAATACGTTGTCCCTTCTTTTATCTGAATTTCTGCTTTCTGCTCCATTAGAATTACTTTGGTCAGATGGTTGGAGTGGAAAGTAATTGATTTGATCTCAGCAGTGTACAAAGAAACAATCTAAGCCTGACAAAACAAAACAAAAAATCTGACCTGTAAGAGTCATTGATCTCCAGTAGTAAGAGCAGAGGCGGCCAGGCAGGACTCCTGGGGGCAGGTCTTCAGCTCGTGTAAATTGTCCTTGCTGTTACAAGTCAATGGTGTTTGAAGTCACTGGCAGTTTCACCAGAGGAGGTGTCAGACCCTGGATTTGGTTCCCGGTTTCCCATGCAACCTCCAGAAAACTCCTGGTCGTCTCAAATCCCTGAATGTGTTTCTGTCTCTCCTGCATGGATCAGTGATGGCTGCACTCCTGTGCCACCAGTCTCCCCTTCTTACCTGCTGGGAATCTATTCCAAGTGTAAGGCAAACTTTTTCAGTCCTTGGATGTATTTTAATACATCATTTCTGTGCATCAAGAAGCCCCTTCACGTCTTGGTGCTGTCTGTAGCAACAGTTTCAAGAAAAGGTGGGAGGAAAAAAGGGCATTAAAGCTTTCTCTCGGTGAATATGTCAGTCCTAGCATGTAGAGGTTGTGTTCTTAAAGGCATGGGAGATCAATAAATGATCTTCTAACTCCCTTTCTTTTACCTAGAGAACTTGAATCTTGGGTGAAAGGGTCTGACAGGTTTTAAGCAGCCTTCTAGGCATGGCCCTTGTAGCATTGTGGTTCACCCACCTGTGCTTGTGGTTGTTTGCTGAGGTTATAGAGTTGTGTTGTCATCATTGCTGAAGGGGTTACACTGTTAAACAGCAGTTTACAGATTTGTTGTCATCGTCCTTTTCTTGCTGAGCTTGGTTTTACTATAGGGTGCCTGAATAAATAGTAAGACTTGCTCTGTTTTCCCATGTAACGCACTCCTGGCATAGCAGTATCTGTAAAGGTTTCAGGTTACAATCTTGGATTACCCACATCCTCAGCGCACATCTGCACAACCAAGTGTATGGGAGCTGGGTGAGGAGGAGCAGTCAGCACGAGCTTAGATGCAGAGAGGAAGAACAGGGGTATTTGCTGTTTTGTTTTGTTTTGTTTTGTTTTTACCTTTACCAGCATATGTGATATTATTGCAGCTTAGTCTCACATTATTGGGATTTTGCAGGTAGCCAGCAGCATAGACTAGGAAATAAAGCTGTTGCTTATTCAACTCCTGGCCTGTCCCATATTTAAACAGTGCAGTTTTCCCCTGCAGTGCCAATGGGAAAAATGACTTGGAAGAACTAAGTGCTAATCCATAAGGTATCTCCTTGGCAAAAAAAAAAAAAAGCCAGTTATGTACCAAAATATCAACCTCAGTTTCCTCATTCAGCTAGCTGAGCATTGAGAACAAAGCTGAATGCCTGTTAGGTCTGATCCAGAAAGCTTTTTAATCCCTTGGAAAAGGCTAGACACTAGAGCAGTTGTAAGGGATTTAACCCTAGAACATGCAGGAAGAGCCCCTTTATGAGGGCAGTTGTCTGGGCAAGGCTGATACCTGTTTGATTTGAGGAAGGATGTGAGATCAACTTTGCCTAACAACCCAGCTGTAAAACTGGCATTAAAAAGAGAGCAGCGGCAGCTCAATTGCAAATATCATGCTGAGTATTATGTTTTGGGTAAATAAATATAAAAAAGAATAAGTGGAAATCTTCCCCTAATAGAAAAATACATCAATGATACTGTAATTAGAACCAACATTATTCAACTGTAATAAACTATTTATTTTACTGTGATTACAGCAGTTGTTTATTCTTGGGAGCTGTATCCAGAAACAGAATATCCAGTCTGGATATCCAGCACAATATCCATCAGCTGCCTAAAACTAGTTTCTTAAATCTGTGCTTGGCGGCTCAACTGGTACTTCTCACTAGAGCCTCAAGACAACAGACAGGACAAGTGCACCAGTCCAGTTGGGTCACTACATGGTTACAACCCTGTGCCTTGGATGTACCTGGATGTTAATTGTCGTGGTTTAAACCCAGTCAGGTAGCTTGTTCACTCACTCCCAGTGAGTGGTGCCGAGCTGACAACAATCGAGGTCCGTGTCCGTCTCCCCCCCTGCCTCCCCGCACCGGGGCTCTCCCCTTCCCCGCTCCCGGAGGAACGGGGAGGAGGATCGAGAGAGTGCAACTCCTACGGGTTGAGACAAAAACAGTCCAGCAACAAATCACCACCGCTACTATCAGCTACAACAATGATAAGGGAAAATAACAAGGGAAGAGAATACGATACCACCGGCCAAGAGAAACGAGCTCCACCCGGAAACCCCTGTCCTTCCGGGTCACTCCCAGTTACCCCTCACCCCGGGCATGACGTGCTGTGGTATGGAATACCTCCCCGGCTAGCCCGGGTCAGGCGCCCCGTCTCTGCTTCCTCACAGCCTCCCCTCCTCCCTGGCAGAGCATGAGCCTCACAGAGTCCTTGGTCAGGGTAAACATCACTTAGCAACAACCGAGAACATCGGCTTCACCAACACTGTTCTCAAACTGGAAGTCAAAACACAGCACTGTACCAGTTAACACAAAGGAAAAACATGACTGCTACTGCGGAACCCAGGACATTATCCACCCCTTATTCCATACCATTCACGTCGTGCTCAGATCCCACATTTTTCAATACACCATCGCTCTCCCACATATATACATCCATATACATACAGACCAAGAGGAAAAATCATTTTCTTAGTGCATGGACCAATCCCTATAATGCTGCCGAGTCCATTCGGTCCATGATGTTCAAAGTTCATTCTCTGTTGGGATGATGGCTGGAGGGAAGTCAGGGCCAGTCGCTGGTGACCTGGAGACATCTAGTTGATGGGCTATAAAAGCATTACACAGCAGGCAACAGCATACAATTGAGTTCACTGGCTGTTTTCCCCTAAAATCAAATCCCCTTGAGGTATACATCGGACTTCCCCATCTTCCCGCATTACCCACCAAGTATATCCAGGTCCCTGAGCAAAAGCAATCCCACGAGTGGGTTTGCCTTTACCTGAAGCAGGAATTACCCAGACTGTCTTTCCCAGCAAATTCTTCATATGCACCACGGGAACTTTGTCCCCCTCTACAATATGTAACAGTTCTGACTGGGCTGGGCCAGCCCTGTTGGCAGATCCTCTGGTGTTGACCAACCAGGTGGCCTTTGGTAAGTGTGTATCCCAATGCTTGAAAGTTCCCCCACCCATCGCTCTCAGTGTAGTTTTTAACAGTCCATTGTACCGTTCG